>NC_041393.1:333884251-334005351 GCF_002162155.2 Triticum dicoccoides
CATGTTCAGCGCCGCCCGCCCCTTCTTCGCCACTTGGCGCGTAGCCACTGGCCTCCGCCACCGCAGCCGGCGCCCCCAGCCAACCGGAAGGCACCACGCGTCCCCTCCACCTCCCTCCAATGCCCCGATCCGCCGCCGGCCCGCCCAAGCCTGAGCGGGGCCCACCCAAGCCGATCTGGGACCGACTCCCGCTCGCTCCGCCCGAGTCCCGGTCGCATCCGCGCTCGTCCTGCTCCCCGCACCGGTGGCCGACCCCGCCGCCTCGCCGGAGACCGCGCGCCACCGCCGCCAGCGACCTCGAGGGCCTGGCCAGGCCGCCCCCGCGCCCTTCTTCTTCTCCCTCCTCCTTAGCTCCCTCTCACCCCCTATCATGTGCCCCTGCAGGTCCGTCCCGCCGCTGCCTCGACCGTCGGCCGCCGTCGCCCAGGAGCTTCGCCAGCCCTCGCCGCCGCCGGGAATGGGCTCTCCGCGACCGGATCCACCCGCTGCCACCCCGGAGTCGCCTCCTCCGGCCTCCTCTGACGCGCCTCCGGTCGTCCCCGACCTCCCCATCTCTCCCCGCGCCGTGTTGACCTCGCCATGGCCGCTACCTCCTCTGCCTGTGCCTCTGTCGTGTGGGCCCCAGCCACCAGACGTGTCCAACCAGGCACGGACATGTCCGCCCAGATCTGTCCCCGAGGTTGTTTTTTTACCAAGTCCTTTTTGAAAATCTTATCATTTGTGCATGTCTGATTGTTGATAACTTGATGCTCGTTGCTCCGTTTGCATGCATGATATGTCAAAATGTTCATCTCAGAGTGCTCTTCATGATGGAGTAGTTTGCAGGCATGTTAGGTTTCATCTTGATGCCTTAACCTCCGTTGCAAAACTGCTAATTGATATAACTGCTGTAATCTGTTGTTTGTTAAGATTATGTTGCCCTTAAGTGCTGAAAACTGCTGTAACTTGTTGATTTATCATTTTTGTTGCATTTTGTGTGTGCATCATATGAGCATGATGTCTACATGTTTTAGGAGCATTTTCATTCCATATTTATAGGTGTGCAATCCATGTATTTTTATGTGCCCTGTAGTGAGTGCATCAAGCTTGTGAAGTGGGCTACTTGCTGTTAATGTTCTGTCAATGCTAAATCAGTAATATTATGATGACATGTTTGCTTGATGCTACCAATTAATCCATGCATATTCTGGAGATGCTTCGCTGACATGTTTTGATATATATGTTATGCTCTATCATGCCATGCCTTTTTATGCCATATATATGTCTTGTAGAATATGATTTCATTGCCATGAAGATGCCTACATGCTGTTCCACTTTTCTGTTAACTTCATGATACCTCGTTGTGAGATTGTTATTGAGTGTTCCATGCCTCTTCTGGAGATGCTCCAATTACATGTTTTGAAGTATGCTATGTTTAATTTGTTCACATGCCATGGTTGTTAATTTTGGAGATCATATGCCTCTGTTCCATGCTTGCAAACATGCTATCATAATGTTGCTGTTTTACACTTGCTGAAACTGTTTCAACATTCAATCTTGTCTTGCTGGTTCCTACTAATCCATGAGCCATATGCCTATGATGTCTGGATGTTATTTGCTCTTTGTTATGTGTACTCTGATTCCATGTCCTTGGTTGCTATGGTTACTTGTTGTAGCTTGTCTCTTTCTTGCTCTCAAGTTACCATCATATTAACTCTGCTCATGCATATGCTCCTGTGTTATAAAGTTGCTTTTTGCATTGATCATATTGGCTTAATCTTGATACCTATGAACCTGAACCTTAATGATATTTGAAGTATGTTATCTTTAAATGAAGTCAAGTTTATGTTCATATGATTCCTGTAGCATGTTGTTTTGATGTTTGCAAAGTGCTTACTTGCTGTTTTGGGCAGATTGTTGTTATAACTTGCTTGGAGTGTACGTGTTGCACCGTTGCTCCGTTTTGAGCATGCTCTATATGAAACTTGCTTAGAATTGCATGTAGTTTCATATTTTCATGTTGCATCAATGTTTTGAGTGTGTTTGCTTGATGTTTGAATGCATTTTGCATTAATGCCCTGTTTAACTTGTTTTGCTCATATCTTCCAGGCTGTAGCTCCGAATTAAATGAACTCTATATGGAACTTGACTAGAATTTTGTGTAGGTCATCTTGGTGCATCTTAAATTGCTGTTTAACAACTTGAACATAAGGTTTATTCAGATCTGGAATAATTTCGAAATTTGCATATGAGGACTTACCGGATTTATTACGTGTTGTTTCCGGCCTCATTTAAACTTGCTTTGATGTGTTGCTCTTGTATGCATCATCTCTTGCCATGAGTAGAAGCATATAGCCTTGTCATGCATCATACTTGGTCGAACATCATGTCATGTTTATGTGTTGTGTGTTTACCTTATTGTTTGCTTCTTTCCGGTTGTGCTTCTTCTCAATACTTCCTGTTTCGTTGCGATCGTGCGGATTCGTTCATCTACGCTTGGTTCGTCTTCGTCCATTTGTCTTCTTCATGGACTCGTTCTTCTTCCTAGCGGGATTTCAGGCAAGATGACCATTACCATGGATCTCACTACTATCATTGCTATGCTAGTTGCTTCGTTCTATCGCTATGCTGCGCTACCTATCACTTGTTGATCAAGCCTCCCAAATTGCCATGTCAGCCTCTAACCTTTTCACCCTTCCTAGCAAACCGTTGTTTGGCTATGTTACCGCTTTTGCTCAGCCCCTCTTATAGCGTTGTTAGTTGCAGGTGAAGTTGAAGATTGCTCCATGTTGGACAGGATTATGTTGGGATATCACAATATCTCTTATTTAATTAATGCATCTATATACTTAGTAAAGGATGGAAGGCTCGGCCTTATTCCTGGTGTTTTGTTCCACTCTTGCCGACTTAGTTTCCGTCATACCGGTGTTATGTTCCTTGATTTTGCGTTCCTTACGCGGCCGGGAGTATGGGAACCCCTTGACAGTTCGCTTTGAATAAAACTCCTCCAGCAAGGCCCAACTTTGGTTTTACATTCGCCTAACAACCTATAACCTTTCTCTTGGGAGTAATTAATCCGAGGGTCATCTTTATTTTAACCCCCCCCGGGCCAGTGCTTCTCTAAGTGTTGGTCCGAACCGAGCATCCTGCGGGGCCACCTCGGGGAAACTTGAGGGTTGGTTTTACTCGTAGCTTGTATCATCCAATGTGCCCTGAGAACGAGATATGTGCAGCTCCTATCGGGATTTGTCGGCACATTCAGGCAGTCTTGCTGGTCTTGTTTTACCATTGTCAAAATGTCTTGTAACTGGGATTCCGAGACTAATCGGGTCTTCCCAGGAGAAGGAATATCCTTCATTGGTCGTGAGAGCTTATAATGGGCTAAGTTGGGACACCCCTGCAGGGTTTAAACTTTCAAAAGCCGTGCCCGCGGTTATGTGGCAGATGGGAATTTGTTAATGTCCGGTTGTAGAGAACTTGACACTTGACTTAATTAAAACACATCAATCACATGTGTATCCGTGATGGTCTCTTTTCGGTGGAGTCCGGGAAGTGAACACGGTTTGAGTTATGCATGAATGTAAGTAGTTTCAGGATCACTTCTTGATCACTTCTAGCTTCTCGACCGATGCGTTGCTTCTCTTCTTGCTCTTATTTGCGTATGCTAGCCACCATATATGCTTAGTCGCTGCTGCAACCCCACCACTTATCCTTTCCTTTCCCACTAAGCTTTGCTAGTCTTGATATCCATGGTAATGGGATTGCTGAGTCCTCGTGCCTCATAGTTTACTACAACAACAGTTGCAGGTACAGGTAATGCGATGATCATGACGCGAGAATGATGTTTACTTATTTTGGAGTTCTTCTTCTGCTTCTTCTTCATTCAGGGGATAGGTTCCAGGTCGGCAGCCTCGGCTAGTAGGGTGGATGTCGGTTGAGTTTTTGTTTGTGTTTCATCCAAAGGCGGATGTTGCTATTATGTATGGTGATGATGCATTCGTGTGGCATTGTTTGCCTCTTGTATGTATCCCCAACTTTTATGTAATGGTACGATGTAATGATATCCACCTGGCAAAAGCGTCTCCAATATGCGCTTCTATCCTTGGTGGGACCTTCGAGTTCCATTAGGATAGGGTCGCATATTGGGCGTGACATTGAGTGCGGCCGCATCCTTCGAGAGGGCGTGTATGGCAGCTGCTGCGACGGCGGCTGCAAATGCCGAGAGCACTCGAGCTACTGTCCGTGCCGCCGATGTCGCCCTGGCCCGGGTTGAGGCCATCCACGCTGAGATCGATGATGCACACGCCAAGATATTCCAGGCCACCTCAGAATCCAGCAAGCAACCCACGTACGAAAAGGAGGCGGCGGCCATGGAGCACCTGCTTCCTCATGAGATCTCCCAGCGGGAGCTCGAGATGCAGGAGGCGACGGAGATCGAGGAGCAGGAGGACGAGTTGCATGTGGCCGAGGTCGAGGTAGAGCCTGTCCGTTGAGGAATCGGCGGTGGAGTACCAATGCGAGCTCTGGCGCAGCCACTACTATGAGTACTACAACCTTGAGGACGGTGCCGAGGACGAGGACGTGGATGCGGCCGACTTCAGTAGGGGGATGCGGAGTCCACCAACGGCGGCATTTCGCCAGGACAAGTCATCGACCTCTCATCTCACACCGGCGATGCATAGGCCGGTGCGGCGCTAGATTTGTTAAAATTATGCGTACATAGGTTTTGTTTTTAATGCTAGTCTTTTTTAGAGCAATGTTTAGGTCAACTGGCTCTGTTTAATTACTAAAATTGCTCGATTTAGTAAGTGTGGTCTCTGTGCTGTACGCTCTTTTGTGTGCCCAAATTAGCAAGTGATGTTAAATTATGCAAAGATGTACCCGGGGAAATTTCCACCAAAATTTGAATTATCAAACTCATCCCATGCGTGTAAAGCATAAGAATCGTTTGTGATGCACACAATCGTTCAAAGTGAATGGTGTTCGGCGACACAGCGTGCAAAGTTTCCCTCCACATTTCCAAAATTTTGGCCTACCGCCAAAGTATCTACCCCCCTTCCCCACCCCCTTTTCCCCCCGACCACAAGTCACATTTCCCCTGTTTCCTCCTTCCTTCCTTCCTTCCTAAGCTATAGACGCTTCCTCGCTTTCTTCCTCGCTCTTGCCGTCTCGCATCCTACCGCCGGGGTCACCATGGTTTTCTTCAATGACCTCTCCAGTGGTTCATCCTCGGACGACGACTCCTTCACCACCCAGGTATGCCTCTCTTCTCTCTCTCGGGATATGACTTGGAATGAAGGATTTTAACTCGACGGTCGATTTGAGTCATTTCTTCCTCTTGTAGCTCCCTAGGACCATCGGTTGCAATGAATGGAGCAGGGTGGCTGAAGATTTATCTGCTCGTTGTCACCATCAATCTCCATGCATGAAGCTAGTAGCGTTTGAATCTATGGACAGTGGGAGGAAGTTTCTGGCATGTGCAGAGAAGGTGAGACCCTCTTTCGTTGTTACAAATCATTTGTTAGATCTGATTCAGACACTGTCACGGTCCCAACCCATTCATACCACACCTTCAACCAAATGCATCCTAAGACAGTGTCACAGTTTGTACCTAGTATCTAAAAATGTTGCCATCTCATCAGCGGTGCCACTAGAAAATTATTTGGCACCGCTTCAGCAGTTTGTGCAGCCAACTTTGGTCCACAAATCTGAGCAGCTGATGTCTACTATGTGACCTTCTTCTTGTAGACGTTGTTGGGCCTCCAAGTGCAGAGGTTTGTAGGACAGTAGCAAATTTCCCTCAAGTGGATGACCTAAGGTTTATCAATCCATGGGAGGCGTAGGATGAAGATGGTCTCTCTCAAGCAACCCTGCAACCAAATAACAAAGAGTCTCTTGTGTCCCCAACACACACAATACAATGGTAAATTGTATAGGTGCACTAGTTCGGCGAAGAGATGGTGATACAAGTGCAATATGGATGGTAGATATAGGTTTTTGTAATCTGAAATTATAAAAACAGCAAAACTAATGATAAAACTGAGCGTAAACGTTATTGCAATGCTAGGAAACAAGGCCTAAGGTTCATAGTTTCACTAGTGCAAGTTCTCTCAACAATAATAACATAACTGGATCATATAACTATCTCTCAACATGCAACAAAGAGTCACTCCAAAATCACTAATAACGGAGAACAAACGAAGAGATTATTGTAGGGTACGAAACCACCTCAAAGTTATTCTTTCTGATCTATCTACTCAAGAGTCCGTAGTAAAATAACAGGAAGCTATTCTTTTCATTCAACCTATCATAGAGTTCGTACTAGAATAACACCTTAAGACACAAATCAACAAAAAACCTAATGTCACCTAGATACTCCAATGTCACCTCAAGTATCTGTGGGCGTGATTATACGATATGCATCACACAATCTCAGATTCATCTATTCAAACCAACACAAAGTACTTCAAAGAGTGCCCCAAAGTTTCGACCGGAGAGTCAAGACGAAAACGTGCAACCCCTATGCATAAGTTCATGAGGTCACGAAACCCGCAACTTGATCACCAAAACATACATCAAGAAGATCACGTGATATCCCATTGTCACCACAGATAAGCACATGCAAGCCATACATCAAGTGTTCTCAAATCCTTAAAGACTCAATCCGATAAGATAACTTCAAAGGGAAAACTCAATCCATTACAAGAGAGTAGACGGGGAGAAACATCATAAGATCCAACTATAATAGCAAAGCTCGCGATACATCAAGATCGTACCACCTCAAGAACACGAGAGAGAGAGAGAGCGATCAAACAAATAGCTGCCGGTACATACCCTCAGCCCTGAGGGTGAACTACTCCCTCCTCGTCATGGATAGCGTCGGGATGATGAAGATGGCCACCATGAGGGATCCCCCCTCCGGCAGGGTGCCGGAACGGGCTCCCGAGAGGTTTTTGGTGGCTATAGAGGCTTGCGGCGGCGGAATTCCCGATCTAGGTTATTTTCTAGAGGTTTCAGTATTTATAGGAATTTTCGGCATAGGTCTCACGTCAGGGGGGTTTTCCGGGCTGTCCACGAGGCAGGGGGCGCGCCCAGGGGGAGTGGGCGCACGGGCCACCCTCGTGGGCAGCCCGGGACTCTCCTGGCCCAACTCTTTCACTCCAGGGGCTTCTTTTGGTCCACAAAAAACGGTCAAAAATTGGCACGTCAATTGGACTCCGTTTGATATTCCTTTTCTGTAAAACTCAAAAACAAGGAAAAAACAGAAACTGGCACTTGGCTCTAGGTTAATAGGTTAGTCCCAAAAATGATATAAAAGTGTAAAGTAAAGCCCATAAACATCCAAAACGGGTAATATAACAGCATGGAACAATAAAAAATTATATATACGTTGGAGACGTATCAAGCATCCCCAAGCTTAATTCATGCTCGTCCTCAAGTAGGTAAATGATAAAAACAGAATTTTTGATGTGGAATGCTACCTAGCATATTTCTCAATGTAATTTTCTTTATTGTGGGATGAATGTTCAGATCCAAATGATTCAAGATAAAAGTTCATATTGACATGAAAACAATAATACTTCAAGCATACTAACAAAGCAATCATGTCTTCTCAAAATAACATGGCTAAAGAAAGCTATCCCTACAAAATCATATAGTCTGGCTATGCTCTATCTTCATCACACAAAGTATTTAATCATGCACAACCCCGATGACAAGCCAAGCAATTGTTTCATACTTTAGTATTCTCAATCGTTTTCAACTTTCACGCAATACATGAGCTTGAGCCATTGACATAGCACTATATGTGGAATAGAATGGTGGTTGTGGAGAAAACAAAAAGGACAAGATAGTCTCACATCAACTAGGCGTATCAACGGGCTATGGAGCTGCCCATTAATAGATATCAATATGAGTGAGTAGGGATTGCCATGCAACGGATGGACTAGAGCTATAAGTGTATGAAAGCTCAACAAAAGAAACTAAGTGGGTGTGCATCCAACTTGCTTGCTCACGAAGACCTAGGGAATTTTGAGGAAGCCCATCATTGGAATATACAAGCCAAGTTCTATAATGTAAAATTCCCACTAGTATATGAAAGTGACAACATAGGAGACTCTCTATCATGAAGATCGTAGTGCTACTTTGAAACACAAGTGTGGAAAGAGTATAGTAGCATTGTCCCTTCTCTCTTTTTCTCTCATTTTTTTGGGCCTTTCTCTTTTTTTTATATGGCCTTTCTCTTTTTTATATTCTTATTTTCGTCCGGAGTCTCATCCCGACTTGTGGGGGAATCATAGTCTCCATCGTCCTTTCCTCACTGGGACAATGCTTTAATAATGAAGATCATCACACTTTTATTTACTTACAACTCAAGAATTAGAACTCAATACTTAGAACAAAATATGACTCTATATGAATGCCTCCGGCGGTGTACCGGGATATGCAATGAACCAAGAGTGACATGTATGGAATTATGAAGGTGGCTTTGCCACAAATACGATGTCAACTACATGATCATGCAAGAGCAATATGACAAATGTATGGAATTATGAAGGTGGCTTTGCCACAAATACGATGTCAACTACATGATCATGCAAGAGCAATATGACAATGATGGTGTGTGTCATAACAAACGGAACGGTGGAAATTTGCATGGAAATATATCTCGGAATGGCTATGGAAATGCCATAATAGGTAGGTAAGGTGGCTGTTTTGAGGAAGGTATATGGTGGGTGTATGGTACCGGCGAAAGTTGCGCGGCACAAGAGAGGCTAGCAATGGTGGAAGGGTGAGAGTGCGTATAATCCATGGACTCAACATTAGTCATAAAGAACTCATATACTTATTGCAAAAATCTACAAGCCATTGAAACAAAGTACTACGTGCATGCTCCTAGGGGGATAGATTGGTAGGAAAATACCATCGCTCCTCCCCGACCGCCACTCATAAGGAAGACAATAAATAAATAAACCATGCTCCAACTTCATCACAAAGCGGTTCACCATACGTGCATGCTACGGGAATCACAAACTTCAACACAAGTATTCCTCAAATTCATAATTACTCCACTAGCATGACTCTAATATCACCATCCTCATATCTCAAAACAATTATCAAGCATCAAATTGACAATAGCATCCAATTCACTTTCTATGATAGTTTTTATTATACCCAACTTGGATGCCCATCATTCTAGGACCAATTTTAAAACCATAGCAAATACCATGCTGTTCTAAAAGACTCTCAAAATAAGATAAGTGAAGCATGAGAGATCAATACTTTCTACAAAATAGAACCACCGTCGTGCTCTAAAAAATATAAGTGAAGCACTAGAGCAAATGACAAACTACTCCAAAAGATATAAGTGAAGATCAATGAGTAGTCGAATAATTATGCAACTATGTGAAGACTCTCTAACATTTAAGAATTTCAGATCTTGGTATTTTATTCAAGCAGCAAGCAAAACAAAGTAAAACGAAATGATGCTCCAAGCAAAACACATATCATGTGGCGAATAAAAATACAACTTCAAGTAAAGTTACCGATGGACGAAGACGAAAGAGGGGATGCCATCCGGGGCGTCCCCAAGATTAGGCTCTTGGTTGTCCTTGAATACCTTGGGGTGCCTTGGGATTCCCCAAGCTTAGGCTCTTTCCACTCCTTATTCCATAGTCCATCGAATCTTTACCCAAAACTTGAAAACTTCACAACACAAAACTCAACAGAAAACTCGTAAGCTTTGTTAGTATAAGAAAATAAAACCACCACTTAGGTACTGTTGTGAACTCATTCTAAATTCATATTTGTGTAATATCTACTGTATTCCAACTTCTCTATGGTTCATACCCTCCGATACTACTCATAGATTGATCAAAATAAGCAAACAACACACGAAAAACAGAATCTGTCAAAAACAGAACAGTCTGTAGCAATCTGTAACTCTGGAATACTTCTGGAACTCTAAAAATCCTACCAAAATAGGAAGTCCTGGGCAATTTGTGTACCAATCCAGACCAAAAGAATGAGATCAAAAGCACATTTCTGCGAATTATCAAAACTAATTTAATGGGTGCAAAAGTTTCTGATTTTCAGCAGGATCAACACAACTATCACCGTAAGCTATCCTAAAGGTCTTACTTGGCACTTTATTGAAACAAAAGTTATAAAACATGATTACTACAGTATCATACTCATGTGGACACACAAAAACAGTAAAGTTAAATATTGAGTTGCCTCCCAACAAGCGCTTTTCTTTAATGCCTTTCAAGCTAGGCATGATGATGACAATGATGCTCACATAAAAGATAAGAATTGAAACATAATGGGAGAATCATGAAGCATATGACTAGCCTATTTAAGTCTAACCCACTTCCTATGCATAGGGATTTTGTGAGCAAACAACTTATGGGAACAATAATCAACTAGCATAGGAAGGCAAAACAAGCATAACTTTAAGATTTTAAGCACATAGAGAAGAGACTTGATATTATTACAATTTCTACAAGCATATGTTCCTCCCTCATAATAATTTTCAGTATCATCATGAATGAATTCAACAATATAACCATTACCTAAAGCATTATTTTCATGATCTACTTGCATAGAAAATTTACTACTCTCCACATAAGCAAAATTCTTCTCATTCGGAATAGTGGGAGTATCATAAGAGACTCGAATACTATAAATTGTTTCCATATTAAAAAAGTAATGTTCAGAAAAAGGGAAATCATAATCATGACAAGTTTTATAAATATAATCATTAATACTTTTTATAGCATAAGTTTCATCACAATAATCATCATAAATAGCAACTTTGTTCTCCTCATAATCGATTGAAACCTCTTCCAAGATAGTGGAATCATCACTAAATAAAGTCATGACCTCTCCAAATCCACTTTCATATTCATCACAATAAGATTTAACATCCTCCAAAATAGTGGGATCATTACTTCCAAAAGTTGACACTCTTCCAAACCCACTTTCATCAATATAATCATCATAAGTCGGAGGCATGCTATCATCATAACAAATTTGCATATCAAAACTTGGGAGGCAAAAAAATATCATCTTCATTAAACATAGCATCCCCAAGCTTGGGACAAACATTAATTGCAGCAAATATATTCTCAAATATGCCATCCTCATCAAACATAGCTTCCCCAAGCTTGGGCCTTTTCATATCATAAGCATAATCACTCTCATCATTAATAGTATGGATAGCACCAATAGTATAGCAATTATCATCATCACAATGAGTAATAGGAGCAACATCATTTGGGAGGGATACCTTTTTACCTTTGCTTCCCCGTCTTTTCTTTTTCTTCTTCACATCATGTGTAGGTTCAATCCTCCTTTTTGAGCTCTTTATTAATGAGATTGGTTGAATAGAAAGTTCCTCCTCGTTACCTGATTCATCATAAGAAATAATAGGAGGATATTGGGAAGTTTCTTCCCTTTCATCAGTATTCTCTTCATCTTCTATTAGCTTTCTTTTCTTTATGTAATTGGCAATATAAGGATTTTCAATGCAATTCACCGCAAATACATATAAATTTCCTCTAGATCAATATCAAGAAATTTCTTAAGGGCAAATTCTGGAAGATTCTTAGTTAAACGTTTTATTTCTTCATAACCCAAAAGCAAACTAAGTTCATTATGATGTACAAGGGAAATCAAATCATCACAATTTTTGGACACGATTCGATCATGAAACAATTTGCATTGGAGATGTAAATGACCACGTTCATTGCAAAGTTCACAAGTACGGCAAAGAAATTTTAAATTTTCAGCATTCACATTTAGCCGCTCTTGCAACCATTTAGTTTCTAAATGCTTATGCCTCTTGCAATATCTATCTTCCCTATTTGGTGTGTACTTGCAAACCCAATACACTCCACAAAAATTAACATGCTTATAGGATACATTTTCATCATAACTAGTGCAATCATCATTAGTACTATGGATATTCAAAGAGTTCATACTAACAATATTGCAATCATGCTCATCATTCAAAGATTTAGTACCAAACATTTTATAGACTTCTTCTTCTAGCACTTGAGCACAATTTTCCTTTTCATCATACTTACGAAAGATATTAAAAAGATGAAGCGTATGAGACAAACTCAATTTCATTTTTTGTAGTTTTATTTTATAAACTAAATTAGTGATAAAACAAGAAACTAAAAGATTCAATTGCAAGATCTAAAGATATACCTTCAAGCACTCACCTCCTAGGTAATGGCGCCAGAAAAGAGCTTGATGTCTACTATGCAACCTTCTTCTTGTAGACGTTGTTGGGCCTCCAAGTGCAGAGGTTTGTAGGACAGTAGCAAATTTCCCTCAAGTGGATGACCTAAGGTTTATCAATCCGTGGGAGGCATAGGATGAAGATGGTCTCTCTCAAGCAACCCTGCAACCAAATAACAAAGAGTCTCTTGTGTCCCCAACACACCCAATACAATGGTAAATTGTATAGGTGCACTAGTTCGGCAAAGAGATGGTGATACCAGTGCAATATGGATGGTAGATATAGGTTTTTGTAATCTGAAATTATAAAAACAGCAACGTAACTACTGATAAAAGTGAGCGTAAACGGTATTGCAATGCTAGGAAACAAGGCCTAAGGTTCATACTTTCACTAGTGCAAGTTCTCTCAACAATAATAACATAACTGGATCATATAACTATCCCTCAACATGCAACAAAGAGTCACTCCAAAGTCAATAATAGCGGAGAACAAACGAAGAGACTATTGTAGGGTACGAAACCACCTCAAAGTTATTCTTTCTGGTCTATCGATTCAAGAGTCCGTAGTAAAATAACATGAAGCTATTATTTCCGTTCAATCTATCATAGAGTTCGTACTAGAATAACAACTTAAGAAACAAATCAACCAAAACCCTAATGTCACCTAGATACTCCAATGTCACCTCAAGTATCCATGGCATGATTATACGATATGCATCACACAATCTCAGATTCATCTATTGAAACCAACACAAAGTACTTCAAAGAGTACCCCAAAGTTTCTACCGAAGAGTCAAGACGAAAACGTGTGCCAACCCCTATGCATAAGTTCACGAGGTCACGGAACCCGCAAGTTGATCACCAAAACATACATCAATTAGATCACGTGATATCCCATTGTTGTCACATCCCTAGAATGTTGGTTGTAATCAGTTACATGAGTGAGCATCTTGCATCATGTCTATTTTCTGAAAGTTGAATTGAGGTTAGTTGAAACCCTTAGAAACAGGTTCAGAAATAATCAACATTAAAATCTCATCAAAGAAGCCCAAGAAAATGTTCCTATTAAACCTTGAAAAATATTGGCAAGAATAAAATTCAAACCAATATTTTTGGAGGCTTAAAAATATTTATTTTGGGCCTTTGAGTTAAATCATAATGTATTTTAATTGGCTTTATTTCTGTTATAAAAGAAATACATGTCCAATAATTTTGGAAATTATTGTGGGGCTCTGGAATAATACCACTAGTCCATATACAATAATTTACAGAAGTAAATAAATGGTTTAGTATTTTTTACTAAATCAAAACAAAACAGAATAATTAGAAAACACAAACAATTTAGAAAAGGGGAAAACTTACCTGGGCCACTGCTGGCCCGGCACTGTGCCGGCCCAGCCGACTGGCCAGCGCTAGTCACCCCCTACCTCGCGCCAGAAGGCAGGGGTGCGTGCTCGTCGTGCGCTGGCCACGCGCCGGCCTCCTCCTGCCTCCCTGCATGTATCCCCGTCGCCCTGAGGAAGCCACGCAACCCTTGACGCTCTCTCGCTCTCCCTCGTCCTCATCCTCTCCCCTGGACCTCTCTCTCCCACCACCAAACGGAGCCGCGCCACCGTCGACGTTCGTCGCTACCACCGACCTCCCCGCGCCATCCGGATATGCCACGAGCTCTGCCTTGACCCCCGCATCCTCTGCACCACGCCAGGCGCCGCTAGGAGCTCTGTGACGACGTCCCCGACCCCTTCTTCCTCCTCGGGTCGCCGGAGATCCCCTTTGCCGCTCGCTCGCTCCGACGCTTCCCCGAGCCAAACGAGCCGCCCATCCAACTCCCTGTGAGCCCCGCCGTCATCTCCCCCTCTCCCCTTGGTCGATTTCTCACTGCAACACCGATGACCGCGAGTCCCGTATGTCGCCGCCGCACGAGCTCGTCGCCGACGAGGCTCCGGTGACCAAATGGTCCCGTGCGTGCCTCCGTTGGGTTCGGGAGCTCTCGTAGATCACGTAGGTGCAAACCGTTGGTCCTCCCCCGCGCCGTGTTGTCGATTCCGTTGACACCCGAGCTCCGACCGCCGCCCAACTCGCTGCTGCCGCCGCTACAGACCACCTCGCGCCCTATCTCTGCCACCGCTGGATGCGCTCGAGTCCCAGCTCACCGTAGAACCCAACCGCGTCGCAAGCCGTGCCATGTGGGCGATTCCCGAGCCACCCCGCCGCCGCGGCACCTCGCCGGCAAGTCAACCCCGGTTAAACGCCGGCCTAACTGCAGATTAGGCACTAACCTAATAATCTTAGGTCACTGATGAATGGGCCCCACACCCTTATTTAATCAAAGGATTATCTCCCTGCTTAGTTTAAGCTAATGCCGTGGCCCACCGGTCAGTTCGACTTGGCCACGTCAGCATTGACTGGGTCCCACGTGACAGGTTTGACTCTGGTCAACCCTGTTGACTTGCTGACGTCACACAGGCACTGACGCAGTAAAGTATTTCTGGAATTAATATAAATCAGGAAATGATTTATAAATTTCAGAAAATACCCCAAACTCCTAAAAATCATAGAAAAATAACCGTAGCTCAGAATGAAATAATTTATATATGAAAAATGATCAAAAAAATCTAATCTATCCATCTGTACTCTTTTCATGCATGTTAGAACAACTTATAGCTGCTGTTTAGCACAAATCATACAAATGGCATTTAAATATCCACATATGGAGTTTGAATTTGAATCTTAGATTCAAACCAACTTCATTTAACCTGCTGCTAGTTGCATTAGCTCAAACCACAACATATTGCCATGTCATGATCATGCATCATATTGTGCATTGCATTGATTGTGTTTCCTCTTTGTTGTCGGTGCTTGTCCCCTCTTAGTAGACGTGTACCGACGATGTGATCGATGACACCGATGAAGAACTATACTATCTTCAGAAGTGCCAGGCAAGCAAAACCCCCTTGTTTGTTCCGATACGATCCCACTCTCTCGCTCCTGCTCTCTTTACGGCATTAGGACAACAACAACATATTTGTTACTTGCTGCGGTAGCTGAACCCCTTTCCTCTGCATGACCTGTCATTGCCACAGTAAATAGATGAAACCCACTAGCATGAGTAGGAGTTGTTTGAGCCCTGATGCGCCTACTCATACATTCTTGTTTGTCATGCCTGCTACTGCTTAGGTTTGAGTTAGGTCTGATTCATTAGGGATGAATTGGAGGTGTGTGAACATGTCCTACTGTGTGTGAGCTAAGTGTGAGAACACGATTTGGTAAAGGTAGCGGTGAGAGGCCATGTAGGAATACATGGTGGGTTGTCTCATTGAAACCATCCTCAGGAACTGAGTTCTGTGTTTGTGATCCATGAACAGCTACTACCACACATTGGGATCCTTAATTGACTCTCGACTTATTAACCGACTTGATCTCTATCCAGGAGTTGCAACTAGTTTCTGGTGTTTGTAGGTAGTGTTAGTAGTCTACCAAGTGGCACTCGATACAGGTGGGCTTGGGACATACTAGGAACAGTGGCCCGGTGTACCAAGTGGCACCAGGATGGTGGGCTTGGGAACCCTGCACACGTCGTTTGTGGCCGTGAGCGACACCCCTGCCGGATCTCCTTGTGGATGCAACCTGAATAGGTGATAAACCTGGACGAGAGACTTGTGTGGTTAGTCAGGTCGTGGCCGACACCCTCGCTGGGCTTCCGCTTGAAGGTTGCCGAGTACATGTCGTGTAAACGGCGATAAGTGGTGAGAGTGTGTGTGAAGAAGTACACCCCTGCAGGGTTAATATGATCTATTCGAATAGCCGTGTCCGCGGTAAAGGACTTCTGGGTTGCCTATACAGTTCATAGACAAGTGAAAGTGGACACTCTAAAATGCGCAAGATAAGCGTGAGTGCTATGGATGGCGTTCTCGTAGGAAGACGGGAGCAGATCCATAGTGGTGTATTGGTTGGTGAATATGTGGACTCGTGTGCGCCACCTCAAAAGAGTTACTTACAGTTGTAGTTCAGGATAGGCACCGAGTCAAAGTTGGCTTGCTGCAGTTAAAGCCCACCACCCCTTTGTTGATAATGATGCATATGTAGTTAGTTCTGATGTAAGTCTTGTTGGGTACCTTTGTACTCATGTTTGCCTATTTTATGTTTTTGCAGAGAGACTTCAGTCTCGCTAGTTGTCACATCCCTAGAATGTTGGTTGTAATCAGTTACATGAGTGAGCATCTTGCATCATGTCTATTTTCTAAAAGTTGAATTGAGGTTAGTTGAAACCCTCAGAAACAAGTTCAGAAATAATCAACATTAAAATCTCATCAAAGAAGCCCAAGAAAACGTTCCTATTAAACCTTGAAGAATATTGGCAAGAATAAAATTCGAACCAATATTTTTGGAGGCTTAAAAATATTTATTTTGGGACTTTGAGTTAAATCATAATGTATTTGAATTGGTTTTATTTCTGTTATAAAAGAAATACATGTTTAATAATTTTGGAAATTATTGTGGGGCTCTGGAATAATACCACTAGTCCATATACAATAATTTACAGAAGTAAATAAATGGTTTAGTATTTTTTACTAAATCAAAACAACACAGAATAATTAGAAAACAGAAACAATTTAGAAAAGGGGAAAACTTACCTGGGCCACTGCTGGCCTGGCACTGTGCCGGCCCATCCGACTAGCCAGCGCCAGTCACCCCCTACCTCGCGCCAGAAGGCAGGGGCGCGTGCTCGTCGCGCGCTGGCCATACGCCAGCCTCCTCCTGCCTCCCTGCCTGTCTCCCCATCGCCCTGAGGAAGCCACGCGACCCTTGACGCTCTCTCGCTCTCCCTCGTCCTCATCCTCTCCCCTGACCTCTCTCTCCCACCACCGAACGGATCCGCCGCCACCGTCATTGTTTGTTGCTACCACCGACCTCCCTGTGCCATCCGGATATGCCACGAGCGCTGCCTCGACCCCTGCGTCCTCTGCACCAAGCCAGGCGCCGCCAGGAGCTCCGTGACGATGTCCCTGACCCCTTATTCCTCCTCGGGTCGCCGGAGATCCCCTTCGCCGCCCGCTTGCTCCGACGCTTCCCCGAGCCAAATGAGTCGCCCATCCAACTCCCTGTGAGCCCCGCTGTCACCTCCCCCTCTCCCCTTGGTCGATTTCTCGCTGCAACGCCGATGACCGCGAGTCACGTATGCTGCCGCCGCACGAGCTTGTCGCCGACGAGGCTCCGGTGACCAAATGGTCCCGTGCGTGCCTCTGTTGGGTTCGGGAGCTCTCGTGGATCACATAGGTGCAAACCACTGGTCCTCCCGCACGCCGTGTCGTCGATTGGGCCGCCGCCCAACTCGCCGCTGCCGCTGCTACAGACCACCTCACGCCCTATCTCTGCCACCACTGGATGCGCACGAGCCCCAGCTCGCCGTAGAACCCAACCGCGTCGCAAGCCGTGCCTTGTGGGCGATTCCCGAGCCACCCCGCCGCCGCGGCACGTCGCCGGCGAGTCAACCCCGTTAAACGCCGGCCTAACTACAGATTAGGCGCTAACCTAATAGTCTTAGGTCACTGACGAATGGGCCCCACGCCCTTATTTAATCACAGGATTATCTCCCTGCTTAGTTTAAGCTAATGTCGTGGCCCACCGGTCAGTTTGACTTGGCCACGTCAGCATTGACCGGGTCCCACACGATAGGTTTGACTTTGGTAAACCCTGTTGACTTGCTGACATCACGCAGGCATCATGCTGACGCAGTAAAGTATTTCTAGAATTAAAATAAATCAGGAAATGACTTATAAATTTCAGAAAATAACCCGAACTCCTAAAACTCATAGAAAAATAACCGTAGCTCAGAATGAAATAATTTATATATGAAAAATAATCAGTAAATCTAGTCTATCCATCTGTACTGTTTTCATGCATGTTAGAACAACTTATAGCTGCTGTTTAGCACAAATCATATAAATGGCATTTAAATATCCACATATGGAGTTTGAATTTGAATCTTAGATTCAAACCAACTCCATTTAACCTGCTGCTAGTTGCATTAGCTCAAACCACATCATATTGCCATGTCATGATCATGCATCATATTGTGCATTGCATTGATTGTGTTTCTTCTTTGTTGTCGGTGCTTGTCCCCTCTCAGTAGACGTGTACCGACGATGTGATCAATGACACCAATGAAGAACTATACTATCTTCAGAAGTGCCAGGCAAGCAAAAACCCCTTGTTCATTCTGATACAATCCCACTCTCTCGCTCCTGCTCTCTTTTACGGCATTAGGACAATGACGACATATTTGTTACTTGCTGCGGTAGTTGAACCACTTTCCTCTGCATGACCTGTCATTGCCACAGTAAATAGACGAAACCCACTAGCATGAGTAGGAGTTGTTTGAGCCCTGATGTGCCTACTCATACATGCTTGTTTGTCATGCCTTCTACTGCTTAGGTTTGAGTCGGGTCTGATTCATCGGAGATGAATTGGAGGTGTGTGAACATGTCTTACTATGTGTGAGCTAAGTGTGAGAACACGATTTGGTAAAGGTAGCGGTGAGAGGCCATGTAGGAGTACATGGTGGGTTGTCTCATTGAAGCCGTCCTCAGGAACTGAGTTCTGTGTTTGTGATCCATGAACAGCTACTACCACACATTGGGATCCTTAATTGACTCTCTCGACTTATTAACCGACTTGGTCTCTGTCCAGGAGTCACAACTAGTTTCTGGTGTTTGTAGGTAGTGTTAGTAGTCTACCAAATGGCACCCGGTACAGGTGCGCTTGGGATAGACTAGGCACAGTGGCCTGGTGTACCAAGTGGCACCCGGATGGTGGGCTTGGGAACCCTGCACACATCATTTGGGGCCGTGAGCGACATCCCGGCCGGATCTCCTTGCGGATGGAACCCGAATAAGCGATAAACCTGGATGAGAGACTTGTGTGGTTAGTCAGGTCGTGGCCGACACCCTCATTGGGCTTCCGCTTGAAGGTTCCAAGTACATGTCGTGTAAACGGCGATAAGTGGTGAGAGTGTGTGTGAAGAAGTACACCCTTGCAGGGTTAATATGATCTATTCGAATAGCCATGTCCACGGTAAAGGACTTCTGGGTTGCCTATACAGTTCATAGACAAGTGAAAGTGGACAATCTAAAATGCGCAAGATAAGCGTGAGTGCTATGGATGGCGTTCTCGTAGGAAGATGGGAGCGGATCCATAGTGGTGTATTTGTTGGTGAATATGTGGACTCGTGTGCGCCACCTCAAAAGAGTTACTTACAGTCGTAGTTCAGGATAGCCACCGAGTCAAAGCTGGCTTGCTGCAGTTAAAGCCCACCACCCCTTTGTTGATAATGATGCATATGTAGTTAGTTCTGATGTAACTCTTGCTGGGTACATTTGTACTCACGTTTGCCTATTTTATGTTTTTGCAGAGAGACTTCAGTCTCGCTAGTAGTTCCGCGTGAACTTCGACGTTTAGCTTGTGATCTCAACTACGATCTTGTGCCCTCGACAGGATCTGGTAGATAGTCAGGCTTCTCAGCCTTTTCATTTGTAGATGTCTGTACTCACACATGTTAAGCTTCCGTTTGTGCTTTGACTTGTATGCTCAGAATGTTGGGTCATGAGACCCATGTTTGTAATATATCGCTCCTCTGAGCCTATTGAGTAAAATACTTGAGTTGTAGAGTCATGTTGTGATGCCATGTTGTATTTGCACATATCGAACATATTGTGTGTATGTTATTGAAATGCTTGGTATGTGTGGGATCTGACTATCTAGTTGTTTATCCTTGGTAGCCTCTCTTACTGGGAAATGTCTCCTAGTGCTTCCACTGAGCCTTGGTAGCTTGCTACTACTCCGGAACACTTAGGATGGCCGGCATGTGTCCTTCTTCGTTCCTGTGTCTGTCCCTTCGGGGAAATGTCACGCGGTGTCTATCGGAGTTCTGTTAGCCTGCTACAGCCCAGTTTACCGGAGTCCTGCTAGCCCAGCCGCTATAGCCCGGATTCACTCGCTGATGACCGACACGTTCGTTGTTGGGTCATGTATGCATGTCCCTGTAAGTTAGTGCCACTTTGGGTTCACGACTAGCCATGTCAGCCCAGGCTCCTTGTCATATGGATGCTAGCGACACTATCATATACGTGTGCCAAAGGCACAAACGGTCTCGGGCAAGGTAAGGCGACACACGTGAGAATACCGTGCGTGAGGCCGCAAAGTGATATGAGGTGTTACATGCTAGATCGGTGTGGCTTTGAGTCGGGGTCCTGACAATTGTCACCACAGATAAGCACATGCAAGACATACATCAAGTGTTCTCAAATCCTTAAAGACTCAATCCGATAAGATAACTTCAAAGGGAAAACTCAATCCATTACAAGAGAGTAGAGGGGGAGAAACATCATAAGATCCAACTATAATAGCAAAGCTCACGATACATCAAGATAGTACCACCTTAAGAACACGAGAGAGAGAGAGAGGGAGAGAGAGAGAGATCAAACACATAGCTACTGGTACATACCCTCAGCCCCGAGGGTGAACTATTCCCTCCTCGTCATGGAGAGCGTCGGGATGATGAAGATGGCCACTGGTGAGGGATCCCCCCTCAGGTAGGGTGCCGGAACGGGGCTCCCGAGAGGTTTTTGGTGGCTGCAGAGGCTTGCGGTGGTGGAACTCTCGATCTAGGTTATTTTCTGGAGGTTTCAGTATTTATAGGAATTTTTGGTGTAGGTCTCACGTTAGGGGGGTTTCCGGGCTGTCCACGAGGCAGGGGGCGCGCCCGGGGGAGTGGGCGCGCGGGCCACCCTCGTGGGCAGCCCGGGACTCTCCTGGCCCAACTCTTTCACTCCAGGGGCTTATTTTGGTCCACAAAAAATCGTCAAAAATTGGCACGTCAATTGGACTGTTTGGTATTCCTTTTCTGTAAAACTCAAAAACAAGGAAAAAATAGAAACTGGCACTGGGCTCTAGGTTAATAGGTTAGTCCCAAAAATGATATAAAAGTGTAAAGTAAAGCCCATAAACATCCAAAACGGGTAATATAGTAGCATGGAACAATCAAAAATTATAGATACGTTGGAGACGTATCAGTAGCCAAAAAGTAAAATACTAAATCTTTATGGCACGAAGGAACTGGGCATTAGAGCAACTTGGTGCTTCGGAGTCTGGGTCCCTGATTTTTTTCTGCTGCATTGGCTCGCGAGTGCAGGGCACCGGTGCGAGATGTAGCAACAGTTGTCTTTACACCGGTTTTGGCATACATAGTGGACGCCCTTAGTGCTATTAGTTCTCTGTAACTAAATTTGTGCATGTACACACCTGTTAGTATCAATTTGCTATCATCCAAACACTAGCGCTATATATGATGTTGCAGTTATATTTACCTTTCTCATAAAATGTTCAATTTGTTATTTATAGTACATGAGTAAGAACTTGTAGCGTTGTTGTAGTTAATTATAGCTTCTAATGTTTCATAATTTGGTTGTTGTCTTAGTAGCAATTAATTCATTCGCACATTGATCTTTTTGAGAAGAAATGTCATAATTAACCTATTCCTTCAGTTTTTCAAAATAAGTATTGGTTATTTTCTATGTTGCTATAAACCCATTTCCCTACAATTGTGACTGGTCTAGTTTTAAATATTATAGGATGAACGGAAGTGTTCTTGCTTGGAGTGGGTTGATCAAGAGTGTCCATAGTCTTTGAAGACATGCCTAGCAAAGCTCTAGAGCATGTGTGAGGAAGACAACAAAGGTAGGCTTAGAGAAAGTGTTGTCAATGCTGAAGAATATTTGAAGATGCGGGATAAAAAGAGGAAGGTGGAGAATGAGCTCAGATTTTTCAAATAAGACTTTGCTAAGATGGTGTTGGCGAAGGAGGAGGCACTTTCCCAGTTGGAAAGTGCAAAACAGGTTCTTACAGAACTGAAGCTGAGGTGGATAAGACGTGCCCGGATGATCTCGATTAGGGAAATGTATATATTGTTCTAATATTGTTCTTATGAAGTTTAACTAGCTATATGATGTACTGTGCTGTCTTAAGGTAGCTATCATACTGTGATGTTAAAATATATTTATGTGTCTGATATGAAATTGGCAAACAACTATTTGATATGAAATGTGAATTTGTGTAATACTAGAACTATTAATTGTAAACTAATAAACCTGCTAAATTTGTCATGGAACTTTGCAAATGGTTCTGGCAGTAAAAGCGCTTGTGATGGATAGCCGAATGCCACACAGTTTTCTTCATCAAATCGTGTGTGATGTAGGTGATAAAAGCAAACGGTTAACCAAGGAAGCGCGTGTGTGATAGTTACACCTTTCACACACGAGCCTATACATAAACTGTGTGGGATGTACATACGAAAGAAAATGTTTTCCCTGAATTGACTGTGTGTGATATACATACGAATGGAAATGTTTTCCCTGGATTGACTATGTGGGATGTACATAAGAACGGATACATATTCCTTGTATTGACTGTGCGTGATATACATAAGAACAGAAATGTTTTTCTAGGATTCACCATGTGGGATGTACATATGAACGGAAACGATTAGGTTTCGATGCCTCGCCCGATCTCACACGAGCTGTTTTTCCCCAGCCTGTGTGCCAAGAGGGCCTATCCCTGACGGTTTCTGCATCGTGTGGGAAGGACTCCCCTATCGCCCACACTCACTTGGTGACGGTTCCAAATGTCGTCGTGGAAAGGGTTAAAAATAGTTTGTATAGCACCAACGCGTACCAGTTGATGTACACTTGTTTCGGCCAGTGAGGTGTGGTTGAATATGCACCGAGTAGTAACACAATGCCAAATATGTCAATTATGACTCTCGGGCCGGGCTCTCAAAAGATCCTAAAAAAATAAAGGCCGGGCTCTCAGAAAAAGAAAGAATAAGGACTCTTAGGCCGACATGCGGGCGCCACCGGTGTCATATTGGCGTGTGTTCGAAATTCATGCCACCTTTTCATCCCCAATCTCCTGCCCCTCCCCTACCTCTAGAATCTTGATTCCTACTCCAGTTCCCCCAAATCCCCCTCCTGTACTCCCAGTACTCAAGCGCACTATCATGTCGCCGGTCACCGCGGATCTCCGAGGCGGAGATCCTGAGGACCGTCCTGCCTTCGGGCACTGCGTGTTGTCGCTCAACAGTGGCATGGCGGCTAATATGTCCATTTTTGTTATTTATGTTGTTTTATTGTATAATAATGCTTTTTGGAGTAATTCTAATGCCTTTTCTCTCATAATATGCAAGGTATACACAAAGGGGCAGAATTCTGGCATCTGGAAATCTGGACCTTAAAAAGCTATGTCAAGCTACCTATTCTGCACAACTCCAAATGAGTTGAAACTCCACGAGGTTTTTTATGGAGTATTTAAGAATTATTGGAGCAAATATGTACCAGAGGGGGGCCACTAGGTGGGCACAACCCACCTGGGCGCGCCAGGAGGCCCATGCGTGCCCTGGAGGGTGCTGCCCTCCTTGGCCCATCTCCGGTGCCCATCTTCTGGTATATAAGTCATTTTGACCTAACATAATTAAGGGGAGGACTTTTGGGATGAGGCGACGCCGCCTCGAGGCAGAACTTGGGCAGGAGCACTTTTGCCCTCCGGTGGAGCAATTCCGCCGGGGGAACTTCCCTCCTGAAGGAGAAATCATCGTCATCATCATCACCAACAACTCTCCCATCTCGGGGAGGGTTATCTTCATCAACATCTTCAACAACACCAACTCCTCTCAAACCCTAGTTCATCTCTTGTGTTCAATCTTTGTACTTGAACTATAGATTGATGCTTGTGGGTGACTAGTAGTGTTGATTACATCTTGTAGTTGATTACTATATGGTTTATTTGGTGGAAGATTATATGTTCAGATCCATTATGATATTTAATACCCCTCTAATCTTGAGCATGGTTATAATTTGTGAGTAGTTACTTTCGTTCTTGAGGTCACGGGAGAAATCATGTTGCAAGTAATCATGTGAACTTGATATGTGTTTGATATATTGATGATATGTATGTTGTCATTCTCTTAGTTGTGTCATGTGAACGTCGACTACATGACACTTCACCATATTTGGGCCTAAGGGAATGCATTATGGAGTAGTTATTAGATGATGGGTTGCAAGAGTGACAGAAGCTTAAACCCCAGTTTATGCGCTATTCCATAAGGGACATATTGGATCCAAAAGTTTAATGCTATGGTTAGAATTTATTCTTAATACTTTTCTCATAGTTGAGGATGCTTGTGAGAGGGTTAATCATAAGTAGGAGGTTTGTTTATCTAAGAATAGAACCTAAGCACGACTCCACCCACATACCAAATTATCAAAGTAGCAACACGAATTAAGCCAACATGATGAAAGTGACTAGATGAAATTCCCATGTACCCTCGAGAACACTTTGCTTATCATAAGAGACCGTTTTGGCCTGCATTTGCCTCAAAAGGATTTGGCTACCTTGCTGCACTTTTATTACTACTATCATTACTTGCTCGTTACAAATTATCTTGCTATCAAGCTACTCTGCTACTTACATTTTTAGCACTTGCAGACATTACCTTGCTGAAATCACTTGTCATTTCCTTATGTTCCTCCTTAGGTTTGACACTCTTACTTATGGAAAAGGCTACAATTGACCCCATATACTTGTGGGTCATCAAGGCTATTTTTGGCGCCATTTCCGGGGAGTGAAGCACTCTTGGTAAGTGGAAATTGGTAAGGAAACATTATTACTACGTGCCGAAATTTATTGTCAGTTGCTACTATGGTAAACAATCCTTTGAGGGGTTTGTTCGGGGTATCTTCATCTCGACCAGAACCACAATTAGTTGCCCCTCAACCAACTGCACCTATTGAAAATATTGAATATGAAATTCCTTCGGGTATGGTAGAACAACTGCTAGCTAATCGTTATGCAGGAGACGGAACCGAACATCCTGATATGCACTTGATATATGTGGATGAAATTTGTGGATTGTTTAGCCTCGCAGGTTTGCCGGAGATGAAGCTAAGAAGAAGGTTTTCCCTTTATCTTTGAATGGAAAAGCATTGGCATGGTATAGGCTATGCAATGATATTGGATCTTGGAATTGGAATCGATTGAAATTGGAGTTTCACCAAAAAAAATATCATATGCATCTAGTTCATCGTGATCGCAATTACATATACTATTTTTGGCCTCGTGAAGGAGAAAGTATCGCTCTAGCTTGGGGGAGGCTTATGTCAATGTTATATTCATGCCCCAATCATTAGCTCTCAAGAGAAATTATTATTCAGAATTTTCATGCTCGGCTTTCTCGTAATGACCAATCCATGCTCGATACTTCTTGTATTGGTTCTTTTATGAAGAAGACTATTGAATTCCGGTGGGATCTTTTAGAAAGAATTAAACACAACTCTGAAGATTGGGAACTCGACGAAGGTAAAGAGTTAGGTATTTAACCTAAGTTTGATTGTGTTAAATCTTTTATGAATATCGATGCTTTTCAAAAGTTTAGCACTAAATATGGACTTGACTCTGAGATAGTAGCTTCCTTTTGTGAATCTTTTGCTACTCATGTTGATCTCCCTAAGGAGAAGTGGTTTAAATATCATCCACCTATTAAAGAAGAAGTTAAAGAACCAGTAAAAGCTAAATAAGAAACTATCATTTATAATGTTGATCCAGTTGTTCCCACTTCTTATATTGAAAAACCACCTTTCCCTATTAGGATGAAGGAACATGCTAAAGCTTCAACTCTGGTTAACAAAAGTTATGTTAGAACACCCAAACCAGCTGAACAAAACGGAGTTGAACCTAGTGTTGATATGATTAAAGATCTCTTGGTCGATAATATTGATGGACATGTTATTTTCTGTGATGAAGCTTGTAGAATTGCCAAACCTGATAAAAAGGATAATGTTGGCATGCCTGTTATCTCACTTAAGATAGGAGATCATTGTTATCATGGGTTATGTGACCTAGGTGCTAGTGTGAGTGCTATTCCTTTCTCCTTATATAAAGAAATTAACAATAAAATAGCACCTGCTGAAATAGAAGACAAAGATGTCACTATTAAACTTGCCAATAGAGATACTATATCACCAATTGGGATTCTTAGAGATGTTGAAGTCTTGTGTGGGAAAATAAAATACCCTACTGATTTTCTTGTTCTTAGCTCCCCGCAAGATGACTTTTGTCCCATTATCGTTGGTAGACCTTTCTTGAACACCGTCAATGCCAAAATAGCTTGTAAGAAAAAAAAATGTTTGTGTTAGCTTTGGTGACGAATCTCATGAATTTAATTTTTCCATGTTTAGTAGACAACCTCATAAGAAAGATTTACCTAGTAAAGATGAAATTATTGGTCTTGCTTCTATCGTTGTACCTCCTACTGATCCTTTGGAACAATATTTGCTAGACCATGAAAATGATTTGCATATGCGTGAAAGAAATGAAATAGATAGAATCTTTTTCGAACAACAACCTCTGCTTAAACACAATTTGCCTATTGAAACTCTAGGAGGTCCTCCTCCACCTAAAGGTGATCCTGTGTTTGAATTAAAACAATTGCCAGACACTTTGAAATATGCTAACCTTTCAGAACATGAAGAAGAAAGATTATTGAAAGTTCTAAGGAAGCACAGAGCTGCTATTGGATATACTCTTGATGATCTTAAGGGCATTAGTCCCACTCTATGTCAGCACGAGATTAATATGGAACCTGATGCTAAACCCGTTGTTGATCACCAATGTGGGTTAAATTCAAAGATGAAAGAAGTGGTAAGAACGGAAATATTGAAACTTCTGATAGAAGTGGTAAGAACAGAAATTTTGACCTAAAATAATTAAGCGAAGGACTTTCGGGACGAAGCGCCGCCGCCTCGACGCGGAACTTGGGCAGGAGCACTTTTGCCCTCCGGCAGAGCGATTCCGCCGGGGGAACTTCCCTCCCGGAGGGGGAAATCATCATCATCATCATCACCAACAACTCTCCCATCTTGGGGAGGGCTATCTTCGTCAACATCTTCAACAACGCCAACTCCTCTCAAACCCTAGTTCATCTCTTGTGTTCAATCTTTGTACCGAAACTATAGATTGGTGCTTGTGGGTGACTAGTAGTGTTGATTGCATCTTGTAGTTGATTACTATATGGTTTATTTGGTGGAAGATTATATGTTCAGATCCATTATTCTATTTAATACCCCTCTAATCTTGAGCATGATTATCATTTGTGAGTAGTTACTTTTGTTCCTGAGGTCACGGGAGAAATCATGTTGCAAGTAATCATGTGAACTTGATATGTGTTCGATATTTTGATGATATGTATGTTTTCATTCTCTTAGTGGTGTCATGTGAATGTAGACTACATGACCCTTCACCATATTTGGGCCTAAGGGAATGCATTTTGGAGTAGTTATTAGATGATGGGTTGCAAGTGTGACAGAAGCTTGAACCCCAGTTTATGTGCTAATCCGTAAGGGATCGACTGGATCCAAAAGTTTAATGCTATGGTTAGAATTTATTCTTAATAATTTTTTCGTAATTGCGGATGCTTGCGAGAAGGTTAATCATAAGTAGGAGGTTTGTTCAAGTAAAAACAGCACCTAAGCACCGGTCCACCCACATACCAAATTATCAAAGTAGCAAACACGAATTAAGCCAACATGATGAAAGTGACCAGATGAAATTCCTGTGTACCCTCTAGAACACTTTGCTTATCATAAGAGACCGTTTTGGAATGTCCTTTTCCTCAAAAGTATATGGCTACCTTGCTGCACTTTCGTTACTACTATCGTTACTTGCTCCTTACAAATTATCTTGCTATCAAACTACTCTGCTACATACAATTTTAGCACTTGGAGACATTACCTTGCTGAAAACCACTTGTCATTTCCTTCTGCTCCTCGTTGGGTTCAACACTCTTAGTTATCAAAAATGCTACAATTGACCCCATATACTTGTGGATCATCAGCGGCGCATGACGACAAGTTTACCGGCAAAATGCTGATGGTAACCATCAACGATAACCGGCCTCCCGTCTCGCTGGACGACCTTGTCAAAGCTCTTGGCATTGTGCACGGCATCCAAATAAGTGACTTGCTTGTCAAAGTCTGTCTGCCACCGGCTGATTTCTTCGTCAGGTTCTGGACAACTTTCGACTGCAGTCGTGTGTTCGAATCTTCCCAGTGTTTGTTCTGCGATGGCGCGCTAGTGAGCTTTGATCGGTGCACCCAGGATGGGGCTCGGTGACCTCTGAGCTTGAGTTTTTAACAAAGCTTACCTTCCACAGCATGCCTCGATGTGCTTGGAACAACGAGTCCATGAATGAGCTTATCAACGACTTTGGAGGTGAGCTCGTAAGTATTATTTGTTCCTCCAAACAGCTGGCCTCTGACGGTTATGGCATGGATCAAGAAGCCGTCCACCATACCGAAGGTGATTGGTGTTGAGATACCGGTGCAGGAACCAGGGTTGTACTATTGATCGCCACCAAGGTCGTCGCGGACCACGTTAGGGATGTGCCTGTATTGAATGTTCATGCATGTCGAAGAAGTGGTCAATCCATCAATCGAAGTCCTGCCGCCGCCGCTGGTGCCAGGGTCCATCGGCGACATCCATTACAGGAGTCAATGTCAAACTTTCCTCGTGTTGCTCAGAACGGTGGATGGCACAGGGCCGACTCCATCGTGCGGTGGAGGCCACTGCTTCTTTGGGAGAAGAGGCAGGGTTGGCTGCCTGGATATGCTCTAATTTGAGGTAACAACTGAACCTTGTCAGGTACTAGTTAAATCCAGGCTATCGTTGTGAAGCACTGATGTGCTAGTACATTTGATTGTGACCTGTTCTATTTTTGTACCTGATTTTTTTAGAAAGGGTTGTACGTCAACTTAATGTGCTAGCAGGACTTATTGTGTTGTCTGTTTGTTTTCTTTGCACAACATTCAAGATATTTCCCTGTCATTGATAAAGACGGTGAACCAGTATGTACGAATTCGTTGGTTTCAACATAGCCCTACCCATAGCGATCCACTGCTTCCACCCTGATTGTGCCGCCTATGTGAAATTTTTGTATGCAAGTTCAGTGTGCTATGATGTTCTATATGATTGTGTTAACTATATAAGTTTTTACTAAGCATGAGCAATGCATATGGCTAAAAGACGTATTTATGAGCATCTATCGATGGGTCTCTCTCTCTGTGTGTGTCTCTCTCTATCTCTCTCTCACACACACACAAGTGGGACTCGTTGAATTATTTCTTCGCTCATGATAGCTTTCAATTAGGTTCCACTGTACTCTAACTTTTTTCTTAATTTATTAATTGAGCTCAATGACTTCAAAAAGTTGTACAGAAGCCTTGTTTGGGCCTTTCCAGCATCGTTGAATGTGGCCTGAGTAGCCATGTAAAGTTGCTACACGGGCCTTTTTTTAAACATCGGCAATGCAACTGGACCGACAGTTGTACACAATATCCTAAAATAAACGCAGCCTAGCCTATCTTTCTTCTAATAAAATAAAATGCACAACCTAGTTCATTGTTTTTATAACAAGGTTACCAAGCCCAACTTAATTTTTTTAATAATATTAGTATCTCAATATTATTTTTAAACAAAATGCTCAGTCCATACCATCATTGTTTTTTCACCCATCCTAGAAAATGGGTCCATTTCTACTAAAATCAAATGGCTAGTAAATTATCGGAAATGATAAATGTGTTGCATGTACATTATATGTCTCTAACGTATCTATAATTTTTTATTGTTCCATGCTATTATATTATCTATTTTGGATGTTTAATGGGCTTATTTATACACTTATATATTATTTTTGGGACTAACCTATTAACCGGAGGCCCAGCCCAAATTCCTGTTTTTTTTGCCTATTTCAGTGTTTCGCAGAAAAGGAATACCAAACGGAGTCCAAACAGAATGAAACCTTCGGGACAGTTACTTTTGGAACAAACGCAATCCAGGAGAATTGGAGTGGACGTCAAGAAAGAAACAAGGCGACCACGAGGTAGGAGGGCGCGCCCAGGGGGGGTAGGTGTCGGTGTCAAAACTGGCGGATCTCGGGTAGGGGGTCCCGATCTGTGCGTCTTAGGCTGATCGTAATAGGAAGCAAGAGACACAATGTTTACCCAGGTTTGGGCCCTCTCGATGGAGGTAAAACCCTATTTCCTGCTTGATTAATATTGATGATATGAGTAGTACAAGAGTAGATCTACCACGAGATCGTAGAGGCTAAACCCTAGAAGCTAGCCTATGATGATTATGATTGTAATTGTGATCGGCCTTCTAAGGACCAGCCTCTCCGGTTTATATAGACACCGGAGAGGGCTAGGGTTTACACAGAGTCGGTTACAAGGAAGGAAATACAATATCCAGATCGCCAAGCTTGTCTTCCACGCAAAGGAGAGTCCTATCCGGACACGGGACGGAGTCTTGAGTCGTGTATCTTCACGCTCCAATAGTCCGGACAAAGTATAGAGTTCGGCTGTTCGGATACCCCCTAATCCAGGACTCCCTTAGTAGCCCCTGAACCAGGCTTCAATGACAAGGAGTCCGGCGCGCAGTCTTGTCTTCGGCATTGCAAGGTGGGTTCCTTCTCCGAATACTCCAAAGTAATTATCGAACACTTAAACCGTGTCCGGATCCGCAAAATGATCTTCACATACCGCCGTAGAGAGAATGATATTTCACAAATGCAATCTGCTGACAACTTTTTTAAACAACATGACATGTCATTACGGTCGGGTCATTATTCGAACCATTTTCCCACCAACCAGCCGCAGCGCATATCGCGAGGAGATTTCCTTGACACGTCTTGTCAAAGCAGAGATCGTGTCCCCTTATCACGGGATTCTCATCAATACGGGTATGGGTAATCCCACCACGCCACCAATCGTGGCGCTTGGGAAGTAAGCGATTCTTAACAGGCGAGCGGGGAGGCGCACCGCTTTCGTCGCCTCTATAAAGGGATAAGAGTTCCCCATTTTTACCCACGCCTTCTTCCTCCTTTGCCCACTCTTGCCCCCTCGAGCTCCAGCACCCTAGCCCAAGTCTTCTCCGCACAGCTGAACATGTCCGGAGCAGGAGGCAAGTGGGTGGCGTCCACCGTGAAAGAGAAGCACATCGCGAATCTTCGGTCGGCCAGATACTTGGCCGCAGACATCGCGCACCGACTACCGGACAAAGGGCAGGCCATTCCGACCCCGGAACCTCACGAGAGGGTCGTGTTTGTCGCCCACTTCGTCTGTGGACTGGGATTTCCGCTTCATCCCTTCGTCCGCGGGCTCATGTTCTACTACGGGCTAGATTTCCATGATCTAGCCCCAAATTTCATCCTCAACATCTCGGCGTTCATTGTCGTATGTGAGGCCTTCCTCCGCATCAAGCCTCACTTCGGCCTGTGGCTGCAAATCTTCTGCGTGAAGCCGAAGATCATGAGCGGACAGCAAGCAGAGTGCGCAAGGGCCATGGTGATCAAGATGCCTAACGTCACCTGGCTTGACGGCTCCTTTGCGGAGACCGTGAAAGGGTGGCAGTTGGGGTGGTTCTACATCACCGAGCCGCGCGGTGCCAACTGGGCAGAGGCCCCCGAGTTCCGATCCGAAACCCCCATGCGGCTCACCTCCTGGGAAAGGAAGGGCCTGGCCTGGGGCGAACCTACAGAGCTGACCGGGCTCCAAAACTGCATCAAGAGCATGAAGGACAAGAACATCAAGCTTGTCAACGTGATCCAGGTCATGCTCGTTCGCCGGATTCTTCTGTGCCAAAGGCGGGCATTTAATTTGTGGGAGTTCGTCCCGGCCGAACACCAGACGCTTTGGAGGCTCTACGGCATGACGCATAAAGAAGCATGGAAGGCGTTGTTCAAGGCCTCCGAAGTATCTCCTCCCACATCCGAGTACTGTGGACTTCACGCAGCGCGGCCTCCTAGTGCGGTGAGTTTTCTGACTACCATCGGATTCAGCTCTTCCCAGTATATTCATGGGGGAGTCTTAAATATTTGTGCATATTTAAGCAGGATTATGTGGAGACAGCGGAGCGGATTGACTGTCTGGCTCCATTTCTAGAAGGCCCAGCTAATGCTCTCCTGACGGAGATGCTAGTCCCGGCGACCTACAAGGCACCGGAGAAGAAGGCCGAAAAGAAGGCCCCGGGGACCAGGAAGGGTCTCCGGCGTAAGGTTGTACCGGAAGCCTCGTCCGAAGACGACAAGGCACACTCCTCCCCCGAAGGGGAGGAAGAAGAAGAAGGGGCCACACCATCCGGAGAAGATGGGGGGACCTGAGAAGGCGGACCAGGGGGCGGGAAAGGCCCCCGACGCAAGGCCGTCATACCCTCGTTGTCCGACGACGACGAGGCAGATTCCTCCCGCAGAGGCGGGGGGAACACGAAGAAGTTATACCTCCCCACACTGGGGAGGAGAAAAAGAGGAAAGTCGCCCCGGAGGGGGAGGCTGGGACGTCCAAGAAGGGGAAGACGTCCCTTCCTGACTACTCCACCACGGCCGCACATAGCGAGGAAGGGTGGCTGCCCAGGGGGAAGCCCCTAGCGAGATCGTAAGTCTCCGTATTCTGTTGTACTTTAGCGCGACTTTGCTTCATAGTATTGTTGTAACGCCGAACATGTATGCAGTCCGGCCAGGGTCCATCCCGAGGTATCGTCTTCGGATGGATCCTTGAGTGATTCGGCGATGAACTCGCTCCCGACGGCCACTACTCCTCAACCTGCGGATGACATGGAGGTGTTGTCCCAAAGGTTCCCAGAGCAGGCGGAGGTGGCACTGGAGGCGCCCCAAGGCGAAATTCCAGATGTCGGAAACGCGGGGTTCAAAATCCCCGCGGATCGTGTCGATGAGAGCCGCGGCAAGCCGGACTCTCATACGGATACTATGTCAGAGCCTTCGATGGCTCCGGATGCGGGTAGGCGGCCCCTCGCTACGGAGGGCGAGCCATCCATGCCGATGACTTCCGTCACGCCCGGAGCGTCGGATAGTCTGCTGGAAGCGCTTCGCGGCGCTTCCATGGATGACGAGCACCGCACTCTTATGAGTGCGGTGATTCAGAAGGTTCTGTCCGCCAAGAGCGGACTCACCGAACCGTGTACCAGCCTCCTAACAGGCTTTGAGATAAGTAATAGAAATGTGTGAAATTACCACCCGATAGGTAGTAGCCCCTCATACTTTGTTCAGTGTTCGGAAAGAAAAGCCAAACAAAGGGTCAATTATAATCCGCAGGAGCCTAATAACAAGTGTGCATGTGAATAAGCAGGCTGTGCTGCTTGCCGTTGCTGTCCGCACAGCCGAGGTCGCCGGACTAAAGCGGGACCTGGAGCAGGCGCAGGGGGAGCTCGACCTCACGAAGAGGCAGATGGAAGAGAACAAAGGTGAGTTATTCCCCGCTCTCATGTAATGAAGGATAGATAAAATTGGTTAGTCTAACAACGAAGCATCGTGACTGTGTAACAGGGGCCACCACCGAAGTGGCGTCCCTAAAGAAGGCGTTGTCCGAGGCCGAAGATAAGGTGGCCTTGGAGTGCAAGGAGCGCAAAAAGCAAAGCGCTAGAGTGGGCGAGGTATAGCAAGAACTCCGGGACCTCGGCAAAAAGTTTGAGTCCGTGGAGCATGATCTGAAGATGAAAGAGGCCGAGCTTGCGAAGGCCCTTGTGAGTATGAGAGACGCCAAGGCCGAAGCCGACAAGGCACAGCAGGAAATCCAGGCGGCCAAGAAGATAGTGGCAGGTAAGACATTCTTTATGCAAAGCAAACATGTGGAGGAGGCGTTTCTTTTACTTACCCGAATTTAGAGCTCTCCAGGGGCATTCGCAGATCTGCCATGCAGCGTCTCAGACGCTGCGGAGTTCTACCATGCCGAGGAGGAGAGCTCCACGAAGAAGCTCTTCTGGTCCCAGTATGCTGGGGCCGAACACCCAATGCCTCTCAGTGACCAACTGAAGCAGTTGGTCGAACTCCACAGGGCGGACGAAGTGGATATGAAAGATTTCATAGTCCGGATGTGGCCTGGTGAGCCCCTGCCCACTAGCTACTTCGGCCTGATCAAGCGGATGGTGAATGCATGTCCGCGGCTTGAAGTGATCAAGCGATCCGTTTGCATTAAGGGTGCCGGCCGGGCATTTGCCAGCGCGAAGGTGCATTGGGGCAAGCTGGATGCGGAGAAGTTGGTGAAGGACGGGCCACCAAAGGGCAAGGCGCATCGCCATCCCGAGAAGTATTATGATGGCGTTATGAAGGGCGCTCGTCTCGTGGTCGATGAACGTACCAAGGACAAGATCTTTGACTAAATGTACCTCTGCCGCTGTTGTAATTTAAAGATGAAGTTACTTGTGCTATGTAGCATTGTTTGATTTAAAATATTACCTTCTGTGCGGTTGTTTATAGAATGCTGAAAGTAGGCTAGTCGTCGGCTTCCGCCCTGCGCAACTAGTACTAGGGTGTTCCTGGAAAAACCCTGATACTCTTTATCCAAATGTTTGGTCCCTTAAGGAGGTATCTGGCGCAGTGAACAAGGCAATCGGACTATGCGGCTTTATAACTTTCACTTAGCCATAGAAGTATATAATTTTAAATTTTGGTGAAGCCCCTAGAATTCGGAAGGCCGAATTGGGGCGCTATATATGCCTAAATCGGACGAGGCCGATTCATCGCCTAAAGCGGAAAAAAATCTTTAAGGATTTTAAGACCTCTCGAACAGCGACCAGCTCTCGCCGCATCATGTCGGTCAGTTTTCGGCTTTCTCTACTGAGGTGCTCGTCCGGAAGAACCGGGACACAATCGCAGTAGTTCTTCCTGCGCTACCTTAGCCGATATAACAGAATGTAAGGTACCCAAACAAGGGATCCGGGAAAACCCAACTATTGACCCAAGACGTGATTCGGAGCTGATGCATATAGTGCTATAAGTTCGGGGTGCCACTCTGTTGAAAGTAATCGGACTTGTTTTGCCATATTGTGAGGCGCCATAAGAAGCCCCTGGCAAACTGATCGTACCAAGGTGTACGCATGCAATATTAAATAAACACTTGCAAGAAACATGCACAAATAGGAATAATAAGCTGACGCTATATATTATCTCCCATTGATAAATAATACGTTTAAGCGTATGTTTACAATGGGTGCATTTAGGCGGAAGTAAATAGGACTATTTAACATGTCCTATCTAAGGGCAGGCTGCATGTAGGTATATAAAACAGGTATAATGATCGTGAACAGATTCCACCTGGGTATTTCCTTTTGTGCGCGAAGCCTGTTGCCTCCTTGGTTATCTCTCCTATGCAAGTCCGTCAATCCGGCTCTTCTGAAGAGGCTGCCCTAAAGCAATGTCCTGAAAGGTAAAAAGGGAAGGTTATGAAGTTATGCTGCGGTGATACCGCACTGTTGACTGAGTCATTGTTGCGCCTCCGCCTATGCCCATGGTATTTTGAGTGCATAATTGCGTACGCGTGGCACGAATGCTGCTTTGATGGGGCTTGAGCAGAGGCCGGACTGCTAGTCGCGCTCTTGGCGTGCCTGATGGTCCTGTTGTGGGGTGCTCCAGACTCGTTTGACAGCGCTCGAAGTTGTTGTCGCCGGATTGGTGGTTTGTCGGAGGAGGCCGCATTGTACTTCCGCCGCGAGGGCTGCAGTATGCTCTTCTGTTCGGAGAGGGTGGTCCATGTTTCCGTTGACTGTTATGACCCCGCGCAGTCCTGGCATCTTGAGCTTGAGGTATGCATTGTGTGGTACCGCATTGAATCTAGCGAATGCGGTTCGTCTGAGTAGGGCGTGGTAACCACTGAAAAAGGGACGATATCGAAGATTAACTCTTTGCTTCGGAAGTTATCCGGAGATCCGAAGACCACTTCCAATGTTATAGAGCCCGTACAACGGGCCTCTACTCCCGGAATTACACCTTTAAAGGAGGTTTTGGTGGGCCTGATCCTTGAAGGGTCGATGCCCATTTTGCACACTGTGTCCCGGTAAAGCAGGTTCAGGCTACTGCCGCCATCCATAAGGACTCGCGTGAGGTGGAATCCGTCGATGATTGGGTCTAGGACCAATGCGGCTGAGGCGCTGTGACGGATGCTAGTAGGGTGTCGCTATGATCAAAGGTGACCGGACAAGTTGACCATGGGTTGAATTTGGGGGCGACTGGCTCCATCGCATAGACGTCCCGTAGTGCTCGCTTCCGTTCCCGCTTGGGAATGTGAGTGGCGTAGATCATGTTGACCATTTTCACCTGGGGAGGGGGGAATTTCTTCTGTCCCCCCGTGTTCGGATGCTGGGGCTCTTCGTCATCGTCGCTGTGCAGCCCCTTGTCCTTGTTTTCAGCATTTATTTTGCCGGCCTGTTTGAACACCCAGCAGTCTGTGTTGGTGTGGTTGGCTGGCTTGTCCGGGGTGCCATGAATTTGGCACGAGCGCTCCAGTATACGGTCCAGACTGGACGGTCCCTGATTGTTTCTTTTGAACGGCTTCTTCTGCTGACCGGACTTGGAACCGCTGAATCCGGCGTTGACTGCCGTGTCTTCAGTGTTGTCGCCATTGTTCCGTCTCTTGTGTCTATTGCGCCGTGGCTTGCCGTTATTGTCGCGGACATCCGAAGTGCCGGAATGTGGCATAGTGCTGCTGCGAGCCAACCAACTGTCCTCACCCGCACAAAAGCGGGTCATTAGTGTTGTGAGAGCTGCCATGGACTTGGGTTTTTCCTGGCCGAGGTGTCGGGCGAGCCACTCGTCACGGATATTATGCTTAAAAGCCGCCAGGGCTTCGGCGTTCGGACAGTCGACTATTTGGTTCTTTTTAGTTAGGAACCGAGTCCAGAATTTCCTGGCTGACTCTCCGGGCTGTTGAGTAATGTGGCTCAAGTCATCGGCGTCCGATGGTCGCACATATGTGCCCTGGAAGTTGTCGAGGAACGCGTCTTCCAGGTTTTCCAAACTGCCAATTGAATTTGCTGGCAGGCCGTTTAGCCAGTGACGGTCTGGTCCTTTGAGCTTAAGGGGAAGATACTTGATGGCGTGTAGATCGTCTCCGCGGGCCATGTGAATGTGGAGAAGGAAATCTTTGATCCATACTGCGGGGTCTGTTATGCCATCGTATGATTCGATGTTTACAGGTTTGAACCCTTCTGGGAATTCATGATCCATCACTTCGTGAGTGAAGCAGAGGGGATGTGCGGCGCCTCTGTGCCGGGCTATGTGGCTACGCAGTTCGAATTGGTCTGGGTTGCTGTGTTCGGCCCGGCCGGACTTGTTGATAATGTATCCGGCGTGATGGTCATCGTCGCGCGCTGGGGCGCGCCCCTGTGATCTATAGATCGATCTTGGTTGTCCTGATTTGTTTTCCAGTATGTCTTGCAGGTCCTGCCTATTGCCCCGGGTCGTACTGCGTTGGCGTGGGGGTGCGGGCTGGTATTCGGGCTGATAGGCCGTTTTATCCCGGCCACGGGGTGGCCGGTCAGTCGTGTGGCGCTCGAGTCTGTATTCCTCGGCTGCCAGGACTTCAGTCCATCTATCTATGAGCAGGTCTTGATCAGCCTGGAGTTGCTGCTGCTTCCTTTTCAGGCTCCTCGCGGTGGCCATAAGCCGACGCTTGAAGCGCTCCTGCTCCACGGGATCCTCCGGCACGCCGAACTCGTCGTCGCCGAGGCTAATCTCGTCTTCAGAGGGGGTCATGTAATTGTCCTCCTCCGGATATCCGTCTGTCGCCTGTTCATCCAGGATGACCTGCTCATCTTCCTGCTCGGCCTGCTCGAAGGCGGGCTGATCAGGGTTGTATTCCTCTTCGGCACCATCCGGATTGTTTTCGTCCCCTGGGCCGGTATTGCTGTGGCGGGGCTTGGAGCAGCGTCGACGATGCCCATGCTTTGTTTTTCTCCCTGAGGGATTATCCTCCGTTGCCTCGTCGTCATTGGTTTCCTTTGGAGTGTCCACCATATATATATCGTATGAGGAGGTGGCTATCCACCGCCCCGTGAGCGGTGGTTCCTGTTCTTCTCCTGCATCTTCGTCCATACTGTCTATGTCTTCGGAGTCGAAGTCAAGCACGTCGGTTAAGTCATCGACCGTGGCAATGAAGTGGGTGGTGGGTGGGCAACGAATTCCTTTGTCGCCTGCTTCCCACTCAAGCCGGACGTGGTTCGGCCAAGAGCCTCCTAACAAAGAGAGAGACTTTAAGGAGTTTAGCATGTCACCAAAGGGCGAGTGCTGGAAGATGTCCACAGCGGTAAACTCCATTACCGGAGCCCAACCTGGCTCGGCTGGCTCAAGAGTGCACGGACTGGAACTAACAACCGGATACGAGTCTGGGGGTCCGGAGTTGCAGGCTTCCTCAAAAGTGAGGCCTGTGTTCGGCTCTACCGCCGATGAGTGTGCGGCCTACGGGGCGGGGTCCATCCCTCCGTTCTTAGGCAACGCAGCCTGCTCCAGATTTAGGTCCGGGGCTACTGCAGGGGTGACATCCCGAACATTGTCCAACAGTAGGTCTAAGCCGTGCTCATCGCGACTGTCCAGTGCTCCTGGCACAGGCCCGAATCCGTCGAAGATCAAGTCTCCGTGAATATCCACTGTGTAGTTCAGGTTTCCGAACCTAATCTGGTGGCCAGGGGCGTAGCTGTCGATCTGCTCCAGATGGCCAAGCGAATTAGCCCACAACACGAAGCCGCCGAACACAAAGATCTGTCCGGGGAGAAAGGTTTCACCCGGGATCATATCATTAATCATGATTGAAGGAGCCATCGAGCCTTGCAGCGACGACACAGAGGAACTCTCAATGAAAAAACCAATGTCGGTGTCAAAACCGGTGGATCTCGGGTAGGGGGTCCCGATCTGTGCGTCTTAGGCTGATGGTAACAGGAAGCAAGGGACATGATGTTTACCCAGGTTTGGGCCCTCTCGATGGAGGTAAAACCCTACTTCCTGCTTGATTAATATTGACGATATGAGTAGTACAAGAGTAGATCTACCATGAGATCATAGAGACTAAACCCTAGAAGCTAGCCTATGATGATTATGATTATAATTGTGATCGGCCTTCTAAGGACCAACCTCTCCGGTTTATATAGACACCGGAGAGGGCTAGGGTTTACACAGAGTCGGTTACAAGGAAGGAAATACAATATCCGGATCGCCAAGCTTGTCTTCCACCCAAAGGAGAGTCCCATCCGGACACGGGACGGAGTCTTGAGTCTTGTATCTCCACGCTCCAATAGTCCAGACAAAGTATAGAGTCCGGCTGTCCAGATACCCCCTAATCCAGGACTCCCTCAGTAGGCGCGCCCCCCACCCTCGTGGGCCCCTCGTGGCTCCCATGACCGACTTCCTTTGCCTATATATACTCATATACCGTGAAAACATCCAGGAGCACCACGAAACCCTATTTCCACCGCTGCAACCTTCTGTACCGGTGAGATCCCATCTTGGGGCCTTTTCCAGCGCTCCGCCAGAGGGGGAATCGATCATAGAGGGCTTCTAAATCAACACCATAGCCTCTCCGATGAAGTGTGAGTAGTTTACCACAGACCTTCGGGTCAATACTTATTAGCTAGATGGTTTCTTCTCTCTCTTTGGATCTCAATACAAAGTTCTCCTTGATCTTCTTGGAGATCTATTCGATGTAATTCTTTTTGTGGTGTCTTTGTCGAGATCCAATGAATTGTGGATTTATGATCAAGATTATCTATGAACAATATTAGAATCTCCTCTGGATTCTTTTATGTATGATTGGTTATCTTTGCAAGTCTCTTCGAATTATTAGTTTGGTTTGGCCTACTAGATTGATCTTTCTTACAATGGGAGAAGTGCTTAGCTTTGGGTTCAATCTTGCGGTGTCCATTCCCAGTGACAGCAGGGGCAGCAAGGCATGCATTGTATTGTTGCCATCGAGGATAAAAAGATGGGGTTTATATCATATTGCTTGAGTTTATCCCTCTAAATCATGTCATCTTGCCTAATGCGTTACTCTGTTCTTATGAACTTAATACTCTAGATGCATGCTGGATAGCGGTCGATGTGTGGAGTAATAGTAGTAGATGCAGAATCATTTCGTTCTACTTGTCGCGGACGTGATGCCTATATACATGATCATGCCTAGATATTCTCATAACTATGCACTTTTCTATCAATTGCTCGACAGTAATTTGTTCACCCACTGTAATACTTAAGCTATCTTGAGAGAAGACACTAGTGAAACCTATGGCCCCCGGGTCTATTTTTCATCATATAAGTTTCCGATCTACTTTATTTTGCAGTCTTTACTTTCCAATCTATATCATAAAAATACCAAAAATATTTATCTTATTATTATCTCTATCAGATCTCACTTTTGCAAGTGGCCGTGAAGGGATTGACAAACCCTTTATCGCATTGGTTGCAAGGTTCTTATTTGTTTTTTTAGGTACGAGGGATTTGCATGCAGCCTCCTACTCGATTGATACCTTTGTTCTCAAAAACTGGGGAAAATACTTACTCTACTTTGCTGCATAACCCTTTCCTCTTCAAGCGAAAACCAACGCAGTGCTCAAGGGGTAGCAAGAAGGATTTCTGGCACCGTTGCCAGGGAGGTCTATGCACAAGTCAAGACATACCAAGTACCCATCCCAAACTCTTATCCCTCGCATTACATTATTTTCCATTTGCCTCTCGTTTTCCTCTCCCCCACTTCACCTTTGCCATTTTATTCGCCCTCTTTTTCCCGTTTGCCTCTTTCTCACTTGCTTCTTGTGTGCCTGTTTGCCCTGATGGCCTTGCCTAAAAACGTTGACCCTTACCTTAGAAGGTTGGAAGAAATCGAAAACAACGTCAGAAGCTTTATGACTTCACAATTTGAACATAATAATTTCTTTAGAAACGAGCTTAAAGAACAAAAAAGCTTTATGGAATACATGAATAAAGAGCTTGATGATATGTTTAAGGAATTTTACGGTTTGAAATCTCAGTTTGCTCGTCTTGAAAACTCAATAGCCCAAATTTCGGATAAGCAAGCCACCTTAGTTAATAAGATGGCCGCCAAACCAGAAGGGTTAGAAGGAAATAATGATGAAGATATAAAAGTGATTGATGTATCCCCTATTAAATCTTTGTTTTGCAGTATGAATCTTGATAATGATGGGACTGGAGATGAGTCAACTTTAGTTAAAAGGCGTCCCAATGATTCGGTGTTTTTAGATCTTGATGCAAAAATTGGTAAAAGTGGGATTGGAGAGGTCAAAACTTTACATAGCAATGAACCCACTATTTTGGATTTCAAGGAATTTAATTATGATAATTGTTCTTTAATAGATTGTATTTCCTTGTTGCAATCCGTGTTAAATTCTCCTCATGCTTATAGTCCAAATGAAGCTTTTATCAAACATATCGTTGATGCTTTAATGCAATCTTATGAAGAAAAGCTTGAATTAGAAGTTTCTATCCCTAGAAAACTTTATGATGAGGGGGAACCTACTATTGAAATTAAAATTAAAGATCATGAATGCTATGCTTTGTTTGATTTGGGTGCTAGTGTTTCCACGATTCCAAGAACTTTGTGTGATGTGTTAGGTTATCGTGAATTTGATGATTGCTCTTTAAACTTGCACCTTGCGGATTCCACCATTAAGAAACCTATGGGAAGGATTAATGATGTTCTTATTGTTGCAAATAGGAATTATGTGCCCGTACATTTTATTGTCCTTGATATAGATTGCAATCTTTCATGTCCTATTATTCTTGGTAGACCTTTCCTTAGATCGATTGGTGCAATTATTGATATGAAAGAAGGAAATATTAGATTCCAATTTCCATTAAGCAAAAGGCATGGAACACTTTCCTAGGAAGAAAATCAAATTACCTTATGAATCTATTATGAGAGCCACTTATGAATTGAATACCAAAGATGGCAATACTTAGATCTATTCTCGCTTTTATGCCTAGCTAGGGGCGTTAAACGATAGCGCTTGTTGGGAGGCAACCCAATTTTATTTTTGTTATTCCTTTTTGCTCCTGTTTAGTATAAATAATTCATATAGCTTCTGTTTAGATGTGGTTTTATGTTTTAATTAGTGTTTGTGCCAGGTAGAACCTATAGGATCATCTTGGGTGATAGTTAACTTGATCTTGCTGAAAAATAGAAACTTTTGTGTGCACGAGAATAATTGTAATAAATCACAGAAACGTGATTTTCAGTTGATTCTTTTTGAAGAAGATTAATAGACAAATTTCCTAGGAGTTCCTATTTTGGTAAGATTTTTAGGGTTCCAGAAGTATTCGGAAGTTACAGATTGCTACAGACTATTCTGTTTTTGACAGATTCTGTTTTTGTGTGTTGTTTGCTTATTTTGATGAATCTATGGCTAGTATCGGGGGGTATGAACCATAGAGAAGTTGGAATACAGTAGGTTTAACACCAATATAAATAAAGAATGACTTCGTTACAGTACCTTAAAGTGGTGGTTTGTTTTCTTGCACTAACGGAGCTCATGAGATTTTCTGTTGAGTTTTGTGTTGTGAAGTTTTCAAGTTTTGGGTAAAGATTTGATGGATTATGGAATAAAGAGTGGCAAGAGCCTAAGCTTGGGGATGCCCAAGGCACCCCAAGGTAAAATTCAAGGACAACAAAAAGCCTAAGCTTGGGGATGCCCCGGAAGGCATCCCCTTTTTCGTTTTCGTCCATCGGTAATTTTGCTTGATGCTATATTTTTATTCACCACATGATATGTGTTTTGCTTGGAGCGTCTTGTATGATTTGAGTCTTTGATTTTTAGTTTACCACAGTCATCCTTGCTGTACACACCTTTTGGAGAGACACACATGAATCGTAATTTATTAGAATACTCTATGCGCTTCACTTATATCTTTTGAGCTAGACAATTTTGCTCTAGTGCTTCACTTATATCTTTTTAGAGCACGGCGGTGGTTTTATTTTGTAGAAATTATTAATCTCTCATGCTTCACTTATATTATTTTGAGAGTATTTTATAACAACATGGTATTTTCTTTGGTTGTGAAATTAGTCCTAATATGATGGGCATCCAAGTTGGGTATAATTAAAACTATCATATAAAGTGCATTGAATACTATGAGAAGTTTGATACTTGATAATTGTTTTGAGATATAAAGGTGGTAATGTTAGAGTCATGCTAGTTGGGTAATTATGAAATTGAGAAATACTTGTGTTAAAGTTGGCATGTCCCATAGCATGCACGTATTGTGAACGTTGTGTGACAAATTTGAAGCATGGGGTGTTCTTTGATTGCCTTCCTTATGAGTGGAGGTCGGGATCGCGCGATAGTTAACTCCTACCAACCCTTCCCCTAGGAGCATGCGTAGTAGTACTTTGCTTCGAGGGTTAATAAACTTTTCAATAAGTATATGAGTTACTTATGACTAATGTGAGTCCATGGATTGTACGCACTCTTATCCTTTCACAATTTGCTAGCCTCTACGGTACCATGCATTGCCCTTTCTCACCTTGAGAGTTGGTGCAAACTTCTCTGATGCATCCAAACCCCATGATATGATACGCTCTATCACACATAAACCTCCTTATATCTTCCTCAAAACAGCCACCATACCTACCTATTATGGCATTTCCATAGCCATTCCAAGATATATTACCATGCAACTTTCCACCATTCCGTTTAGTATGACACGCTCCATCATTGTCATATTGCTTTTGCATGATCATGTAGTTGACATTGTATTTGTGGCAAAGCCACCTTTATAATTCTTTCATACATGTCACTCTAAGTATTGAGTTGTAATTCTTGAGTTGTAAATAAATAAAAGTGTGATGATCTCCATTATTAGAGCATTGTCCCAAGTGAGGAAAGGATAATGGAGACTATGATTCCCCCATAAGTCGGGATGAGATTCTGGACTTTATGAAAAATAAAAGAGGCCAAAGAAGCCCAAATAAAAAAAGAGTCCTAAGAAACCCACCAAAATAAAAAAATGAGAGAAGAAGAGAGAAGGGACAATGTTACTATCCTTTTACCACACTTGTGCTTCAAAGTAGCACCATGATCTTCATGATAGAGATTCTCCTATGTTGTCACTTTCAGATACTAGTGGGAATTTTTCATTATAGAACTTGGCTTGTATATTCCAATGATGGGCTTCCTCAAAATGCCCTAGGTCTTTGTGAGCAAGCAAGTTGGATGCACACCCACTTAGTTTCTTTTTGAGCTTTCATACATTTACAGCTCTAGTGCATCCATTGCATGGCAATCCCTACTCCTCGCATTGACATCAATTGATGGGCATCTCCATAGCCCGTTGATTAGACGCGTCAATGTGAGACTTTCTCCGTTTTTGTCTTCGCCACATAACCTACATCATCATACTCTACTCTACCCATAGTGCTATATCCATGGCTTACGCTTATGTATTGCGGGAGGGTTGAAAATGTTGAAGCGCGTTAAAAAGTATGAACCAATTGATTGGCTGAAACCGGGGTTGTGCATGATGGGAGCATTTTGTGTGACGAAAATGAAACATGGCCTAACTATATGATTTTGTAGGGATCGTCTTTCTTTGGCTATGTTATTTTGATAAGACATGATTACTTTGTTAGTATGCTTGAAGTATTACTATTTTTATGTCAATATTAAACTTTTATCTTGAATCGTTTGAATCTGAACATTCATGCCACAATAAAGAAAATTACATTGAGAAATATGCTAGGTAGCATTCCACATCAAAAATTCTGTTTTTATCATTTACCTACCCGAGGACGAGCAGGAATTAAGCTTGGGGATGCTTGATACGTCTCCAACGTATCTATAATTTTTTATTGTTCCATGCTATTATATTATCTGTTTTGGATGTTTAATGGGCTTATTTATACACTTTTATATTATTTTTGGGACTAACCTATTAACCTGAGGCCCAACCCAAATTGTTGTTTTCTGCCTATTTCAGTGTTTCGCAGAAAAGGAATATCAAACGGAGTCCACACGGAATGAAACCTTCGGGAGAGTTATTTTTGGAACAAACGCAATCCAGGAGACTTGAAGTGGACGTCAAGAAAGAAACGAGGCGGCCATAAGGTAGGAGGGCGCGCCCAGGGGGGTAGGCGAGCCCCCCACCCTCGTGGGGCCCTCATGGCTCCCCTGACCGACTTCCTTCGCCTATATATACTCATATACCCTGAAAACATCCAGTAGCACCAAGAAACCCTATTTCCACCGCTGCAACCTTCTGTACCCGTGAGATCCCATCTTGGGGCCTTTTCTGGCGCTCCGCCGGAGGGGGAATCGATCACGGAGGGCTTCTACATCAACACCATTGCCTCTCCGATGAAGTGTGAGTAGTTTACCACAGACCTTTGGGTCCATAGTTATTAGCTAGATGGATTCTTCCTCTTTGGATCTCAATACAAAGTTCTCCTTGATCTTCTTGGAGATCTATTCGATGTAATTCTTTTTGCGGTGTGTTTGTCGAGATCCAATGAATTGTGGGTTTATGATCAAGATTATCTATGAACAATATTTGAATCTCCTCTAAATTCTTTTATGTATGATTGGTTATATTCGTAAGTCTCTTCGAATAATCAGTTTGGTTTGGCCTACTAGATTGATCTTTCTTGCAATGGGAGAAGTGTTTAGCTTTGGGTTCAATCTTGCGGTGTCCTTTCCCAGTGACAGCAGGGGCAGCAAGGCACGTATTGTATTGTTGCCATCGAGGATAAAAAGATGGGGTTTATATCATATTGCTTGAGTTTATCCCTCAACATCATGTCATGTTGCCTAATGCGTTACTCTGTTCTTATGAACTTAATACTCTAGATGCATGCTGGATAGCGGTCGATGTGTGGAGTAATAGTAGTAGATGCAAAATTGTTTCGATCTACTTGTCACGGACGTGATGCCTATATACATGATCATGCCTAGATATTATCATAACTATGCACTTTTCTATCAATTGCTCGACAGTAATTTGTTCACCCACCGTAATACTTATGCTACCTCGAGAGAATCCACAAGTGAAACCTATGGCCCCCGGGTCTATTTTTCATCATATAAGTTTCCGATCTACTTTATTTTGCAGTCTTTACTTTCCGATCTATATCATAAAAATACCAAAAATATTTATCTTATTATTATCTCTATCAGATCTCACTTTTGCAAGTGGCCGTGAAGGGATTGACAACCCCTTTATCGCGTTGGTTGCAAGGTTCTTATTTGTTTGTGTAGGTACGAGGGATTTGCGTGTAGCCTCCTACTAGATTGATACCTTGTTTCTCAAAAATAAGGGAAATACTTACGCTACTTTGCTGCATAACCCTTTCCTCTTCAAGGGAAAACCAATGCAGTGCCCAAGAGGTAGCAGTACACAATATTATTTTTGACCCAGCTCAGTAAATAGGTGTATTCAAATAAATAACCAAATGAGCTATAAATTATCATAGATAGTACTCCCTCCGTCCCATAATATAAGAACATTTTCTACACTACTGTAGTGTCAGCAACGTTCTTATATTATGGGACGGAGGGACTATTTTTTGAGAAACAATTATCATAAATAGTAAATCGTCTATTATTATTATTTTTAACCAGCCCAGGAAATAGATTATTTTTTGAGTCAAAGCCCAGGAAATAGATGTGTTGGAAAACAAAATGAAATGGGCTATAAAACCTAAATGGGCTGCATTCCGCCACAGCTTTCGAAGCTGAGTTTGTTGGCCCATTAGAAGAAGCATGCGCAAGGTATTGTCCATTTAGTGAACAAAACGATTTAATGGTCTAAAACAAAGAGTCAACAAATTATTCTGACATCTGTAGTCGTTGGATTGACATCCAACGGCGATCCTGCTTCTTCAATCTCTGATCTAGTTGCTCTTGCTCCAGTCGCCAAAACCATCACCGGCTGGAGCGCCTGCATCTGCCTCCCGTGGCCAGCTGTTCTGCAGCGCAAGCCTCGCCGCCCCACTCTACTCCCAACGGTGGCCAGGTCATACCTGTACTCACCCACACCTTCTGTTATTCTCCGGCGAAGGCAGCCTCACCTAGCAGCCGAACCAGTCCCTCTTACTCCCCTCCATCATGGACTCCACTGCCCCTTGTTCCATGACTCTAGATCATTCCCATCTTAGGCCTCGGCGGCATCCACCGCCTTGGCGCTCTCGGCGCGGCGTGGTCAATGTGGTCAAGGAACGCCTTCCGTCAAAAGAGGACTGCACGTGGAGAGGCGGATAGCTGGGTCCATGGCCGCAAGAAGGAAGTGCCCCTTATTACGCGCAAAATAATGATTCATCCACCTGACAGCGGGGCCTACCGGAAGGGCCTTGAAAAAACCATTTCCCCCCTGACAGCTGGGACCCACCAGCTACATCTTCGTACGCAAGGAAGTGCGTCCGTATTACAGGCAAAAAATTATTCTTCCCCCTGACAGCTGGGACCCACCAGCTATATCTTTGCACGGAAAGAAGTGCCTCCTTATCCTCCCTACCAGCTGGGACCCACCGGGCGAACCGTTCGTCGAGTTGTCTATCAGGTTACGATCGTGTACGTACATACTGGTCGATCGGTCTCTCTGCAGCGATGAACCGTGTTCGAGTAAGGAGATGCACGTGTTGTAGTAGAGGCGCGGATGCAGCATGTCACGCGGTCCCATCTATATATATCGTGTATATGTATGTACAGCCACGCTGCAAGAAATAAATACAGCTACGTACGTACATAAGGGCGGAGTCTCGAACGCATACTCGCGCATACGTATGGCCAGGGCTCGTGTAGATGGAGAGGCTACGGATGGCAGCGACGTTGTCCTGTTCATCGACAGCTAACCGGCTAGGTCGGAATGGAGGAAACATCATCGTCTTCACCGAGAGCCAAGTGACTGGGTCAAAATGCGTCCTATTTATCAGGAGCGAAGCCACTGGGTCGGAATGCATCCTCTTCATCGGGAGCCAACAGGTTTGGACGGAACAGCCGAAACAAGGTCTAGCGTACCGCAGAATGAAGGAAACAGGCCTTCTGTTCAACCGCGTACGGTCAAAACATGGTCCTGTTCATCGGGAAGGGTCTGGCGTACCGCAAAATGGAGGAAACGGAATTGTGTTGGAGTGCATACGGTCGAAACAGGGTCCTATTGATCGGGAGGGGTGTGGCATACCACAAACTGGAGGAAACAGACTTCTCTTCGACCTCCTACGGTCAAAACAGGGGTCTTGTTCATCGGGAGGGGTGTGGCGTACCGCAAAACGGGACTCCACGGGCTACTGTTCATCCACCGTCGACTTCCTCCAACCTCCACATGCTACTGTTCATCCACCGTCTCCAGCGTCCACCAAATACTGTTCATCCAGCCTCCACCAAATACTGTTCATCCAACCTCCACCGGCTTCAGTTCAACCAGCCTTCACGGGTCATGTTCATCCACCCCCAACTAACTAGGGTGTGTGGCGGCCTCCTTGGGCTCCTGTTCATCTAGCGGCAACCGCGTACTATATACCACGGGGTCTTGTTCATCCAGCGACTGACGGTGTCATGGACTAGCGTGTACTCACCACGTCGTCTCCCGACTAGGTGGATCGGGCCGAGGACCCCCGTGGCGCTTCTATCATGGGCCATTTCGGACAACCCATGCCGCATACAAGGAAGATTCCACAAGACATGGCGCCCAAGACAAGGACTCTCCTAAACCCTAGGCCTCTGGTGTGTTATATAAACCGAGGCCAGGCTAGTCAATAGACAATCTCATTTTCATTATTTCAATCTCGTGGTAGACACATGTACTCTGTATTATCCCCCATATGAATACAATCAAAAGCAGTAGTAGTAGGGTTTTACCTCCATCAAGAGGGCCCGAACCTGGGTAAAACCTGTGTCCGTGTTACCATTGCTCCAAGACACCTAGCTTAGGACCCCTACTACGAGATATGCCGGATTTGACACCAACATTGATGCTTTCATTGAGAGCTTGCTAGGTGATTGTCACGGATCGATGAGATGATCAGGTGATATTTTTCAGTTAAGATCCATTCCACGTAAACTATTTCTTTTTGCTAGATTATGATTGCTGCTCCGTACTACTTTGTTCATACCAAATTGAGATCAAGAAAATTTGAGCGGTGGCGGCCATGTCCGCCGCCTGGTAGTGCGTCGGATCCGAGCTCTGCCACGGACGAGCAGCAGGCCCAATTCGTGTGGACGGGCTAATCCTGCGCTTTGTGGAAGATCTAGTTTAACGGCGTTTCCAGCCGAGGTGGTTCCAGATGATTCGCTGCATAGGTCAAGTCAAAAAGAAAATACACAGTCCAACCGGCCATGTTCCAGCCAAGGACACTGCAGCGCTACCAGCGCACGGGACCAAAGAGTTTGTAGCTATCCCCCGATCGCCGGTGTCATACAGGGAAGATCCAATCCTCTTTCCTTTTCTTTATTAGTTAATTTTGAGCTGGGGTTCTCCATGCATTAGGCTAATGACTTCCTTTTTCATGCACCTTTCCGTGGAGCAATCAGCCGCATACTGGTTGGGGCACATCAATCGATTTTATTGATGCAACGTGCTATCCTATTTTGGCTATATCCCACGTGAAGCACCATAGCACTTTGGTGGACTTCTTGTACTCTTCTGGCTACATAGGGAATCAGGAGCAGCGTAACATCGGACGATCGCCCTATCCGGAGTCCAATTTCCACTATAGCCGTCTTTTTTTTGGGCCGACCTGTTTGCTATCCTTTTCAATTAGACATTTCGGTCAGCAGTTGAGTTCGTCAAGAATTTTTCTGCCAGTTTTTTCAGTTGTGTTCGTACATTACAATCGGGATCTGGACTTGACGCATATGTACACTATTTTATCTGATGATGGCGTCGGCCGATGAGCGGTACTAGAAGTACTCGCGCGCTTGCACTGCCCGCGGAGCCGAGAAGATTCCTGCTGGGCATCATCCATCAGGGAGATCCTCTATTTCTTTATTTTAAGCTTAAATTATTTCAAGGCCGTTTGGGTTCTAGTACTTCTTGTCTAGGCGTGCGTGTACTAATTGCTTGATGAATACTGGCTAAGATATACCAATCTGTGTAAAGCTCTGTGTTAGGTTTTCTACTTTCTAGGTGTTGTGTATGCAATCTGTCTGTTTCCATGTTAGTATATAGCGGCCATGACTCGACCGACCTGATGCGCTGTGGCACGCTATGAATCCGCAGTCGCTTCGCCTGTCACCTAAATAAGTCGGGTTATATTTTCCTTGTTAAAATTATATTGCACAAGTTATTTGTACCCACATATAATCTTCCAGTTTGTACTTTCTTATGTACGCAGATCACTACGAGCGCCATATAGAGCATTGCAGGTTGTTGCCGTCACTCTAGTCGGCAGCTCGGTCTGTCGGGTTAATCCGCACAACAAGGCATTGTCATCGCTATTATGCCATCAAACCAACCTCAGCGTTCTGACCATATTTCCTAAATTATTTAAATTGTACAATTTTCCCTTTTTATCTTGTGCTACTTTGCGAATGTAGGATAATCAGCCACCGCACAGACCGACACCTCTACACAATGAGTTCGGATCACGCCAGGCCGATGTTGTTGCCCCGCGCATGCCGACCTGCATCGACGGGTCCGCGTTGCCACTCCATCGAACCAACCTCTGCGCTCAGGCCAAACTACATCATGATTCGCTTCGCATATATTAATTATGCAATTTTTCCTTTCAATTTTTATTGTTTTCGCTTGCACTGTTTTATGTGTGCAGGTAATCGATTTTGACTGCGTTACGCGGTCACTTCGGTGTTACCTCGTCGACCTACTCCGTCACCTCGGCTTGACTGGGGCTCGCCACAGTGGCCATGTCGTGCCACCACTTCGGAGTGTCGAGCTCCTCACTCGGTCACCTCAGGACGGGTCTGGGCCTAGGACCTTGGTTAAGCCGAGGACTACGCACCGTATCATATTTGTCAAAGTTCGATGGGCGGCCTCCTCCCACCACAAGCTCGGACCGTGTCACCGAACACATAAACCAGCTAAGTCACTTTCATGCTCAAAGACTTTCAGTTTTAAATTTTGTTCGGTTCGACCAAGCATTATACTTTTTTGGCAAAAAGTTGTTTATGAAAAACTTCCTTGTCAAAACTTTGTTTCTAACACACAAATTCAAATACCACGTTTACTTGGGGGCTTCCTTTATGAAGTCTTTCCTCTTGCATATGATTATACTTGTATGGCTTCGTTCCTTGTTCGTGTATTACATCATAATATGCACCATGTTGACTTAAGTGTTCCGTAAGCTGGGTTGCCTTGCTCCTGTGTTTACCCCTACGTTCCCGATTGTTCGGCTAGGGAGTAAAGGGAGCACCTCTGCGATTGTCACTATCGGGTCATCCGAGCTCGGACCTCAGACTAGGTGAAGCCGAAAGCTAGCGCTCTTATTGTTTTTAATCATGGTCGGCACACAACGGAACTCATGAGTACAAAAAAATCTATTGCACAAGTCTCATAGTAACAATGAGCAACCAAAGAAAGGTATCGGTGGGGGTACTATTTTCTTCAAAGATGCTTCTTACACTTCATCAGTAATATAGCATATGTTCCCTGAGTGTGCTTTGTCTGTTACAGCCTTATGGCCTGATTGCCTGGTTCGGAAACACCGTCGATATTCTCGACAGGTGGAGTACATAACAATTTTCGGCCCTTGACCGAAGAGGGAGAAGTCGATGGTTGGTTAAGACGCGTTTAAAGTTCGGGTGAACACAGATATGATATAGTACTTTGGTACATACAATCATTATAAATAAAATTCTTTTACCCAAGTCACTTGGGGGCTCTTAAATTTATATGAGCTGTTTTATAGTAAATGTGTTTTCTTCTTGGTCGTTGCAAAGTCTTTTTATACCGCTCCTTTTTTGACTCGAGTATATGGTCAATAGCCGGATAGCATGTCTTCTCTCTAAAAGTCGCTCGAGTGTAGTTCGCTAAACTGGCTTCGGAGAAGTACTCCGCCTTTGGGATAAGGAGCTTGAAGCCGTAGGCTGACCCGCGTGAAGTCTTGAGATCGAATGTGTCATGTTAAAGCACGACAGAAGCACAATTGTTTTCCAATTTTAGGATTAGCTCCGAACACTTGATCTTGTTCGGACGTCAATTTTTTACTGACGTTTTTTTGGTTTCCAAGCTTATGGCAATTTTAAACTATTTGTGTGTTTTCAGCATAAGTCTCGCAGTGCAACATTGGACACCTTTAGAGATTCGGCAAAAACATTCTCGGATATTGCTATATATGCATCGGTTTCGAATTGTGTCTTAGGTTAATAGTTGGGTTGCCCGGCTCCTGTGCTTGCCTCCTATGTTTCGCTTTGTTCGGCTAGGTGTGCAACGGGCGAACCACTGCGATTGTGCTTCTAGCTCGCATGGTTAAGCCCCTCAGTGGAGAAAGCTGAAAACTGACTGTCACAATAAGCGCGAACTGGTCAGCGATCCGATGATTGTGTTAAATGATGGGCCGTTCATAACATTGACCGAAGTGTTTACGGCTTGACCTCAGCTGTCACCGAACACTAACCGGGGGCTCATAGCTAGCTTCCCCAATTTAAAGCTCCTATGACTAAGTGAAAGTTATAAAGCCCGGATATCTGATTGCCTCGTTTCTGCTAACACAACTGCCTTTGGGCACCGAGACGTCGGCTAAGGGTTGTCTTGTTATTGTGGAAACACCCTACATAGTATCTACAAAGGGGTAGAAGCCGACGGTGGGCCACTTTCAACTGATAAACGGTCGCAATGGAGTCAAAATAAGTATATATCATCAGTGTTTGTATTCATTATACAAGTGTTGCCTTCTGTAATTATCATTATATAAAGCCATAAATATGCATCAATTTGACTTCAGATTTTGGCCAAGCTGGGTTGCCTGGCTCTATGCTTACCCCTATGTTCCCGCTTGTTCGGCTAGGCGGTAAAGGGAGCACCTCTGTAATTGTTACTACCGGGTCATCCGAGTTAGTACCTCGGACTGGGTGAAGCCAAAAGCTAGCAATCTTAAAGGACCACATTGGTCGGCAACGACGGAAGTGAAAATTTTGGTTCATTAATACCATAGAGTTCGGGAACTTTCCCGGAACTAAATCCTCAATATTTTCCTCCCACATTGATCGGAGATGAGATTTCATGATCATGATAAGCATGACAACCCAAAGAATGGAACCGACAGCGGGACTATTTTCTTTGGAAGATGTTTCTTACACTAAAAAGTAATATAACATATCTCTCTGCGTACCTTCGTTTATAAAACCGTATGGCCGGATTGCCTTGTTTGCCGTAAATCTTTGCCCTCATAAAGGCTTTATAAAGTAAGACAAACACTCCTCGGCTGCTGGCCAAGGAGGTTGAAGCCGATGGTCGGTCAACAAAGTTTTGTACAATGCGGATCCGAGCATTAATGATGTAGAGTACTTGGATACATAGAATCATTACACATAATTTGTGATTTTACTCTGGATATCGATCCTTAATTCGGCCACCCGTGCCCACATTAAGGCTCGAGGGCTACTGGGCTTAATGCTTATTATTTACAAATATTAAAGGGGTACATCAATCCCCTAATCTGGTGTTGCCACCCGACCAGTGGCTCGAGGGCTACTGCATTGACAATCCAATGCAAAAAATTTAAAGTGCAATATAGTTTTTGAGGAGATTATGATCCTCAGGTTGGTCGGTCGCACCCAACCTGAGTCTCGAGGACTTTGCACACTGCTTTTTGTGTCCCGAAGTATTTTGCCGAGCTAGGAGTTGATACTCAGGCCGATTTTGCGAATCAACCTGAGTCTCATGGGCTACTGGGATCAGTGGTCTTGTGTCATCCTTCAGGTGCATCTCGGGTTTTAGACCGATACACACCTTGAGGGCTACTGGCTATATATCTCAGCAAAGAATAAATTGCACCAATCAAAAATATTGATAAAAAATCGGCCTGCAGTCGGGGTGGTGCACCACCTCGGAAGCAGTCCGGCATAAAGCTCGGGCGCCAGTGGCTGGCTCCATAGAGGGCATTTCCGACATTAAGCTCGGCTAAACTCCTTCAACTTTTTTGAACCAGTGTGATCTATGACACCTCAGATACAATACGGCGTTGGGGCTTGGACATAGTCCAGCGTTGGAGCTCAGATATAGTCCGGCGCTGGAGCTCAGATGCAGTTCGGCATTGGAGCTCGGCTGTAACAATACTCTTCGGATACCTTCCAGCGATGGAGCTCGGATACATTCCAGTGTTGGAGCTCGGAAGCGGTCCTGCGTTGGTGCTCGGCTGCAAAAGATACCTCAAATGCAGTCCAGCGTTGGAGCTCGGACGCAAGAGGACACTGCCGCCCGGGAACAACTTCAAACCCAAGGTGTGGCATAAAAAGAACAAGGCATTGATAAAGGCTGGAAACTTAAAGGGGCTCCTCGGATACCCACGTGTAAACTCTTCGGATGCACTTCGGCGATCCTCAAGATCGAAGATGAGAAGATTTGTTGAACCAGTTTTCAAGACCGACAACCGAAGATGAAGAACAGTTCGGAAGAATCGAGGAGCATCCCTAACTTGAACACCGGTTCAGGGGGCTACTGACAGTGTCCTGGACTAGGGGGTACTCACCACGTCGTCTCCCGACCAGGTGGATCGGGCCGAGGACCCCCGTGGCGGTTCTATCAATGGCCACTTCGGACAACCCATGCCGCATACAAGGAAGATTCCACAAGACTTGGCACCCAAGACAAGGACTCTCCTAAACCCTAGGCCTCCGGTGTGTTATATAAACCGAGGCCAGGCTAGTCAATAGATAATCTCATTTTCATTAGTTCAATCTCGTGGTAGACACATATACTCTGTATTATCCTGCATATGAATACAATCAAAAGCAGGATGTAGGGTTTTACCTCCATCAAGAGGGCCCAAACCTGAGTAAAACCTGTGTCCGTGTTACCATCACTCCAAGACACCTAGCTTAGGACCCCTACTACGAGATATGCCGGATTTGACACCGACAGCAACCGCCTATAAACACGAGTGGGGTCCTGTTCATCCAACCCCCCACTAGTAACTATTCATCCACAACCAACCCAACCGGCTCGACTCACACCACATCTCGACACGTTCTACCTATCGCGTGTGCGGCAGCAACGGGTGTCGGTGTCAAAACCGGCGGATCTCGGGTAGGGGGTCCCGAACTGTGCGTCTAAGGCTAATGGTAACAAGAGGTTGGGGACACAATGTTTTACCCAGGTTCGGGCCCTCTCGATGGAGGTAATACCCTACTTCCTGCTTGATTGATCTTGATGATATGAGTATTACAAGAGTTGATCTACCACGAGATCGTAGAGGCTAAACCCTAGAAGCTAGCCTATGATTATGATTGTTGTTGTCCTACGGACTAAACCCTCTGGTTTATATAGACACCGGAGAGGGCTAGGGTTACACAGAGTCGGTTACAGAGAAGGAAATCTACATATCTGAATATCCAAGCTTGCCTTCCATGCAAAGGAGAGTCCCATCCGAACACGGGACGAAGTCTTCAATCTTGTATCTTCATAGTCCAATAGTCCGGCCAAAGTATATAGTCCGGCTGTCCGAGGACCCCTAAATCCAGGACTCCCTTAGTAGCCCCTGAACCAGGCTTCAATGACGATGAGTCCAGCGCGCAGATTGTCTTCGGCATTGCAAGGCGGGTTCCTTCTCCAAATACTCCGTAGAAGATTTAGAACACAAGGATCGTGTCCGGCTCTGCAAAACAAATTCCACATTCCACCATAGAGAGTACAATATTCCACAAATCTAATCTGTTGACAGCTTTTTATAGCATGACATCACGCCACGGTCCGGTCATTATTCGAACCGTTTTTCACAACCAGCTAATGCACATAATGCGAGGCGGTTTCCTTGACACGTCTTGTCGAAGCAGAGATCGTGTCCCCTTATCACGGGATTCTCATCAATACGGGTATGGGTAACCCAACCGCGCCATCAATCGTGGCGCTTGGGAAATAAGCGATTTTAACAGGCAAGTGGGGAGGTGCAGGATCCCTACTTCCTTTATAAGGGGATAAAAACTCCCTCTTTCACCCACGCCCTCTTCCTCTGCGCATTCGTCCCTTCTTTCTCAAGCCCTAGCGCTCAAGCGTCTGCCTTCTCCATCAAAAAGGCTTCCCGAAAATGTCCGGATCCAGAGCAAGAGGCAAGTGGATGGCCTCTACTATCCGGGAGAAGGACATAAAAAAGCTTCGGGGGGCAGGGTATTTGGCCAAGAGAATCAGCCACCATCTTCCGACGGTGAGACAGATCGTCCCCACCTGGGAACCCCACGAGAGGGTGGTATTTCTCCCTCATTTTGTCCACGGGCTAGGGTTTCCCCTCCACCAATTTTTTCGCGGCATCATGTACTATTATGGGATTGATTTTCATGATCTATCTCCCAATTCTTTCCTCAACATCTCGACATTCATCGTCGTGTGCGAGGCCTTTCTCCGCGTCCCGCCGCACTTTGGCTTATGGCTGAAGGTTTTTAATGTGAAGCCCAAGGTAGTGAGCGGCGAGCATGCCGAATCCGGAGGTGCCATGGTGAGCAAGATGCCCAACGTTACATGGCCAATGGGTGTTTTCAATGACTTCGTCAAGGAGTGGCAGCAACAGTGGTTCTATATCATAGAGCCGCGTGGCAAGGAATGGGCCACCGCCCCAGAGTTCAGATCCGGCGCGCCTCTGCGGCTTACGTCCTGGCCCAAGAAGGGCCTGAACTGGGCTTCGTCTGACGAGCTATCGGAGCTCCAGACGCGCGTCCAAGATATGGAAGAAAAGTACATCAAGCTCGTCAATGTGGTCCAGGTGATGTTAGTTCGCCGGATTCTACCTTGTCAACCCCGGGCTTGCAATCTATGGGAGTTTGACCCGGCCAAGCACCAGACCTTGTTAGAGCTCTTTGGCTCTTCGCATAAGGACATCTGTAAGGTGCTTTTCAAGTCCGGCAAATCATGGCCGGACTCCGCCGAGGACCACGGGTACCAACTGTCCCGCCCGGCAAGTTCGGTAAGTGATCGCTTGTTGACAGTTCATATGTTTCATTCGCATATTCTTTAAGAAAATGCCTGAAGTGTTTCCCCCAAATTTCCTAGGGTTGGGCGAAGAAGGCGGGGCGGATCTACTGTCCGGCCCCGCAACCAGAAGAACCAGCTGGCCCACTTCTGACGAAGATGCTGGTCCTGGCACCTTACAAGGCACCGAAGAAGAAGGCCGGAGATGAGGCCAAGAAGACCAGGGGCGGCCTCCATCGTCGTGGCGCTTCGGACGCAAGATCCGAAGAGTCCAATGCCCATTCTTCCTATGAAGAGGATGAGGAGGAGGAAGGAGACGAAGCCCCCGCGGGGGGAAGAAAGAAAAGGACGGCCTCCACATCCTTGGAGGCCGAGCCACCTAAGAGGGGAAAAACTCCTCTACAAGAGGAGTCTACCGGCGCCACTGATAGCAGCCCGGAGTGGGATCCCAGGGCCGAGCCCCTGGTGAACTCGTGAGTATAAAATCCGAACACACTCATGCGTCCGGACTTGTCATGGCGTCACATTCTAATCTGGGTCGTGCTTTTTTTCAGTCCGGCAAAGCCCCGCGCCGAACAATCCTCATCAGAAGATCTGCTGGGTTTGGATGCTATGGAGAGCGGAACACCCCTGAAGGCCTCCTCCTCCAAACATAGGAATGAAACTGAGGTTTCGTCCCAGAAGGACCCAGGCCACGGAGGAGGGGAGAAGGTTGCAAAGGCGGCGCCGGGAGGCCACACTTCAGGGGCCGGACACACGGGAGAGAAAACTCCCGTGGGCGTCATCGGCGGGGGTCATCTTGAATCCGGACCCCAGCTGGACATGATTCCAGAGACCCATAAGGTCCCTGAGTCAGACAAATGGCCTCTGCCAATTGGAGGAGGTATGCCTACTCCACCGGCTGCCTCTGTCCAACCAGAGGTGTCGGATACTTTATTGGCAGCGCTGAAGGGTGCCTCCATCGTTGATGGACATCGTGCCCTCATGGGTGCGGTGATTGAGAATATTCAGTCCGCTGAGAGTGGACTGAATGAATCCTGTATCAGCCTCATAAGAGGCTTTGAGGTATGTTGTGTGAGTTTTTGGGAGAGTGTCATGGTATAGATAGCAGCCCCTGATACACTGTTCGGTGAAAGAAAGAACCGAACAGAGGATCACATTCATGCTCGCAGGAGACTCACTTGATGAAATCTATCACTCTTTTTAATCAGCAGGCATCTGTAGCGACTGCCGCCTCTCATGTTGCGGATGTATCCGGACTGAGGCATAGTCTGGAGCAGGCCGAAGGAGAACTTGGCCAAGTGAAGGGACAGCTGGAGGATTATCAAGGTATGTAGAAACCTTGTTTATGTAGCACAAATGAATAAGTGTACATGATGAATATTTTTATAATGTGCTCTAGGAGCGATGGCCGAAATTGAGGCTCTCAGGAAGGCTGTGGCCGAAGCCGAGAAGAACGCAGCCGCAGAGCAGGCTCTTCGTGGGAAACACGAGGCTAGAGTTATTGAGGCTGAGCGAGAGCTTCAAGAGGCCGTGCAGAAATGCGAGACCTTGGAGCAGAGTTTAGCAGGGAAAGAATCCGAACTCTCCCAGGCTCGCCAAGCCGCAAGTGATGCCCAGGGGGAAGCCCAAGGTGCCCTGAAGGAAATCCAGGAGGCGAGGAATATTGCGGCTGGTAAGGCTTTTTCTGTACAAAGCGAGTATTTTGAAAGGAGAAAATCAAGTTGAGAGTTTAAATTTTGATTTTTCCAGGGGTATTTGCGGAGCTGCCACGCAGCATATCTGACGTCGCCCAATTCTACCGAGCCGAAGAGAGGAATACTGCGGATAAGCTCTTCTGGATGCAATATCTGGCGCCGAATTATCCGGTGCCGTTTTCCGACCAGCTGAAGCAGCTGGTCGAACTGCATAAGGCGGCCGATCTAGCCATGAAGGATTTGACTATCCGGCTATGGCCTGCCGAGCCGATTCCAAGCAGCTACTTCGGGCTTGTGAAGCGGCTTGTAAGTGCCTGCCCTCGACTCGAAGTCATCAAGCGGTCGGTCTGCATAGAAGGTGCGCGAATGGCCTTCGCCCGCACCAAGGTGAATTGGGGGAAGATGGATGCAAAAAAGCTGATGACCGAGGGACCGCCTGAGGGGAAGGAGCACCGCAAGCCCGAACTGTATTATGAAGTTGTCTTGAAAGGAGCCCGCCTTGCAGCGGAGCAATGCGACAAGGACATTATATTTCCATGAATACGGTTATGTTCGTCCTTTGTAATATTTGAACAAGAGGATTCTTATCATCTATTGCTTGTTGTTTTAAAGTTTTTCCTCCTGTGCGGCCGTTTTATATATTAATCCTGAGAGTCGGCCAGTCGTCGGCTTCCGCCCCCACGTAGTGAGTACGGGGATGTTCAGGATAAACCTGAGCACTCTTTATCCCAGTTTTGGATCCCTAAAGGAGGTGTTGATGAAAGCACAAGTGCTCCCTAGGTGGTTTTGGTAATTAATGTCAACATATCTCTTGTTGGACTAACACTTTTATCTAGTATGTTTCAGATAAGTTCAAAAATGGAGTGGCATGGACTAAAGGATGTGGGAACTCCTTCAAGATGCTAAGGACAAAGGATTGGCTCAAGCTTCAAGCTCAAGACTCTTCATTTTATATATTTTAGTGATCCAAGATCACATTGAGTCTATAGGAAAAGCCAATACTATCAAGAATGGATGAGGTGTTGCTTAATGAGTTTCTTGCTCCACAGTGCTTAGTGATATGCTCCAAAACCCTCAACTACTTTCCCACCTCCACACATATGACCTAAACCTAAAGCCAAAATCGGTCACACCGATTCTTTCTATCCGGCGCCATCGAGTTCATATGTCATAGCCACTGCCACAAACCCTAGGCAAATTGGTCTCACCGATAGGGATCTCGGTCTCACCGAGATGGGATTGTAATCTCTCTATGTATGTCCATTACCAAAATCGGTCTCACCGAGTTTGAGCAATCGGTACTACCAAGATTACAATGCAAACTTCCTGGTTGACTCATTACCAAAATCGGTCCTACCGAGTTTGTGTAATCGGTCCAACCGAGTTTGCCTGACCAACTCTCTGGAAAGCTTATTACCAAAATCGGTCTCACCGAGTTTGTGTAATCGGTCTTACCGAGATTACGTTATGCCCTAACCCTAACCATATCGGTCCTACCGAGTTGCATATCGGGCCCACCGAAAATCCTAACGGTCACTAGGTTTACTAAATCGGTCCGACCGAGTTTGTTGATTCGGTCTCACCGAGTTTGGTAAATTGTGTGTAACCGTTAGATTTTGTGTGGAGGCTATATATACCCCTCCACCTCCTCTTCATTCGTGGAGAGAGCCATCAGACTGAACCTACACTTCCAGCATACATTTTCTGAGAGAGAACTACCTACTCATGTGTTGAGGCCAAGATATTCCATTCCTACCATATGAATCTTGATCTCTAGCCTTCCCCAAGTTGCTTTCCACTCAAATCTTCTTTCCACCAGATCCAAATCCCATGAGAGAGAGTTGAGTGTTGGGAAGACTATCATTTGAAGCACAAGAGCAACGAGTTCATCATCAACGCACCATTTTTTACTTCTTGGAGAGTGGTGTCTCCTAGATTGGCTAGGTGTCACTTGGGAGCCTCCGACAAGATTGTGGAGTTGAACCAAGGAGTTTGTAAGGGCAAGGAGATCGCCTACTTCGTGAAGATCTACCGCTAGTGCGGCAAGTCCTTCATGGGCGACGACCATGGTGGGATAGACAAGGTTGCTTCTTCGTGGACCATTCATGGGTGGAGCCCTCCGTGGACTCGCGCAACCGTCACCCTTCGTGGGTTGAAGTCTCCATCAACGTGGATGTACGATAGCACCACCTATCGGAACCACGCCAAAAACATTTGTGTCTCCAATTGCGTTTGAATCCTCCAAAACCCTTCCCTTTACATTCTTGCAAGTTGCATGCTTTACTTTCCGTTGCTCATATACTCTTTGCATGCTTGCTTGTTATGTATTGTGAATGTTAAACTTGTGCCTAAACTCCACTTAAACTTAAAGATCTTAAAAACTGCAACTTTTGTACTTAGTGTCTAATCACCGCCCCTCTAGACACCTCTTCTCAAGGTCCTACAGTTCAGCACAGCGAACCAGGCAATCAGACTATAGGGATTTATCGCTCTCACTCAGCCATAGGAGTTTTTACAAGGAAGGTAGGCGCAGCCCCTGGTGTTCGGAAGACCGCACAAGGGGCTCTATGAGCGCCTGATCGGAAAAAGGCGATGCTTCGCATGCTGCATTGGTTATGGCATTATGCGGAAGAAATCCTTCAAGATTTTAGAACCTCTCGAACAGCTGACCAGCTCTCGCTACATCATGATAGTCAGTTTTTGGCTTTCTCTACTGAGGTGCTCGTCCGGAAGAACCGGGACACAATCGCAGTAGTTCTCCTAGTGCTACCTTCGCCGATATAGCGGAACGTAAGGTACCAAAATATAGGAGCCGGGCAAACCAACTATTGACCCAAGACATGATTCGGAGCTGATGCATATAATGCTATAAGTTCGGGGTGCCGAACTGCCATGAAGGTGTTTGGGATTTTTTGTCGTAGTATGGGCATGATGAAGCCCCTGGCATATTAAGGCATAACGCGATGAGCCGTCATCTTTTAACAAAAAGATTTTCAAATAGGAAATAGCAGTAGATGAGCGTCGCATAAATCCATATGTTGTATTTGAATGATACGTCAATGCGTATAAGTACAAAATGATGTGATAAAAGGAAATATGATTGCGGAACCTGCTGATACCAGGCTTGAGGAAATTGTGTTTGTATCCGGGGTGTAGTCGGATGATCATAGAGGGGAATATCTAGATATTCCCTTACCCGCTCGAACTGTTTCCATGCCATCCATCCTGGCCTACGTAAAGGTGAACCTGCAAAGAAAATGCAAGAAATGGTTTTGCGCCACCTGGCGGTTAAGCCGCAGTATGTGGCTTGTATTATGTTTTTCCGGAGTGTTTTTAATTAAGCTCCGGGCGGACCAGGCTATCCTGCCGTGCAGTAGTTCGGACTCCTTTGATGGTGTCCGGGAGCTTGGTCTTCGACTCGAGGTTCGACTAAAAGGTGTCGTCCGTTGTTCTTGCTGTTAAAGCGGTGGTAGACTCTTCGACCGTGAGGGGGAGTTCGGACCTGCCACTAACCGTGATGACGCCACATGGACCGGGCATCTTTAGTTTACGGTAGGAATAATGCGGCACCGTGTTGAACCGAGCGAACGCGACTCGTCCGAGCAGTGCCTGATGGTTACTGCGAAAGGGGACGATGTCGAAGACTAAGTCTTCGGTGCGGTGATTGTCCGGAGATCCGAAGACCACTTCCAGTGTGATTGAGCCTGTGCAACAGGCCTCTACACCTGGTATAATACCTTTAAAGGTGGTTTTTGTGGGCTTGATCCTTGAGGGGTTGATGCCCATTTTGCGCACTATATCTTGGTATAGCAGGTTCAGGCTGCTACCTCCGTCCATAAGGACTTGTGTGAGGGGGAATCCGTCAATGATGGGGTCGAGGACCAGTGCGGCCGAATCGCCATGACCGATATTGGTTGTATGGTCCCTATGTTCGCAAATGATCGGGCAAGAGGACCATGGGTTAAACTTTGGGTCAATTTTATAGACTTCCCTTAGCGCATGTTTCCAATTGGGACTGTGGCTTGCACATATCATATTCACCATTTTCACCTGGGGGGATTTCTTCTATCCTCCTGTATTCGGTGATCGGGGCTCCTCGTCATCATTGAGACCCCTTCCCCTTGTTTTCGGCATCTGTCCTGCCGGCTTGTCTGAAGACCCAGCACTCTCTGTTGGTGTGGTTGGCTGGTGTTCCAGGGGTGCCATGAATTTGGCATGGACGGTCGAGTATGCGGTCAAAACTGGACGGGCCTGAATTGTTTTTGTTGAATGGTTTATTCCGCTGGCCGGACTTGGAGCCGCTGAATCCGGCATTGACTGACGTGTCTTCAGCATTATCACCGTTTTTGCGACGCTTGTGTTTGTTGCGGCGTGGTTTGTTGTTGCTATCCTTGGCTTTCGATGTGCCAGGATTGCTTGTTGTATTGTTGCTACGAGCCAACTAGCTATCCTCGCCCACGCAAAAGCGGGTCATGAGTGTTGTGAGGGCTGCCATGGACTTTGGCTTTTCCTGGCTGAGATGTCGGGCAAGCCACACGTCACGGATGTTATGCTTAAAGGCCGCTAGGGCTTCGGCATCCGGACAGTCGACAATTTGGTTCTTTTTGGTTAGGAACCGGGTCCAAAATTTCCTGGCTGACTCTCCGGGCTACTGGGTTATGTGACCTAGATCATCAGCATCCGGTGGTCGCACGTAAGTGCCCTGGAAGTTGTCAAGGAATGCGTCTACCAGGTTCTCCCAACTCCCGATGGATTTTGCCGGCAAGCTATTCAGCCAATGTCGAGCCGGTCCCCTTAGTTTTAGTGGGAGGTACTTGATGGCGTGTGGATCATCTCCGCGGGCCATGTGATTGTGGAGGAAAAAATCTTCTATCCATACCGCGGGGTCTGTGGTACCATCGTATGATTCAATGTTCACGGGTTTAAACCCTTCCGGGAATTCATGATCCATTACTTCATCAGTGAAGCATAGGGGATGTGCGGCGCCTCTGTGCCGGGCTTCATTGTATTCGGCCCGGCCGGATTTGTTACTGTATCTGGCGTGACGATCCTTGTCACCCATTGGGGCGTGCCCCCGTGATCCGTAGATCGATCTTGACTGTCCTGCTTTGTTTTCCAATACATCTTGCAGGTCCTTCGTGTAGCCCCTGGCCTTAGTATTATCGTTTGATCGGTGAAAGGGTGCGGTCTGGACTTCGGGCTGGTACGCCGCTTAGTCGTGGCCACGGGGTGGCCGGTCAGCCGCATCATGCACTAGTAGTGTGGGCTTTAAAGCCTCTTCCTCGATCGAGGTAGCAGCCTGCGCTTTGGGTAGCTTTTGCTAGGGCGCTCGAGTCCGTATTCCTCGGCAGCCAGGACCTCGGTCCATCTATCAGTTAGTAGATCTTGATCAGCTTGAAGTTGTTGCTGCTTTTTTCAGGCTTTTTGCAGTGGCTATAAGCCGGCGTTTGAAGCGCTCCTGCTCGACAAGATCCTCAGGCACGATGAATTCTTTGTCGCCAAGGCTCACTTCGTCTTCGGAGAGAGGCATGTAATTATTGTCCTCTGATTCTCCATCAGTTGCCTGTTCTTTAGGGCTACCTTGCCCATCCTCTTGCTCGGCCTGCTCGAAGCCTGGCTGGGTAGGATTGTCTTCGTCTTCGGCATCATCCGGATTGTTATCTCTTGTGCCGGTATCACTATTTTTTCTATGGCGGGGTTTGGAGCGGCGTCGATGACGCGGTGTCTAGATTGCTTCTCCAAGGGGTTATCTTCCGTTGCCTCATCGCCATTGCTTTGTTTAGGGGTGCCCACCATATAAATATCATATGATGAGGTGGCAGTCCAGCACCCTATAGGCGGTGGTTCCTGTTCTTCTCCTACATCGTCGTCCATACCGTCGATGTCTTCGGAGTTGAAGTCAAGCATGTCGGTTAAATCATCGACAGTGGCTATTGAGTGGGTGGTGGGTGGGGAATGAATTTCTTCGTCGTCCACTTCCAACTCGAGCCGGACATAGTTCGCCCAAGAATCTCCTGGCAAGGAAAGAGACCTTAATGAGTTTAGCACATCGCCCAAGGGCGAGTGCTAAAAAATATCCGCGGTGGTGAACTCCATGACCGGTGCCCAATCAGATTCGATAGGCACGGACGCACGCAGTTCGGATCCTGAAGTCGGAGACGAGTCTGAGGGTCCGATGACACCACTCTCATAGGAGGTGGGATTAGTGTTCGGCTCCGACGCCGATGAGTGTGCAGCCTCCGTGGCGGGGTCCATCCGTCCGCCCTTGGAAGGCACGATCTACTCCAAATTGATTCCTGGCGCCGCCGCAGGCGCGATCTCCCGAATAGTGTCCCATGGCAGATCGAAGTCATGCTCGTCGTGATTGTCCGGCGCGCCTGACATGGGCTCAGATCCGTCGAAGATCAAGTCTCCGCGGATGTCGGCAGTATAGTTCAAGCTTCCAAACCTGACCTGATGGCCAGGGGTGTAGCTATCGATCTGCTCCAGATGGCCAAGCGAGTTGGCCCACAGTAAGAAGCCACCGAATACGAAGATCTGTCCGGGAAGGAGGACCTCCCCCTGGACCGCATCGTTGAAGATGATTGAGGGAGCCATCAAGCCTTATTGCGACGACACAGTGGAACTCTCAATGAAAGCACCAATGTCGGTGTCAGAACCGGCGAATCTCGGGTAGGGGGTCCCGAACTGTGCGGCTAAGGCTAATGGTAACAGGAGACTGGGGACACGATGTTTTACCCAGGTTCGGGCCCTCTCGATGGAGGTAATACCCTACTTCCTGCTTGATTGATCTTGACGATATGAGTACTACAAGAGTTGATCTACCACGAGATCGTAGAGGCTAAACCATAGAAGCTAGCCTATGATTATGATTGTTGTTGTCCTACGGACTAAACCCTCCGGTTTATATATACACGGAGGGGGCTAGGGTTACATAGAGTCGGTTACAAAGAAGGAAATCTACATATCCGAATATCCAAGCTTGCCTTCCACGCAAAGGAGAGTCCCATCCGGACACGGGACGAAGTCTTCAATCTTGTATCTTCGTAGTCCAACAGTCCGGCCAAAGTATATAGTCCGGCTGTCCGAGGACCCCTAAATCCAGGACTCCCTCAACGGGCACTGTTCATCCAGAGGCAACCCAACCGGCTAGCTACGTCTCGCACGGGGGTTCGATCAGCTTCAGTAAGCATGCAGCAGCAGCGATCGATTGGGTTCAGTTAGCAGCGTAGGAGATTGGTCAGGTTCAGTTAGAAGCAAAGGATCGATCGATCAGCTTCAGTACGTAGCAGCAGGAGATCGCTTGGGTTCAGTTATAGCGACATGGCTCGCACCACGCGCGCGTATGAGAGAAACGCGCAAACCACACTGCATCGCTCGGCCTGTACCACCCACCGTAACCGGGAACTCCCCGATATTTTCCTCGCCCTCGCTTCTACCATGATTTTCTCCGTCATGGACGGCCCAAAGAATGTCATGCAGATGCGTCTCCGGCCTGCCCAGGATGAAAAGCCCATTTCCTGTCATGATTTTTTGTCATGGAAGTAGGATCCCACCATTTCTATGATGATACCGGGTTTTGTCATAATTATCGCCATAGAAGTGATATAAGCATGACAGGAAAAAGTTCACTCGGCCCAAAATGTCATGGATGTGTCTTTTTTGTAGTGATGGTAATTATTTTCAAGTTAGTTTTCATCATGCTCATATGATTCACGTTCGTTACTTTGATAATTTGAATGTGGGTGGACCAGTGCATGGGTGTTGTCCTTACTTGGACAAGCCTGCCACTTATGATTAACCCCTCTCGCAAGCATCCGCAACTACGAAAGAAGAATTAAGATAAATCTAACCATAGCATGAAACATGTGATCCAGATCAGCCCCTTACGAAGCAACACATAAACTAGGGTTTAAGATTCTGTCACTCTATTAAACCATCATCTACTTATTACTTCCCAATGCCTTCCCTAGGCCCAAATCACGGTGAAGTGTCATGTAGTCGATATTCACATAACACTACTAGAGGAAAGACAACATACATCTCATCAAAATAACGAACGAATACCAAATTCGCATGATTACTTATAACAAGACTTCTCCCGTGTCCTCAGGAACAAATGTAACTACTCACAAACCATGCTCATGTTCAATAACGGAGGGGTATTGAATATCATTAAGGATCTGAATATATGATCTTCCACCAAATAAACCAACTAGCATCAACTACGTAGAGTAATCAATACTACTAGCAACCCACATGTACCAATCCGAGGTTTTCAGACAAATATTGAATACAAGAGATGAACTAGGGTTTGATAGGAGATGGTGCTGGTGAAGATGTTGATGAAGATTGACCCTCCCTCGATGAAAGGATCATTGGTAATGACGATGGCTTCGATTTCCCCCTCCTGGAGGGAAGTTTTCTAGGCAAAAAACTTCCCTCCTGGAGCCGGTGGCGCTTCATCCCGAAAGCTTCCTTCTTATTTTTTTCTAGGTCAAAACCCTCCATATAGCAGAATATGGGCATCAAGGGCTGGCCATGGGGCCCATGAGCTCAAGGGACGCGCCCTGGGGGGTAAGGTGCGCCCCCAGGCTTGTGGCCACCTGGTGGTCCTCTTCTTTTGTTTCTTCGCCCATTATTTTTTTATTCCAAAATAATTCTTTGTAAAGTTTCAAGACATTTGGAGTTGTGCAGAATAGGTATCTCATATTTTCTTCTTTCTGATCTAGAATTCCTGCTGTCGGCATTCTCCCTCTTCATGTAAACCTTGTAAAATAAGAGAGAAAAGGCATAAGAATTGTATCTTAAAGTGTAATAACATCCCATAATGCAATAAATATCAACATAAAAACATGATGCAAAATGGACGTATCAACTCCCCCAAGCTTAGACCTCGCTTGTCCTCAAGGGAAAGCCGAAATCGATAATCATGTCCACATGTTTAGAGATAGAGGTGTCTATAAAATAAAATACGGACATGAGGGCATCATGATCATCTTTAGAACAACAACATATTGTCATATAACTTCTTATGCCAAAGTGATAATTCATCAGAAAGTAAAGTATATACCAAAGAACTTTATTGAAAACTAACAAACTATGATCTCGACATTGAAACCATTGCAATTTATCATAATATCGAAAAGAGTCAATGTAAGAGCTTTTATTTAGAAAGTTCACATACTCAACCATCATTTAATCTTCCGTAATTGCTAAAACTCATGTGATACTCGTGGGATCGAAGCTTCAATCAGACACATAGGAAGATAGGGGCTTATAGTTTAGCCTCCCAACCATTTACCTCAAGGGTGACGTCAACAATAATACTTTATGATTACCTACATACGAGTGGATATGTATGTCTGGATCTTTCCCCAACACATAGTGCTTACCAAAAAGAGAAAATATAAAAGGAAGAGTGAAGATCACCATGGCTCTTGCATAAAGGTAAAAAAAGTAAAACTAAAATATAGGCCCTTCGCAGAGGGAAGCAGTGGTTGTCATGTGCTTTTATGGTTGGATGCATGAAATCTTAATGCAATGCAACGTCACTTTATATTGCCGTTTGTGATAGGAACTTTACTATGCAGTCTATCGCTTTTATTTCTTCCCCATCACAAGTTTGTATAAAGTTTATTTTCCTCACACTAAAAGATTGTACATATTTAGAAATCAATTTTTATTGCTTGCACCGATGACAACTTACTTGAAGGATCTTACCCAATCCATAGGTAGATATAGTGAACTCTAATGCGAAAAACTGGGTTAAGGATTTTTGGATGTACAATTAGTATCTCTACTTGGTGCAGAAGATTTGGCTAGCATAGGATGAGAAGCAAGCTCAACATCTTGGAGGATCCATGATAATATAACTTCTATTCAGATATAAGAGAACATAACAAATTATGTTGTCTTCCTTGTGCAACATCAACCTTTTAGCATATAATATTTTAATGAGTGCTCACAATCACAAAAGATGTCCAAAATGGTGTATTTATATGTGAGACCTCTTTTTCTTTATTACTTCCTATAAATTGCAACAATGACCAATACTATGTTTCTCAACCCACAACAAATTTCATGCATCATACTTCTTATATGTGAAGTCATCACTCTCCATAAGATTATATATAATATTTTATTTCTTTTGTTCTTTTCCTTTTCCAAGATCGAAGAAAGAAAGCAAAGCCCTTAACTCAAAACTAATCTCTCTTATATAACTCTCCCACTCCATTACATGGATAGAACATAAAGCAAAAACTCAAAGACTAGATCATACTAAAAATTTTATTCTACTAGATCAAGATTTAACCAAAAGGATCGAACTAAGGTAAACGATAAAGATAAAGATGTGATGGTGATACGATACCGGGGCCCCTCCCCCAAGCTTGGCATAAGCCAAGGGGCGTGCCCATACCCATGTACTCAAGTCTCCTTCTTCGGAGGTGGTGGTGATGAAGTTGACGATGTGGGAGGCTTGTCCTCCGTCTTCCAAGGCATAGGATCACCATTGTAGTAAGATGAGCGAGTCTCCAGAATCATCAAATTTGCAGCCAAACTCATCCTCTTAAGTCTGTATTCATACTAACAGTTTTGGTTTTTCAGGTCATAGATCTGGGCTTGGAGATGCTCGATTTTCTCATGAAGCTCGAAGATGGCATCTACAATATCATTGTTGTTCATCTTGTGATCATGGGTTAATTTCGTGATCATGGAGTGACTGGCGTTGAGTCCGCTTTCCACCATCCCTTGGCACTTGAAGACCTCCTACTCTACCACTCAAGCCTGGCCTCCACGCTCCCGGTCCTCCTTGGCCCTTGAACATCCCGGATGTGAAGCACCCCCTCTTGCATCTCCATGATTTGAGGGTGCACTTTTTGGACTACTTTTTATTTTCCTAATTTTTTAAATACTCCAAAATAGAGTAAAGTTGCTTTTGGAATACTTTTGGAGTCGGTTTACTTATTGTACCACATACCTATTCCTTTCCAGGGTTCTGGAGCGTGCTGGAAGGTTTCCCTTATGTACTCCTCTGGTGTTATGGTATGAATATATTAATTTCAACATTTATGGGCATACCTAAGACATAATGTTTGATTCTTTGGCCATTCACCACCTTCAGGTTATTGCCCTCGACATTGTTGAGCTTGATGGCACCAGAACGATATACTTCTTCGATAACGTAAGGACCTTCCCGTTTGGAGAGAAGTTTTCCTGCAAAAAATCTTAAACGAGAGTTGTATAGAAAGACATGGTCACCTACATTAAATTCCCGCTTTTGTATTCTTTTGTCATTCCATATTTTAACCTTTTTCTTTAAACAACTTGGCATTTTCATAGGCTTGGGTTCTCCATTCATCAAGTGAGCTAATGTCAAATAACCTCTTTTCACCGGCAAGTTTGAAGTCATAGTTGAGCCCTTTAATTGCCCAATAAGCTTTATGTTCTAATTCTAGAGGTAGGTGACATGCTTCCCCATCAACCATTTTATATGGAGACATACCCATAGGATTTTTATAAGCAGTTCTATAAGGGCATAATGCATCATCAAGTTTCTTAGACCAATTCTTCCTAGATCTATTAACAGTCTTTTGCAAGATCAATTTTATTTCTCTATTACTTAATTCTACTTGACCACTAGACTGAGGATGGTATGGATATGAAATTCTATGACTAACATCATACTTAGCAAGCAATTTAAGGAAACCACCAAGAATAAAATGTGAACCACTATCAGTCATTAAATATCTAAGGACTCCAAACCCTGGGAAAATAACTTATTTAAGCATTTTAATAGAGGTGTTATTGTCGGATTCAAGGCTCCGCGGACCCAAGAAAGGTTCGAACTCTGGGGCGTGTGCGAAGAACTCAACCTCTCAAGCTTGCCTCCACGTCGCCCCATAGCCTAGCCTAGCCAGACTCGTGTGAAGGTGAGGAAGAAGATGGACACATCAGTTTACCCAGGTTTGCCACCTTACGGTGTAAAACCCTACTCCTGCTTTGTGGTGGAATGGCCTCACGAGGGGCTGAGGATGAACTAGTACAAAGGATGAACAAGCTCACGAGGTTCGAGAGTGAGGGGATGAGTTGCATAGGGAGATGATGAGCTGATCTGATCCCCTTCTGCGATGGTGGCTAGTCTATAATTATAAAGGCGTCGGTCCTCTTCCCCCAAATTGTAGGTGGGAAGGGATCCCATAGTGGCCAGTTTGGAAGGGGACAAGTAGTACATCTTATCCTGACAAAAGGTGGTCTTCGCCTGCAAAGCTTTTGCTCATGACACGAAATTGGGCCCGGTGATGACATTTGTCCTGCCGTCCTGGCGGCCTTGGTCTTGTTGCACCGTAATGGAAACCTTTGCCAGATTTCTCGGGAACCCACGCCTGTCCTTCCCTCCTTAGCACCAAAGAGGAAGCTGACTCCTCTACGCCCGCTGGCGCCCGTCTGCCTTGGTCGTCATGGCTCGCATCATCGCAACCTCATGAGGTAGGGTGCCTGCATAGAAATCTCCACGCCTCAGGAGGCCGCCTGGGGAGGCCGCACCCACGGGAGGTCTTGGTGTCGTCCGCCTCGCGAGGCTTGGCCCCTCGCGAGGGTCTTGCCATGATAGTCTTGGAGGTGGGCTATACTAGGCCGTGGAAGGAGCCACGCCGTGGGCCGCAGGCAGGCAAGTCTGGGTACCCTGGTTCCCAGAACTATGACGCCCCCGATTCAGTCGTACACTAATCATGCACGCAAATGTGTACGATCAAGATCAGGGACGCACGGGAAAATATCACAACACAACTCTAAAAGTAAAATAAGTCATAGAAGCATCATATTACAAGCCAGGGGCCTCGAGGGCTCGAATACAAGTGCTCGAACATAAACGAGTCAGCGGAAGCAACAATATCTGAGTACAGACATAAGTTATACAAGTTGCCATAAGATGGCTAGCACAAACTGAGATACAGATCGAAAGAGGTGCGGGCCTCCTGCCTAGGATCCTCCTAAACTACTCCTGGTCGTCGTCAGCGGCCTACATGTAGTAGTAGGCACCTCTAGTGTAGTAGGAGTCGTCGTCGACGGTGGCGTCTGGCTCCTGGGCTCCAACATCTGGTTGCGGCATCCAAGAAGAAGAGGGGAAAGGGGGAGCAAAGCAACCGTGAGTACTCATCCAAAGTACTCGCAAGCAACGATCTACACTACATATGCATGGGTATATGTGAAAAGAGGCAATGTCGATGGATTGAACTGCAGAATGCCAGAATAAGAGGGGGATAGCTAGTCCTATCGAAGACTACGCTTCTGGCAGCCTCCGTCTTGCAGCATGTAGAAGAAAGTAGATTGAAATCCTCCAAGTAGCATCCCAAAGCATAATCCTACTCGGTGATCCTCCCTTCGTCGCCCTGTGGGAAAGCGATCACCGGGTTGTCTCTAGAACTTGTTTGGGTGTGTTTTTATTAAGTATCCAGTTCTAGTTGTCATAAGGTCAAGGTACAACTCCGGGTCGTCCTTTTACCGAGGGACACGTCTATTCGAATAGATCAACTTCCCTACAGGGGTGCACCACATAACCCAACTTTCCGGACACACTTTCCTGGGTCATGCCCAGCCTCGGAAGATCAACACGTCGCAGCCCCACCTAGGCACAACAGAGAGGTCAGCACGCCGGTCTAAATCCTATGCGCGCAGGGGTCTCGGCCCATCGCCCATTGCACACCTGCACGTTGCGTACGCGCCCGGTGAGCAGACCTAGCAACCTCCATTACAAAGGAAGTCGTTATGCGGTCCAACCGGCGCGCACCGCTCAGTCGCTGATGTCAAGAAGGCTTCGGCTGATACCACAACGTCAAGTGCCCATAACTGTTCCCGCGTAATTGGTTAGTGCGTATAGGCCAGTGGCCAGACTCAGATCAAATACCAAGATATTGTTAAGCGTGTTATTTTAAAGTAATCGCGGACGCCGACCAGGGCCAGGCCCACCTCTCGCCTAGGTGGTCTCAACCTGCCATGTCGCTCTGCCACAAAGTAACAGTCGGGGGCCGTCGGGAATCCAGACCCACCTCTACCGGGATGGAGCCACCTGCCTTTTCAGCCCCCATATCCGAATCACTTGCGGGTACTCAATGAGCCGACCCAACTTTAGTCACCATCTGTATAGTATGTATATATGTATAGTGTATACCCGTGATCACCTCCCGAGTGATCACGGCTCGATAGTATAGCAAGGCAGACTAACAAGAATGTAGGGCCAATGATGATAAGCTAGCATCCTATACTAAGCATTTAGGATTGCGGGTAAGGTATCAACGACTGTAGCAACAATGACAGGCTATGCAACAAAATAGGAGTAACCAAACAGTAACATGCTACACTACTCTAATGCAAGCAATAGATAGAAGAATAGGCGACATCTGGTGATAGGGGGGCTTGCCTGGTTGCTCTGGCAAGGAGGGGCCGTCAACTCCGTAGTCGTACTGGGTAGCAGCGGCGTCGGTCTCGTAGTCTACTGGAGAGAAGAGGGGGATGAAACAATAAATATAATGCAAACATAAGCATGACGAAGCAAGACATGCCAATGAGCGGTGCTAGCTGTGCCCTAACGCGGTAGTAGATGATACCGGCGAAAGGAGGAAACAACCGGGAAAGTATCCCTAGTGTTTCGCGTTTCCGGACAGATGAACCAGACATGAAATGTTGCACGTTCGCTATGCTAGAGATGTGTGGCGGACGAGCGGGTTGTGTACTCGGATTCATCTCGTCGTTCTAAGCAACTTTCATGTATAAAGTTTTTCCATCCGAATTACGGATTATTTAATATTAATTTTCAAAGTTTTAATCAATTTTCTAAAAATAGTTTAAATTATTTAATTCAAAATATTTTAAAAGTAATTTGCTAGGTGTACTCGAAAAGGTACCCAGCAGAACAGCACAGAGGCTGACCGGTGGGGCCCTGGTCAACTGTCCAGTCAACATTTGACTGGACCGTTGACTGGTCAAACCATGAACAGTGTACACGGGGCCCGCATGTCATTCTCTTCGGTAATTTTAACACTGATTTAACATTTACACTAAGCAGCGGACCCCATCTGTCATTGAGTGATCTATTTATCAAACTTTTAATTAACCCTAGTGATGTTAATTAGGACGGTGGGGTTCGATTTTAGTGGGAGTTAGCGGCTGGATTAGTGCTTAACTAAACAGTTAATGACCCGGGCCCACGCGTCACAAGACACTAGCCAGATTCTAACGCATGCGCATGCTGGTGCACGCCGGCGACCAGCAGAGGCAACGGTGGCCCACCGGAGACGCTCTCTGGCGACCAAACGGGCGGTGGGTGCCACCTACATGAGGTGCACGATGCGCCGAGGGGGAGCAGGGTGCGGCCCCGGATAGGAGCAACGCCGGCGAGGCGCGGGCACGCCGGGGCGGCCGGGCGCGGCCGGTGCTGGATTGGGCGATGTCAGCCGCGAGCGGCGACGGGTGAGCAGCAGCAGAGGGAGGCGAGGCCATGCGCGGGCGAGGTGGTACGCAGAGCGGCGCGCGAGGGTCAGGCGGTGACCGCGGCGAGGAGAAAGAAGAGGAGGGAGGCGCTCACAGCCGTTAGCGGGCAGCAAGGGCGGCGACCCGTGAGGAGGAGGTCGGGGAGGTTCTGGCGACGACGACGACGGCGGTCGGTGGTGCTGCAGGCACGGCGCGAGGACGGCGAAGAAGCTGTGGGCCGGAGGCGGCAGTCGTCGGGCGTGGGTGTGCTCGCCGGGACCGCGGGGAGCAGCGGCGAACGCGGCTGGGACGGCGAGGCGTTGGCTCGGGAAGGGCTCCGGCAACAGGGAGGTCGGCGATGGCGATGGGGCGCCGGGGCGAGTCGGCGGGGTCGGGGCACGCGGGTGTGCGATCCAGAAGGGGTGGGAGAGGTCGTGGGGAGTCGTGGGGGAAGTGGGGAGGAGAACGCTAGGGTTCGGTCCGGTGGGAGGGGATAAGGTGAATGGGTGGGCCTGCCAGCTGAGGGAGTGGCCGACTGGGCCGGCCTGTTGGTCGGTTGGCCCAAGGGGGGGGGGTATTTTCCTTTTCTTTATTTTTGTATTGTTTTCTTTTTTTGTATTTAGCTTAGATACTAAATGATTTTAGTTCAAGTTGAAGCTTCCCACAAAATTACGTGTCGATATTTTGGTGCTGTTTAAAAAGACTGAGGTTATTTGGAAAATGTTTGAAAATAGGTTTATATTTAAATGGTCATAATAAGTGCTACTTGTCCACATTAATATTTCCTAGGGGGCGATTTAGAAATCCATTTAATGTTGGTTCCTACATGTTAAATACTTAGTGAATATTTTTAAATCCTCGAACATTTTTGTTTGACAGTTTAAAGAAAAAAAGAATTTGACTTGTTATTTGAAATTTGAATTTGACTCAGATTTTCATCAAGTGGCAAATTGGCTTAATAAAACATGATGACATGGCACATTAGGGTGAGTTTACTGTAGCTTGATTATCGGTGTGTTACAAATCTCCTTCACTACAAGAAATCTCATCCCGAGATTTAAGAGGTGGAATTAAGGGGAAAGGTCTGGTTACGAAATTATAACGAATCTTCTCGGTCTTGGTTGCTCTTCTCGAAGTGGTCGATTCATAGCATTGATGTCTTCATACCTATGAATCAATACATCATGATGAGGTTGTCATCCTTCCTTCAGGAACTCCATCGTACTTACGAGAATGATAAGGGGTAACTTCAGAAGAACAGGTCTCTACAAGGTTGCTTAGCCGGTAGATAACACCAGGGAAGGTGGCGGAAAGTAGATCTCGAATCTAATCTTAAAAAATATCGAGAGCAAAGTAAGAAGGTGCAAAAATAGAAGTTTCAAGCGCATAGGAAATCGTTTGTTGTCTGAAACGAAGTGTGAAAGGGGTTCAGAGCAAAGGGAATAAGTATTGCGTCTAATACCAGAATAGATCACTAGGCAGGTGGCCCGTGAATTGCGTATGAAGTCAAGCGTGAGGAGTAACTTTTGAAACCGGGGGGTGTACAGAAGAGTCAGGTTTCGATCCTGTGGAACTGTGGGTTATGGGCCCACCATGTGCGTAGGGAGGGCACTGACATCTTGCACGGACATGACAGTAAGGCAGGTTAGAGGATAGCTTGTTAGTTATATTGGCATCAACATCAGTACCAAGGGAGAGGGATGAAGAGAACCATTCTCCTGCTCGTTGAACTAGGTGTACCAATAGGCAAAGTTCTCATCCATCGGTGACTACCAGAATGTCATCAGCGATAGTAACAGGGTCTAATTTCATGCCATTACCCATACAACGGTGTTTGGCTAATTGAGCAAGAAACATTTAGCATTTAGCACTGGGCTTCAAATGTTCTTGTTGAAAATCGGAGTACCACAGACATGCTTTGAGATAGCATTGACATGGTCTTCAAGCAAAAGTCAGACTTCGGATACACAAAGTATCCATCAGGATCAACTTATAAAATAAGTCTTACGATTTCCTCATGGAAGAATCGCTAAGATTGCTAAAAAGGAAACTATAACAATAGGTCCTCCGTCCAGGTGTGCTAGGCACGACATCACCTTACCGGGTTAAATAAATGCCAATGTTATAACTTTTGGAAAATGTTCCAACCATCATATCTGACCGAGATTCAGATCTGATTGGTGTCAAGACACCTCGGACTCGGCATGCCTGAGAAGAAAAGGTCCAACACAAATTGTCGAGATGACATTGTAAGATTCTCGGGCAATGAACTATGGAAGCGAGTTCCGAAACAAGAGTTCATCATTAAACCAAGAAGAGGATGAGAAGGTGGCTGATGGGCTCAACGACAATTCATCAAGAATTCCAAACGGATGGATTTCCACAATAATGTGAACAAGAAGATGGCACTTGTCAATTCAAATGATATAATGTTGTATGCTCTAGGAAAACATACACCATCAATCATTAGTTGAAAGGTGTGCCTGAAATATGACCTTAGGCAGCAAGATCAATGTTAGAGTGATGATTCAATAACCAACAGTCTAAGAACGAACTGTTGATCGTTAACTCCAAAGCAATAGGGTTGCTAGAAGTACAGAACTCAAACAACATCGTTAGCATATTGGTATCCTGGTTAAAAACAACACGGGGACCAAGGAAGAATGGTGATGGTGAGAAGTATCATCAAACCGAGAATTTCTAAGAGGTGGAGCAATCCCCACAACATTCTCAACATAAAAGACAGTAATACTTCAAGGTAGAACACAACACTAGCTGGAGAGCAAGTTGTATTCATAATGTGGACAAGTTCGCAATGAAAGGAAGTCAAGGGTGTTGTCGATGATAATAAAAATCATCCAGGGCAAGGAGGGTATTTCTCATCATGAACACAGTTGACATCTCGAGAGAAGTCAAAGTGTTGAAGGTGATCCGACACATTTGCGGGGAGGTTTCAAGAGGATGCAATCAAACAACAACGGCAACAAGCAAGGAAATGACGAAGTGGCAAGTTATAGGATCAATATATAAGATGCAAGCTCGGAACCAAAGTTGCCTTTCTAGACAAGCAACATGATGTTGAAAGCTCGACGTAAGTCGTGCTCACACACTAAAGAATTCGTGCATCAGAGAAGGACGAGGTAGCACAGTTAAAGATAGCAAGACCAGGATGCAGCCGATAGTCTAGGAATGACCAGATTGGGTTCGGAATTTCCTAGTAAAAATACTAGGGGTATTTGATTTATAGTGCCGAATAATTTCACTAGTCGGTGTCCTCAATTGACAACAACCCAGAACCTGTAGAGTGTTTACGACAAGGAAAGATATCACTTCAACAAAGTTAGTAAGATGTGGTGCAATGGCAAGACATCTCCGAGATACCAGGGGGTAATACTCGAAGGTAGAACATGATAGAAGTAGAACCGGATTATTGACCTATGACAGTAGATACTTCAACCTTGCCAAAAATAGACGAGGCACTGGAATGAATTCCCATCAGATATATCAGATCAGGACAACATGGTCGGAACCATAACTGTAAGGAATCAATTTCAAGAATACCGAAAGAATCATACAGCTGGATAATCATTTTGCAAGAAGCTTCCGAGATGGTCTACATCATTTTCATGGGCATGAACACAAAGTTCAAGGTCGTCACCCACTTCTTTAATGCATATCATTTCATTCACCTCTCGCTTTGATATAACTGTAGTGTTGGAATTTTATCTGGTAGAACACCGGAAGAGTATGACTTGTGAAAATTTTCGGGTTCTCACGGATTAGGGGAAGGCATAGGTTCAACCCATGGGCATCTTAGTAACATATACCACAAGTTTCAAAAGTAAATACACAAGATCGAAAGCAGATCATGGTTGGCCAAGCAGAGGATACAATTTACCAAAGGCATTATGTATCAGGGGAAGAACTCACAAGATGATTGAATATGAAGGACATTGTCGGATAAAAATCCAACAATGGATCGGGCGATCCGCAATGAAGCTGATGTGAGTATCGGTACTCACTCAGAGGAAGAAAGAATGCAGAGGCATCAGATTCAAGAATCACCTGATTAGTCTGATGCTTAAATAGAAAGAAATTATGGTTTCCAAAACGAACGATCAAAAGCAGATGCTTTGATCAAGGATGGATAAGTTGAAAACACTTAGTTGGACAATAAATAAAGGTTTGAATTGCCAAGAACCAACTCATGTCCGGAATGACGTCTGAGTCGGAAAGATAATTTTAAAAAGGATAACCTGTTAACGAGGACTACTAGTCATATGGAATTAACCATAATGCAAGAAGGCGAGAATTTCAAGAATAACAGGCTGTAGAAGATTTTTGAAAGATCGAAAGGTATTCCGAAGAATTTTGTGAGACACATGAACAACTGAGAAGAATGGATCCTCGATAAATGTGAGTAAAAAAATGGTAAGGGTTTTCATGCAAAATAGAACTACAAGACAGTAAAAACAAAGGATTCTCGGGGCAACGTAGAATAGTTCGAGCCATCTTGTAACAACAAGAGCGACGAGAAATGATCATGAGAATGACAAGTGCATGTAGATATCCATAGGGATATAACGGTGGCAGTGAATTGCAAAGGCAATGAGCACAAGGGTCTCTGGAAAATATCGAGGGAAATCCTCAGAATCTTCTGACGAAGCAGGTGATCTTCCGGAATAAGGGCTCTTCGGGAGAAATAGTTACGAGAACCTAGAGTTAGAGTTAGCAAAATCATTTAACCCGAATAGAAGAGAGGTTAGAGTCCTAGAGTATAGACGAGGAGTAAAAGATCCTAATGCCACCCAATGGCGACGTGGGCCCGTAAGCCACACAACCATGTTAGTAAAAGTTTTGCAATTGACTAGACTCGACTTCGGCCAAGGAGTGTGGAAGGGGGATTCCTATAGGCAGTCGGCTCTGATACCAACTTGTGATGCCCCTGATTCAATCGTACACTAATCATGCACACAAATGTGTACGATCAAGATCAGGGACGCATGGGAAGATATCACAACACAACTCTAAAAGTAAAATAAGTCATAGAAGCATCATATTACAAGCCAGGGGCCTCGAGGGCTCGAATACAAGTGCTCAAACATAAACGAGTTAGCGGAAGCAACAATGTCTGAGTACATACATAAGTTAAACAAGTTGCCATAAGATGGCTAGCACAAACCGGGATACAGATCGAAAGAGGCACAGGCCTCCTGCCTGGGATCCTCCTAAACTATTCCTGGTCATCATCAGCGGCCTGCAGTAGTAGTAGGCACCTCTAGTGTAGTAGGAGTCTTCGTCGATGGTGTCGTCTGGCTCCTAGGCTCCAACGTCTGGTTGTAGCATCCAAGAAGAAGAGGGAAAAGTGGGAAAAGGGGGAGCAAAGCAACCGTGAGTACTCATCCAAAGTACTCGCAAGCAAGGATCTACACTACATATGCATGGGTATATGTGTAAAGAGGCAATATCGGAGGACTGAACTGTAGAATGCCAGAATAAGAGGGGGATTGCTAGTCCTATCGAAGACTACGCTTCTAGCAGCCTCCGTCTTGCAACATGTAGAAGAGAGTAGATTGAAATCCTCCAAGTAGCATCGTATAGCATAATCCTACCCGGCGATCCTTCCCTCGTCGCCATGTGGGAAAGCGATCACCGGCTTGTCTCTGGAACTTGTCTGGGTGTGTTTTATTAAGTATCCAGTTCTAGTTGTCATAAGGTCAAGGTACAACTCTAGGTCGTCCTTTTACCGAGGGACACGGCTATTCGAATAGATCAACTTCCCTGCAGGGGTGCACCACATAACCCAACACGCTCGATCCCCTTTGGCCGAACACACTTTCCTGGGTCATGCTCGGCCTCGAAAGATCATCACATCGCAACCCCGCGTAGGCATAACAGAGAAGTCAGCACGCCGCTCTAAATCTTATGTGCGCAGGGGTCCGGGCCCATCTTCCATTGCACACCTGCACGTTGCGTACGTGGCCGGTGAGCAGACCTAGCAAACTCCATTACAAAGGAAGTTGCGTTACGTTATCCAACCCGGCGCGCGCCGCTTAGTCACTGACGTCAAGAAGGCTTTGGCTGATACCACGACGTCGAGTGCCCATAACTGTTCCCGCGTAGTTGGTTAGTGCGTATAGGCCAGTGGTCAGACTCAGATCAAATACCAAGATCTCGTTAAGCGTTTTATTTTGAAGTAACCACAGACGCCGACTAGGGCCAGGCCCACCTCTCGCCTAGGTGGTCTCAACCTGCCCTGTCCCTCCGCCACAAAGTAACAATCGGGGACCGTCGGGAATCCAGGCCCACCTCTACCAGGATGGAGCCACCTATCCTTTCAGCCCCCATATCTGAATCACTTGCGGGTACTCAATGAACCGACCCGACTTTAGTCACCATCTGTATAGTATGTATATATGTATAGTGTATACCCGTGGTCACCTCCCGAGTGATCACGGCCCGATAGTATAGCAAGGCAGACTGACAAGAATTTAGGGCCAATGATGATAAACTAGCATCCTATACTAAGCATTTAGGATTGCAGGTAAGGTATCAACGACTGTAGCAACAATGACAAGCTATGCAACAGAATATGAGTAACCGAATAGTAACATGCTACACTACTCTAATGCAAGCAGTAGAGAGAAGAATAGGCGATATCTGGTGATCAAGGGGGGGGGCTTGCCTGGTTGCTCTGGCAAGGAGGGGTCGTCAACTCCGTAGTCGTACTGGGTAGGAGCGGCATCGGTCTCGTAGTCTACCGGAGAGAAGAGGGGGTGAAACAATAAATATAATGCAAACATAAGCATGACGTAGCAAGACATGACAATGAGCGGTGCTAGGTGTGCCCTAATGCGGTAGTAGGTGATACCGGCAAAAGGGAGAAACATCCGGGAAAGTATCCCCAGTGTTTCGCCTTTCCAAACAGATGAACCGGAGGTGAAATGTTGCACGTTCTCTATGCTAGGGATGTGTGGTGGACGAACAGGTTGTGTATTCGGATTCGTCTCGTTGTTGTGAGCGACTTTCATGTACAAAGTTTTTCCATCCAAGTTACGAATTATTTAATATTAATTTTCAAAGTTTTAATCAATTTTCTAAAAATTGTTTAAATAATTTAATTCAAAATATTTGAAAAGTAATTTTCTAGGTGTACTCAAAAAGGTACCCAGTAGAACAGCACAGAGGCTGACCGGTGGGGCCATGGTCAACTGTCCAGTCAACATTTTACAGGACCGTTGACTCGTCAAACCGTGAACTCTGTACGGGGGGGCGCATGTCATTCTCTTTGGTAATTTTAACACTGATTTAACATTTACACTAAGCAGCGGACCCCATCTGTCATTGAGTGATCTATTTATCAAACTTTTGATTAACCCCAGTGATGTTGATTAGGATGGTGGGGTTCGATTTCAGTGGGAGTTAGCGGCTGGATTAGTGCTTACCTAAATAGTTAATGACCCGGGCCCACGCGTCACAGACACTAGCCAGATTCTAACACATGCGCGTGCTGGTGCATGCCAGCGACCAGCAGAGGCAACGGTGGCCCACCAGAGACGCTCTCCGGCGACCAAACGGGCGGTGGGCGCCACCTACATGAGGTGCACGACACGCCGAGGGGGGGCAGGGTGCGGCCCGGACAGGAGCAACGTCGGCGAGGCGCGGGCATGCCGGGGCGGCCGGGTGCGGCCGGTGCGAGATTGGGTGAGGCCAGCCTCGAGCGACGACGGGTGTGCAGCAGCAGAGGGAGGCGAGGCCATGCGCGGGTAAGGTGGTACGCGGAGCGGCGCGCGAGGGTCAGGCGGTGACCGCGGCGAGGAGAAAGAAGAGGAGGGATGCGCTCACATCCGTTGACGGGCAGTGAGGGCGGCAAGGTGTGGAGGCGACCCGCGAGGAGGAGGTCGGGGAGGTTCCGACGATGATGACGGCGGCGGCCGGTGGTGCTGCAGGCGCGACGCGAGGATGGCGAAGAAGCTGCGGGCCGGAGGTGGTAGTCGTCGGGCGCGGGTGTGCTCTCCGCGGGGAGAGCAGCGGCGAACGTAGCTGGGACAGTGAGGCGTCGCCTTGGGAAGGGCTCCGGCGATGGGGAGGTCGGCGATGGTGATGGGGCGCCGGGGCGAGTCGGCGGGGTCGGGGCGCGCGGTTGCGCGATCCAGAAGGGGGGGAAGAGGTCATGGGGAGTCGTGGGGGAAGTGGGGAGGAGAACGCTAGGGTTCGGTCCGGTGGGAGGGGATAAGGTGAATGGATGGGCCGGACAGCTGAGGGAGTGGCCGACTGGGCCGGCCTGTTGGGTCGGTTGGCCCAAGGGGGGGTATTTTCCTTTTCTTTATTTTTGTATTGTTTTCTTTTTTTGTATTTAGCTTAGATACTAATTGATTTTAGTTCAAGTTGAAACTTCCCACAAAATTACGTGTCGATATTTTGGTGCTGTTTAAAAAGATTGAGATTATTTGGAAAATGTTTGAAAATAGGTTTATATTTAAATGGTCATAATAAGTGCTGCTTGTCCACATTAGTATTTCCTAGGGGGCAATTTAGAAATCCATTTAATGTTGGTTCCTACATGTTAAATACTTAGTGAATATTTGTAAATCCTCGAAAAATTTTGTTTGACAGTTTAAAGAAAAAAAGAATTTGACTTGTTATTTAAAATTTGAATTTGACTCAGATTTTCATCAAGTGGCAAATTGGCTTAATAAAACATGATGACATGGCACATTAGGGTGAGGTTACTGTAGCTTGATTATCGGGGTGTTACAAGAACGCCGACAGTAGCCCCTGGGCCCAAGGCGCGCTCGGACTCGGCTTCGAGGCGAAGCCAAAGGGCAAGGGCGAAGCGCGCAGACCCCAATCGCCTATGGGCCAGCTGACGCGTGGCGCCTGATGGGACGTGGGCGTCTCCGCTTCCCCACGCCGTCGGTAACCACCCAACTTGACAATTGCCTAGCGCATGCACCCAAGCCATCATTGCCCTGTCGCGTGCTTGCCTTCTGCTTCTCCCCCTCCTTGCGAGCTCGTGACTCTTTGCCAGGTTTCGCGACAGCTCCAATCCACCTTGCCACCATGGCTCCCAGGAAAAAGAAGGGCAAGACCCCGGCGGTCGCGGAGCCCTCGCCGGGGCCGGAACCAGCGCTGGGCCAGTCCACGATGATCAACTAGGAGGGGCTGGATAAGGTCTGGGACGCCATCGCTGCCGATTCCAACGAGTGGAAGGCAACGATGATCTGGCCTACCTCCCAGACCATGGCCGACATGGAGGTCACCAGGATCCTGCTTCATCTTCACGCCCTTTTCGCCGGCCTATTGCCGCCATTCTCTGATTTTTTCAATGTTGTGTTCTCGCACTACTAAATCCACGCGCTGCATCTGGACCCTGGATCCATCGTCCTCCTCCCCGCCTTCGCGTTCTTGTGTGAGGCCTTCGTGGGCGTTGCCCCATCCGTGGCCCTGCTCTGCCACTTCTTCTCACTCCAGTTGGTCGACGACGAGCAACGCCCAGGATGCGTGTCGCTTGAGGCGGTGGCAGCGACCGCGGGCTCCGGGATCGACTCCACGCTTCGCCCGGACACAAAGGGGTTCCGGAGGCAGTGGTTGTATGTAGACGCCACCGTGTACAACCACCTGCTCCTACTCCCCTCTGCCCCCATGAAGCCGAGCTCCGAATGGGGGCATGCGAGGCTGGTCGCCCCGCGGCTCGCCCGAGTCATGACTAGGCTTGCCGGCTTGAAGAAGGCTGGGTGACGATAGCGATGGTGGTGAGGGAGTTCACCCCACTCCAGCGCCATTCCTGCCCGATGTGGGATGTTACCGGCCCCGCAGACGATATGAGGCTCCAGCATCCTCCTCTTCCTTCTAGCACCCTGCGCGTACTGCTCCGCCTTTTGACCGGCGAGGAACCTGTCGTGCTCCCTCCGGATGCATTTCCTCTCTATGATCACCCGGAGGAGGGTGCTTCGCCAAGAAGATGCCGCGCTTTGATAAGTGGGGGCTGCTTCCCGAGGGCCACGAGGGGCCTCGCGACAACCCCCTCTTGGTGACTCTTGTGCACATAGGCCCCGAGGTGCACGCTCCCGAGGTGATTGCGGGGGAGAGGGCACCGCCAAGCGCTCCTGATGTGGCCACTAGGGAGCAGGCGCCACCAAGTGCTCCTGAGGTAGCCTCCCTTGGCCCCACGGGTGGCGAGCGAGGAGCCCCATCCGCGGATGCAGCTGCTGTCCCATCGTGGAGGGGCTACACGCCAGCCCCACACGCGTCTCCTTTGGATCCCGAGGCATCCCGCAAGAGGAAAGAACCCGGGAGCCACTGCAATCCTGCCCCGAGTATCCTGAAGAAGAGGCAGTGGATCGTTGTGAATGAGTAAGTGATAACCCACAAGTGTAGGGGATCTATCGTAGTCCTTTTGATAAGTAAGAGTGCCGAACCCAACGAGGAGCAGAAGGAAATGACAAGCGGTTTTCAGTAAGGTATTCTCTGCAAGCACTGAAATTATCGGTAACAGATAGTTTTGTGATAAAGTAATTCGTAACGGGTAACAAGTAACAAAACTAAACAAGGTGCAGCAAGGTGGCCCAATCCTTTTTGTAGCAAAGGACAAGCCTGGACAAACTCTTATATAAAGGAAAATGCTCCCGAGGACACATGGGAATTATCGCCAAGCTAGTTTTCATCATGCTCATATGATTCGCGTTCGTTACTTTGATAATTTGATATGTGGGTGGACCGGTGCTTGGGTACTGCCCTTCTTTGCACAAGCATCCCACTTATGATTAAACCCTCTCGCAAGCATCCGCAACTACGAAAGAAGAATTAAGGTAAACCTAACCATATCATGAAACATATGGATCCAAATCAGCCCCTTACAAAGCAACGCATAAAGTAGGGTTTAAGCTTTTGTCACTCTAGCAACCCATCATCTAATTAATACTTCCTAATGCCTTCCTCTAGGCCCAAACAATGGTGAAGTGTCATGTAGTCGATGTTCACATAACACCACTAGAGACAACATACATCTCATCAAAATATCAAACGAATACCAAATTCACATGACTACTTATAACAAGACTTCTCCCATGTCCTCAGGAACAAACATAACTACTCACAAATAGTATTCATGTTCATAATCAGAGGGATATAAATATGCATAAAGGATCTGAACATATGATCTTCCATTGAATAAACCAACTAGCATCAACTACAAGGAGTAATTACCACTACTAGCAACCCACAGGTACCAATCTGAGGTTTTGAGACAAAGATCGGATACAAGAGATGAACTAGGGTTTGAGAGGAGATGCTGCTGGTGAAGATGTTGGTGGAGATTGACCCTCTCTTGATGAGAGGATCGTTGGTGATGACAATGGTGACGATTTCCCCCTCCCGGAGGGATGTTTCCCCGGCAGAACAGCTCCGCCGGAGCCCTAGATTGGTTCCGCCAAGGTTCCGCCTCGAGACGGCGGCGCTTCGTCCCAAAATCTTCCTTATGATTTTTTCCAGGGCAAAAGACACCTTATACCAGAATATGGGCATCGGGGGGCTTCTAGGTGGCCCACGAGGCAGGGGGGCGCCCCCCACCCTCGTGGACACTGGGTGCCCCCCTCTGGTGCTTTCTTTGCCCAATATTTTTAATATATTCCAAAACTAACTTTCGTGGAGTTTCCAACACATAGTGCTTGCCAAAGGATAAAGTGTAAAAAAGGAAAGGTGAAGATCACCATGACTCTTGTATAAGGTAGAAGACAATAATAAAAGATAGGCCCTTCGCAGAGGGAAGCAGAGGTTGTCATGTGCTTTTATGGTTGGATGCACAAAATCTTAATGCAAAAGAACGTCACTTTATATTGCCACTTATGATAGGGACCTTTATTATGTAGTCCGTCGCTTTTATTTTTTCCATATCACAAGCTCGTATAAAGCGTATTTTCTCCAAACTGATAGATCATACATATTTAGAGAGCAATTTTTATTGCTTGCAACAATGACAACTTACTTGAAGGATCTTACTCAATCCATATGTAGGTATGGTGGACTCTCATGGCAAAACTGGGTTTAAGGATATTTGGAAGCACAAGTAGTATCTCTACTTGGTGCAAAGAATTTGGCTAGCATGAGGGGGAAAGGCAAGCTCAACATGTTGGATGATCCATGATAATATAATTTATTTTGGATATAAGAAAACATAACCCATTACGTTGTCTTCCTTGTCCAATATCAACCTTTTAGCATGTCATACTTTAATGAGTGCTCACAATCATAAAAGATGTCCAAGGTAGTATATTTATATGTGAAAACCTCTCTTTCTTTATTACTTCCTATTAATTGCAATGATGACCAAAACTATGTTTGTCAACTCTCAACAACTTTCATTCATCATACTCTTTATATGTGAAGTCATTACTCTCCATAAGATCAATATAATCTTTTTGTTTCTTTTATTCCCCCAAGATCATAGCAAGATAGCAAAGCCCTTGAATCAAAACTAATCTTTATTATATATGCCTCACGGACTCGATTACATAGATAGGGATCAGCACAAAAACTCGAAGTTGGATCATACTAAACTTTATTCTACCAGATCAAGATATAACCAAAATGATAAAACTAAGAAAATGGGAAAGATAGAAGTGTGATGGTGATACGATACCGGGGCACCTCTCCCAAGCTTGGCAGTTGCCAAGGGGAGTGCCCATACCCATGTGTTTATATCTCTTTCTTCGGAGGTGGTGATGATGGAGTTGTTGATGATGTAGGCTTCTTCCTTAATTTGCGCTTGAGGATAGAATTTTGCTCCCTTAAGTTGTCGATTTCCTGCTCAAGGTTTAATATATTTTTGCATAATTCATGTTTGTTCTCCCGCAAGAGACGAAAATGGATACACTTGATCTTGGGTTTCTTTGCTCTATTATGGAGGCTTGACTTTTTAAACTCACATGCATATCCCCAGGCTGAGGTAGTGGGGCTTCATCTTCATCTGAGCTCGTGTCCTCCTTTCACTTAGGATCATAGTCTTCTTCTTCCTCCGTGATCCAACCACAATGCTCCAAGTCACCGTAGACCTTGGGGTCTGCAAGGTAATCAACCACATAGCTTTCTCCCTCCGAATCCTAGGATGACATATTGCTCTAATCTGCGGCAGAAACAACTCAAAACAAAAACAAAGGATTTCGTCGTGGTACGGTGGTCAAAATCTTCGGGAGATTATATAATGATTTTTTATAGACCAAAATAAGTATCGTGAAAGAAAACGGAGTCCGGAGGGCACACGGGGTGCCCACGAGGCAGGGGGCGCCCAGGGGGGTAGGGCACGCCCTCCACCCTCGTGGATGCCTCATGTCCTTTCCGGACTACTTCTTATTTTCCTATTTTCTTAAATATTCCAAAACGAAGAAAAATTGCTATCAGAACTGTTTTGGAGTCGGTTTACTTACCGTACCACATATCTATTCCTTTTTGGAGCCTGAAACATTCTGGAAAGTGTCCCTTATGTACTCCTCCGGGGTTACAGTGTTAATAACATTGGTTTAAACATTTTATGGGATTACCTAAGATATAATGTTTGATTCTTTGGCCGTTCACCACCTTCAGATTTGTGCCTTCGAAGTTGTTGATTTTGATGGCACCGGAACGATAGACCTCCTCGATAATGTAAGGACCTTCCCCTTTAGATTCCTACAAAAAATCTTAAATGAGAGTTGTATAGCAAAATATAATCACCTACGTTAAACTCACACTTTTGTATCCTATTGTCATGCCATCTTTTAAGTTTTTCTTTAGACAGTTTGGCATTCTCATAGGCCTGGGTTCTCCATTCATCAAGTGAGCTAGCCTCTTCTCACTGGCAAGTTTGAAATCATAATTGAGCTCTTTAATAGCCCAATATGCCTTATGTTCTAGTTCAATAGGTAAGTGACATGCTTTTCCATAAACCATTTTATACGGAGACATACCCATAGGATTTTTATATGTAGTTCTATAGGACCATAATGCATCATCAAGTTTCTTGGACCAATTCTTTCTAGATCTATTAACAGTCTTCTGCAAAATTAATTTAAGCTCTCTATTAGTCAATTCTACTCGACCACTAGACTATGGATGGTATCGAGATGCAATTCTATGATTAACATCATACTTAGCAAGCATTTTACGAAAAGCACCATGAAGAAAATGTGAACCACCATCAGTCATTAAGTATCTAGGGACACCAAACCTCAGAAAAATTACTTCTTTAAGCATCTTAATAGAGGTCTTATGATCAGCACTACTAGTTAACACCCACGATGCGGCTATATCTCCCACGTGTCGAAGCACGACTTAGAGGCATAACCGCATTATGGTTTTGTCGCAAGAAGGGTCATCTTCACATAATCCCATGTAATGAACAAGAATGGGATAAAGAGTTGGCTTACAATCGCCACTTCACACAAAGAACATAAATAAATCATACATCATTCAGAGTACACACATAGTCCGACTACGGACGAAGCCAAAAGAAAAGAAGATAACCCAACTGCTAGATCCCCGATCGTCCCAACTGGGCTCCACTACTGATCGACAAGAAACAAAACATAATAGCGACCAAGGTCTTCGTTGAGCTCCCATTTGAGCTCACTTGCATCATCTGCACTGGTATCATCGGCACCTGCAACTGTTGTGATAGTATCTGGTGAGTCACGAGGACTCAGCAATCTCAAAACCCGCGAGATCAAGACTATTTAAGCTTATGGGTAGGAAGGGGTAAAGTGGTGAGGTTGCAGCAGCGACTAAGCATATAAGGTGGCTGACATACACAAATAAGAGTGAGAAGAGAGCAAATGGAACGGTCGTGAAGCTAGCAATGATCAAGAAGTGATCCTGAACTCCTACTTACGTCAAACATAACCCAAAACCGTGTTCACTTCCCGGACTCCGCCGAAAAGAGACCATCACGGCTACACACACGGTTGATGCATTTTAAAGAGGTTAAGTGTCAAGTTATCTACAACCGGACATTAACAAATTCCCATCTGCCTATAACCGCAGGCACGGCTTTTGAAAGATTATACCCTGCAGGGGTGTCCCAACTTAGCCCATCACAAGCTCTCACGGTCAACGAAGGATATACCTTCTCCCGGGAAGACCCGATCAACCTCGGAATCCCGATTCGCAAGACATTTCGACAATGGTAAAACAAGACCAGTAAAGCCGCCCGATGCGCCGACAAATCCCGATAGGAGCTGCACATATCTCGTTCTTAGGGCAACACCGGATGAGACTAGCTACGAGTAAAACCAGCCCTCAAGTTTCCCCGAGATGTCCCCGCAGGCAGCTCATTTTGGGCCAACACTCGAAGGAGCACTGGTCCGGGGGGGGTTAAAATAAAGATGACCCTTGAGTCTGCAGAACCCAAGGGAAAAAGGCTTAGGTGGCAAATGGTAAAACCAAGGTTGGGCCTTGCTGGAGGAGTTTTATTCAAATCGAACTGTCAAGGGGTCCCATAAATCACCCAACCGCGTAAGGAACGCAAAATCCGGGAACATAACACCGGTATGACGGAAACTAGGGCGGCAAGAGTGGAACAAAACACCAGGCATAAGGCCGAGTCTTCCACCCTTTACCAAGTATATAGATGCATTAATAATATATAAGAGATATTGTGATATCCCAACATAATCCTGTCCATCATGGAGCAATCTTCAACTTCACCTGCAACTAACAATGCTATAAGAGGGGCTGAGCAAAAGCGGTAACATAGCCAAACAACGGTTTGCATAGGAAAGGTGTCAAAGGTTAGAGGCTGACATGGCAATATGGGAGGCATGGTAAACAAGTGATAGGTAACGCAGCACAGCGATAGAACGAAGCAACTAGCAAGCAAAGATAGAAGTGATATCAAGGGTAATGGTCATCTTGCCTGAAATCCTGCAAGGAAGAAGAACGAGTCCATGAAGAAGACAAACGGACGTAGTCGAACGAATCCTCACAACTCCGGAACGAAACCGAAGCTAACGAGAGAAGCAAACCGAAAAAGAAGCAAACAACATGGTAAACACACAAGCATAATCATGGCATGATGCATAATCAAGTATGATGCATGTCCGGTTTAAAGAGGCATGGCATGGCAAAGTGCAACAAACAATACTACAAGTTAAGTGGAGCTCAATATGCAACGAGTTACATATTGACGGAACACCACATCAATTATTTAGTTCTCTCTCGGTTATGTACCCAACAATATTAAATGTTGTTAAACATGGCAAGAGGTGAAACATAATTGAACTAACTATTTAGGCAAGTTTAAGTGAGGCCGGAAACAACAAACAACAATTCCGGAAAGTCCCCATGTCATTTAGCAATTAAAGCAAACAACAATTATAAACATTTTAAAAGTTGTTATCATGATGCGGATGACATATACAAGTTTATGCTTTTTTTATGAAAACATTGACATGAGCATGTTATGAAGCATTTGTCACCATGGCGGAAGGAAAAAGGTGCCACGGCGGCGAAACGAAAATGGTGCCACAGCAACATATCCGAAAATGATGCCACGGCAACATATCGGTTCCGGTAGCTCATGAAGATACCGGTGCAAAAGGAGGCATGCGGATGAGCGCAACATGCTAGAGATGGTGGGGTGATCCCGACTTCCGGGTTCCCACGGGACGGTGGCATGGAAAACGAGTGACAATTCGGACGCGGTGCACACACAAGCATCTCATACAACACACATTCATTCGGTCCATGGTTGATCGTCTCGGGGCTTATACCTTTGAAGCGTGCGTTTTCGGAGCAGTTCGGGTTAGATGCGGTGTAGATGGAAGTAGATGTTCACGAGTCGTCGTGGGAAGTAGTTGTTCACATGGCGACGGTAGTGGAAGTAGTCGTACACGGCGGCGGCGGTAGTTGTACACGTTTTTCGTAGATGTCCGGGGTCGTCGGGCTTGCCGGTCTTGTCAACTTGAAGGGGTACTTGGCGATCCGAAGGGGTACTTGGCGTCCGGTTGTGGAAGTAGTGGAACTTGGTGCATCCAAGCTCTTCGGCGTAGTGGTACACATTCCGTAGACGAACATGGGTGTCGTGGTACTTGGCGTTACTGTGGCCTCCAGGTACTTGCCGAAAACCACATCGGAGGTAGTCAAACAGATTTGAAGACGAACTTGGCACCGAGGTCGAACTTGCCGGTCTGGATGAATCTGAAGGGGCATCGAGGGATTTGTAAGGCTCTGCCTCCGGAGGTCACCGGGGACCGCTCGAGCTGCTGGATGCTGGCGCATGGCCGAGCAGCAGCTGGAAGCAGTGGTCGGCGTTGGCCTTGGCCGCAAAGGAGGTTGCATCCACGGGAGGCTGTCGAGGCCGAAGCAGGGGGTGTGAGGAGGCGAAGCAGAGGACGGGGAGGCCAGAGGTGGCCCTCCTGGTGGTCGCTGACGGCGGCGGGTGGCGATGGGAGGAGCGGGGCGGTCTCGCAGGATGGAGGCGCGGGGCGACATGGATGAAGTGGCCGCGGGGCTCGGTGCAGATGAGGAAGGAGGGCGGCAGCGCTCCTGGTCGCAGCGACCGGAGGGGCGACGGGGCATGGTAGCGCTGGAGGAGGGATTGAGGGAGGAAGCCGGCTGATGCGGGCACCATGAGAGGCGCGCGGTGCTCGCGCGCAGAGGCGACGGGGCCGCCGGAGTTGGCCGCGCTCGGGGACGAGACGAGGCGGTTGGGCGCGCGGGGAGGAGATGGGGGCCTGGCGCTGGGAGGAAGAGAGGCTCCAGAAGTGGCGAGGAGGAGGTCGGGCGCAGGGCCGGCAAGGGCGTCACGGAGGAGGGAGGAGCGGTCGAGCGAAGGGGGCGCTCCCTGGCGATGCGGTCGGGAGAACGAAGGGAGAGATGCGATCGAGAGGAGGGAGAGACCAGGGGATTGAGCGCAGGAGGTGGGGCGCTACGTGCGGGGCTTGGCGGCGGGCAGGGAACAAGAGGATGGACCGGTTAGAGCTAGGGTTAGGAGGGGCTAGGTGGGCCTTGGGCCGGCTTAGCCTGGCTGCAGGGCTTCTTCTCCCTCTCTCTAATGAATAAAAAACAGAACAGAGAAAAGAAAGAAAAGAAAGAGAGGTTAGGGGGAAGATTTGCGCATGGGGATAATTTTCCCGGACTCACAAAAATGAGTTTGATCCAAGAAAAATAGGAATGGCCAAGATTGCAAGATGTAAATTCAAACTCCTTTGAATTAAATTCAAATGATTTGAATAGGAAGTGAGGTTTGGGAAGGTCCAAAAATGTTTGGATTTTTGGTGGAGCTCCGGAAAATGACGAAATAATTATTGGCAAGGTTTTTAGGTCAAGTCGGAGCAGAAAAGGCATGGGATGTATTTTGCAAGTGTGTTATGGTGAATTCCAAATAAATGGAATAATTTTATTATAGCTCCCTAAATATCGGGAGGGTATGTTATAAAGAGAAGTCACCCTTCCCTCGATTTAAATGGGCCGAAGACCCATGCAATTTATTTAGCTGGGTTTTAAAAATTAAATGGCATGATGACATGATGACATGATGCAATGCAAAAATAAAAGAGCAAGCACAAAAGAAACACATGGCAAAACTCAAAATAGCTGGAAGTCTTCTGAAGCATCGGTCTCGGGGCGTTACAACACTCCACCACTACAAGAGGATCTCGTCCCGAGATCTAGAACGGCACCGGAGAGAAACGGAAGAGAAAGAGAAAAGGTAAAACTAAGTTGCTTCTTCAACAAATGGGTGAAACCAAAGAACCTTGAGAGGTTGAAAAGTTGAAAGAATAACACAATAGAGTTGAACGAAATTGAGAGCATTCCAGTAGAAAAGAGAAGCAAGGAATACCATGTGAACCTTGGAGGTTGCAAAGCTATGAATGACGAGTACAATGGACAAGAAGGAATTGGAACCACTCTGGTTGAAACGAGATAAGAATGAATAAGAATGATATAATTTTGGCAGCACTCCGACTGAAAAGAGAGGCAAAACTTGATAAGATGAAAAGAACTTAGCAGAGAACATAACACTCCGGTTAAATGGATAAGCATGAAAAGAACATGATCCTCCCAATTCGAGATGATGAGTGAAAAGAGCAACATCACAATGCCTCCGAAAGAAAGAGTAGAAGATAAATCATTGGAATAACCGAATGGAGAAGAAAATGCCAACTTCTGCCACAAATGAACTCGGAAAGCACCCTTCCAATAAGGTTATAACGGAGTTGTTGGAAAACCAACAACGGAAGGATATGATCCTCGTGGGCTTATGGAGACATCTCAAAACTTGAGGTGAAATTCTGCCACTACCGAAAACAAATGCTTGCTTGAGATCAACGAAGAGATGAAAACTGCTTTCGCCGAGAGGATAGGAGAAAACTTGGATCATTGATAAGCACCACAATACAACATTCCTTAGGGAAGGCTTTAGGTGAAATCTATACCAAGATAACTCCAACGAAGAGACTGATGGATTTAAAATACCTCATTCTTGACAACATGTGAATCATGAAACATGAAGGAAATTGTCAAGAGTGACATAACACCATCTCAAAAGATAAGGTAGAAAGAATAGCACTTCGAAATGCAAGATGAAGAATGCTTGAACTCCTCTGAAAAGAATCTCGATGAACACTTCGAGAAAGGAATTAAATCCTTGATGAACCATCATGTAGAGCCTCCATGGAGAACTCCGGTAATAAAAGGATGATAAAAAGAAAGGGAAGCTGAAAACACAAGGTGAATCCTTGCAATGATTTAGATGGAGCTTCGCGACGATATATCCGAGAAAACTTGGAACTCCGGAAAAGAAAAGATGAAGCATCTCGAACCGAGAAATGTGACATGATGAACAACTCTGGAAAGAAGAAACTAGATCACTTGGATGAAACAATAACAAGAATTATGTTATGTGTATCCTTCACCAATTTAAATTGATGACAAGCAACAGATTTGGCATACTACTTATTCTCGTAGAAAGAATTAAGAGAGACATAGCGTAAACTTGAGAAGGTATTGATGGAACCACCGGTAGGATTGAAACAACAAAAGAACGAATGAATTGATATGATAACAAGAGAAAAGGAATCTTGAGCGAACCACCGTATGAATTGAAAATGAACGTAGCAAAGGCACAATTCACCGGGAAGAATTGGAAAATGAATGAAGATACTTGAGGGGATTTAGATACATGAGAACGAAGAGATCATGAGCTGACTAGAGGATATCTGGATGATGCACCGGAAGAATTCAAGAACGAGAGTTGAAAGCTGAGAACCATGAATTTTCAAGAGAACGGACCAAGATTTAGGAGAAATCCTTCTTCGGTCTTCAAATGTTGAGAATGATGATGAGAACCACCATGAATTGTTGAGGCACTCCGGAATGACAATTTGAAAGGTTGAACCAACAATGAAAGAATTTGAAAGATCTTGGAGAAAGACATTTGACTGATGATAATTCATTCTTACATCAAACTTGGAAATGAATTTGGGAATGGCTCCGGGAAAATTAGAAGAGTCAGGTAAGATCCTGGAAAAAGACCTGTGGGTTAGGGCCCACTAAAAATAAACACCGTTGAACAATTGATTGAAAGGGGGGATTGCGCCGGTTGAATTAAATGACTTGAATGAGATAATAATCTCCAAATAGTTTGGACGGATTGAGAATGGAAAGACGGGCCTTCTGAGAAATATTCAACACTCGAGAACGAAGGAATATCGAGAAGTGAATGATTAAGAGGTGCACCGGCATAAGAAAGCACTTGAAATGAGAAAAAGAATACGATCAACACCAAAAGCTTGAGTTAAATCCACCGGAGAAGAAAAAGAATGAAGGATGATGAACTTGAAGCTCCTGACCATCTTCATGATAATCACCGGGTAAGAACATTGATTGAAAAGAATGGAGAAACTTCACATCCATAAGATGGATACTTGATTAAGATATATAAGAGTCCTTGAAGAAAAAGGGTGGGAGGGCGGGAAAAACAAAGGCAACTTGGGGCAGATGAAACAAATACCGTTGAGAAAACTTAGAATTGATCTTGCGGATGGGGAGAATGATTGGATCCACTTGAAGAGAAGCACACCGGTTGGAAAAGAATTAACATGATGACCTCGATGATTAAGAAGGATTAGCATTCATATAGAAATATGAGAACACCATTTAGGAAAGGTATGGATTCAACATTTGACTTCGAAGCAACTCGAATACCACAACTCAAAAAAAAACAAAGGATTTGGCTTGCAGAATAAGCCAGAACAAACATATGATAGAGATTCCGTCCGAAGTTTTCATGGTGGGGCCCACACGGGCTCGAGTGTATAGCACCATCATGTACAAGGCAGTGCACATGACATACGAAGCATCCCCGAACCAGCATAGCCAAGGGTTCTTTAAGAACACAACGAGACCACTATAAAAATGACCGTGGAAAGGCGGACCACTAGACGTCAAACCCCAATCTCATATCATGCATCTGTCGAAAAGATATTCTAGGAGCTACTTGAATTACCACCTATAAAACTCCCGAAACTTTCTGGTTATGCAATCTGGTGTTGGGGATACAGGGGAAGCAATATATATCTCACCCAAAACTAACAATCCCTACATCCAAGTTGTATCCATCCGTCAACACATAACCAAGAAACCTTCGGAAATCGTGTACCTCAACCTTCGAAAAGCATCCGTTATACGAGTTATGGCAATACTCCCGAACTCCCCAGTACTGGGTGACGTCGAGGTTATCTCACCAACAACTGCATAAAAGAGATTTTCAATGTCGGCAAAACTCAGGTATTCCAGAACTGCAATGATAAAATTATGACGACAACACCTCGGAGCTCAACTCCCCGGGTCAAAGCCACATAATAGACAGGAGGCACCAAGAACAATGTTCTCGTCACAAAACCATCGAAACGATTCCAAGATACCCGCGTGATCCTAAAATTTTTTTTAGTGAAATTTGAGGAGAGAAAAGTCAAAACATCTACGTCAGGAGACCTCACCAGAGCGACGAAGGGACTGAGGAGTAAAAAGAATCCTACTCTCCGATATATATAATCCTAAGACTCAAAACATTTTTATTCTAGACTCAACAACGCCAGTAAACAATCAAGCAGGGGGCTCCTAAGTCGGGGATGGCTCTGATTACCAACTTGTAACACCCACGATGCGGCTATATCTCCCACGTGTCGAAGCACGACTTAGAGGCATAACCGCATTGTGGTTTTGTCGCAAGAAGGGTCATCTTCACACAATCCCATGTAATGAACAAGAATGGGATAAAGAGTTGGCTTACAATCGCCACTTCACACAAAGAACATAAATAAATCATACATCATTCAGAGTACACACATAGTCCGACTACGGACGAAGCCAAAAGAAAAGAAGATAACCCAACTGCTAGATCCCTGATCGTCCCAACTGGGCTCCACTACTGATCGACAAGAAACAAAACATAATAGCGACCAAGGTCTTCGTTGAGCTCCCATCTGAGCTCGGTTGCATCATCTGCACTGGTATCATCGGCACCTGCAACTATTGTGATAGTATCTGGTGAGTCACAAGGACTCAGCAATCTCAAAACGCGCGAGATCAAGACTATTTAAGCTTATGGGTAGGAAGGGGTAAAGTGGTGAGGTTGCAGCAGCGACTAAGCATATAAGGTGGCTGACATACACAAATAAGAGCGAGAAGATAGCAAATGGAACGGTCGTGAAGCTAGCAATGATCAAGAAGTGATCCTGAACTCCTACTTACGTCAAACATAACCCAAAACCATGTTCACTTCCCGGACTCCGCCGAAAAGATACCATCACGGCTACACACACGGTTGATGCATTTTAAAGAGGTCAAGTGTCAAGTTATCTACAACCGGACATTAACAAATTCCCATCTGCCTATAACCGCAGGCACGGCTTTCGAAAGATTATACCCTGCAGGGGTGTCCCAACTTAGCCCATCACAAGCTCTCACGGTCAACGAAGGATATACCTTCTCCCGGGAAGACCCGATCAACCTCGGAATCCCGGTTCGCAAGACATTTCGGCAATGGTAAAACAAGACCAGCAAAGCCGCCCGATGCGCCGACAAATCCCGATAGGAGCTGCACATATCTCGTTCTCAGGGCAACACCGGATGAGACTAGCTATGAGTAAAACCAGCCCTCAAGTTTCCCCGAGGTGGCCCCGCAGGCAGCTCATTTCGGGCCAACACTCGAAGGAGCACTGGTCCGGGGGGGGGGGGGTTAAAATAAAGATGACCCTTGAGTCTGCAGAACCCAAGGGAAAAAGTCTTAGGTGGCAAATGGTAAAACCAAGGTTGGGCCTTGCTGGAGGAGTTTTATTCAAAGCGAACTGTCAAGGGGGTCCCATAAATCACCCAACCGCGTAAGGAACGCAAAATCCGGGAACATAACACTGGTATGACGGAAACTAGGGCGGGAAGAGTGGAACAAAACACCAGGCATAAGGCCGAGTCTTCCACCCTTTACCAAGTATATAGATGCATTAATAATATATAAGAGATATTGTGATATCCCAACATAATCCTGTCCATCATGGAGCAATCTTCAACTTCACCTGCAACTAACAATGCTATAAGAGGGGCTGAGCAAAAGCGGTAACATAGCCAAACAACGGTTTGCATAGGAAAGGTGTCAAAGGTTAGAGGCTGACATGGCAATATGGGAGGCATGGTAAACAAGTGATAGGTAACACAGCACAGCGATAGAACGAAGCAACTAGCAAGCAAAGATAGAAGTGATATCAAGGGTAATGGTCATCTTGCCTGAAATCCCGCAAGGAAGAAGAACGAGTCCATGAAGAAGACAAACGGACGTAGTCGAACGAATCCTCACAACTCCGGAACGAAACCGAAGCTAACGAGAGAAGCAAACCGGAAAAGAAGCAAACAACATGGTAAACACACAAGCATAATCATGGCATGATGCATAATCAAGTATGATGCATGTCCGGTTTAAAGAGGCATGGCATGGCAAAGTGCAACAAACAATACTACAAGTTAAGTGGAGCTCAATATGCAACGAGTTACATATTGACGGAACACCACATCAATTATTTAGTTCTCTCTCGGTTATGTACCCAACAATATTAAATGTTGTTAAACATGGCAAGAGGTGAAACATAATTGAACTAACTATTTAGGCAAGTTTAAGTGAGGCCGGAAACAACAGACAACAATTCCGGAAAGTCCCCATGTCATTTAGCAATTAAAGCAAACAACAATTATAAACATTTTAAAAGTTGTTATCATGATGCGGATGACATATACAAGTTTATGCTTTTTTTATGAAAACTTTGACATGAGCATGTTATGAAGCATTTGTCACCATGGCGGAAGGAAAAAGGTGCCACGGCGGCGAAACGAAAATGGTGCCACGGCAACATATCCGAAAATGATGCCACGACAACATATCGGTTCCGGTAGCTCATGAAGATACCGGCGCAAAAGGAGGCATGCGGATGAGCGCAACATGCTAGGAGATGGTGGGGTGATCCCGACTTCCGGGTTCCCACGGGACGGTGGCATGGAAAACGAGTGACAATTCGGACGCGGTGCACACACAAGCATCTCATGCAACACACATTCATTCGGTCCACGGTTGATCGTCTCGGGGCTTATACCTTCGAAGCGTGCGTTTTCGGAGCGGTTCGGGTTCGATGCGGTGTAGATGGAAGTAGACGTTCACGGGTCGTCGTGGGAAGTAGTTGTTCACGTGGCGACGGTAGTGGAAGTAGTCGTACACAGCGGCGGCGGTAGTTGTACACGTTTTTCGTAGATGTCCGGGGTCGTCGGGCTTGCCGGTCTTGTCAACTTGAAGGGGTACTTGGCGATCCGAAGGGGTACTTGGCGTCCGGTTGTGGAAGTAGTGGAACTTGGTGCATCCAAGCTCTTCGGCATAGTGGTACACATTCCGTAGACGAACATGGGTGTCGTGGTACTTGGCGTTACTGTGGCCTCCAGGTACTTGCCGAAAACCACATCGGAGGTAGTCAAACAGATTTGAAGACGAACTTGGCGCCGAGGTCGAACTTGCCGGTCTGGATGAATCTGAAGGGGCATCGAGGGATTTGCAAGGCTCTGCCTCGGGAGGTCACCGGGGACCGCTCGAGCTGCTGGATGCTAGCGCATGGCCGAGCAGCAGCTGGAAGCAGTGGCCGGCGTTGGCCTTGGCCGCAAAGGAGGTTGCATCCACGGGAGGCTGTCGAGGTCGAAGCAGGGGGTGAGAGGAGGCGAAGCAGAGGACGGGAAGGCCGGAGGTGGCCCTCCTGGTGGTCGCCGACGGCGGCGGGTGGCGATGGGAGGAGCGGGCGGTCTCGCGGGACGGAGGCGCGGGGCGACATGGACGAAGTGGCCGCGGGGCTCGGTGCAGATGAGGAAGGAGGGCGGCAGCACTCCTGGTCGCAGCGACCGGAGGGGCGACGGGGCATGGTAGCGCTGGAGGAGGGATCAAGGGAGGAAGCCGGCTGATGCGGGCGCCATGAGAGGCGCGCGGTGCTCGCGTGCAGAGGCGACGGGGCCGCCGGAGTTGGCCACGCTCGGGGACGAGACGAGGCGGTTGGGCGCGCGTGGAGGAGATGGGGGCCTGGCACTGGGAGGAAGAGAGGCTCCAGAGGCGGCGAGGAGGAGGTCGGGCGCGGGGCCGGCAGGGGCGTCACGGAGGAGGGAGGAGCGGTCGAGCAAAGGGGGCGCTCCCTGGCGATGCAGTCGGGAGAACGAAGGGAGAGATGCGATCGAGAGGAGGGAGAGACCAGGGGATCGAGCGCAGGAGGTGGGGCGCTGCGTGCGGGGCTTGGCGGCGGGCAGGGAACGAGAGGATGGACCGGTTAGAGCTAGGGTTAGGAGGGGCTAGGTGGGCCTTGGGCCGGCTTAGCCTGGCTGCAGGGCTTCTTCTCCCTCTCTCTAATGAATAAAAAACAGAACAGAGAAAAGAAAGAAAAGAAAGATAGGTTAGGGGGAAGATTTGCGCATGGGGATAATTTTCCCGGACTCACAAAAATGAGTTTGATCCAAGAAAAATAGGAATGGCCAAGATTGCAAGATGTAAATTCAAACTCCTTTGAATTAAATTCAAATGATTTGAATAGGAAGTGAGGTTTGGGAAGGTCCAAAAATGTTCGGATTTTTGGTGGAGCTCCGGAAAATGATGAAATAATTATTGGCAAGGTTTTTAGGTCAACTCGGAGCAGAAAAGGCATGGGATGTATTTTGCAAGTGTGTTATGGTGAATTCCAAATAAATGGAATAATTTTATTATAGCTCCCTAAATATCGGGAGGGTATGTTATAAAGAGAAGTCACCCTTCCCTCGATTTAAATGGGCCGAAGATCCATGCAATTTATTTAGCTGGGTTTTAAAAATTAAATGGCATGATGACATGATGACATGATGCAATGCAAAAATAAAAGAGCAAGCACAAAAGAAACACATGGCAAAACTCGAAATAGCTGGAAGTCTTCTGAAGCATCGATCTCGGGGCGTTACATTGGAATAGCTTCTACCCACTTAGTAACGTAATCTACAACAACTAAAATATGTGTATACCCATTAGAGGAAGGAAAAGGTTCCATATAATCAAAGCCCCAAACATCAAATGGTTCAATAACAAGTGAATAGTTCATAGGCATTTCTTGTCGTCTACTAATATTACCAACTCTTTGGCATTCATGAGAAGACAAGACGAACTTATGGGCATCATTGAAGAGAGTGGCCAATAAAAACCAGATTGCAATACCTTATGTGCAGTTCTATCTCCCACGTGATGTCCTCCATATGCCTCGGAGTAACACTTGCGTAGGATATGTTCATGTTCATGCTCCGGTACACAACGTATAATAACACCATCTACTCCTTCTTTATAAAGGTGTGGGTCATCCCAAAAGTAATGTCTTAAATCATAGAATTTTTTTTCTTTTGCTGGTATGAAAGTAGGTGGTATAAATTTAGCAACAATGTAATTAGCATAATCAGCATACCATGGAGCAGTACGAGAAGCATTTATGACAGCCAATTGTTCATCAGGAAAGCTATCGTCAATAGGTAGTGGGTCATCAAGAACATTCTCTAACCTACACAAGTTATCTGCAACGGGGTTCTCAGCTCCCTTTCTATCAATAATATGCAAGTCAAATTCTTGTAGCAAGAGAACCCATCTAATAAGTCTAGGTTTAGCATCTTTCTTTTCCATAAGGTATTTAATAGCAGCATGATCAGTGTGAACGGTTACTTTGGAATCAACAATATAAGGTCTGAACTTATCACAGGCAAATACAACTGCTAAAAATTCTCTCTCAGTAGTAGCATAATTTCTCGGGCCACTGTCTGGAGTTTTACTGGCATATTGGATAACATTTAATTTCTTATCAACTCTTTGTCCTAGAACAACACCTACAGCATAGTCACTAGCATCACACATGATTTCAAAGGGTAAATTCCAATCAGGAGGCTGAACAATAGGTGCAGAAATCAAGGCTTTCTTAAGTATTTCAAATGCTTCTACACAATCATCATCGAAGACAAAAGTAACATCTTTTTGTAATAGATTAGTCAGAGGTCTAGAAATTTTTGAGAAGTCTTTAATGAACCTCCTATAAAAACCGGCATCACCAAGGAAACTTCGTATACCTTAGATGTCCTTGGGACACGGCATATTTTCAATAGCATCAACTTTAGCTTTGTCAACTTCAATACCTCTTTCAGAAATTTTATGCCCCAAGGCAATACCTTCATTAACCATAAAGTGAGACAAGATTAGTTTCTTCACATCTCTGCAAGACTCGATCAAGGTTGCTTAAGCAACCATCAAAAGAAGTTCCACACACGGAGAAATCATCCATGAAAACCTCAACAATCTTTTCACAAAAGTCAGAGAATATAGCAGTCATACATCTTTGAAAGGTAGCAGGTGCATTACATAAACCAAAAGGCATACGTCTATAAGCAAAGGTACCGAAAGGGCAAGTAAAAGTGGTCTTATCTTGATCCGCTTTTGACACAGGCATTTGAGAGAAACCAGAATAACCATCTAGAAAGCAAAAATGTGTATGTTTGGATAATCTTTCTAGCATTTGATCAATAAAAGGTAAAGGGTGATGATCTTTTCTAGTAGCTTTATTAAATTTACGAAAATCAATTACCATTCTATAACCTGTAACAATTCTTTGTGGGATCAATTCATCTTTATCATTAGGGACAATAGTAAAACCTCCCTTCTTAGGGACACAATGGACAGGACTTACCCACTGACTATCAGCAATAGGATAAATTATACCTGCCTCCAGAACCTTTAGTATTTCATTTCTTACCACTTCTTTCATCTTAGGATTTAACCGTCGTTGGTGATCAACAACCAGTTTAGCGTCTTTCTCCAATTTTATTTTGTGTTGGCATAGAGTGGGACTAATGCCCTTAAGATCATCAAGGGTATATCCAATAGCAGCACGGTGCTTCTTCAGAGTTTTCAATAATTTCTCTTCTTCCTGCTCTAAAAGGTTAGCACTAATAATAACAGAATATATCTTCTTTTCATCAAGATAAGCATATTTGAGAGTATCAGGTAAAGGTTTAAGCTCAAACACGGGATCTCCCTTGGGTGGAGGAGGATCCCCTAGGATTTCAACAGGCAAGTTGTGTTTCAAAATAGGTCCTTCTTTAAAGAATACTTCATCCATTTCTCTTATTTCATTCATAAGCATATCATTTTCATGGTCTAGAAAATATTGTTCTAAAGGATCATTAGGACGCAGGGCAATAGAAGCAAGACCAATAATTTAATCTTTACTAGGCAATTTAGCAAAATTAAAATCATGAGACATATCCCCTAAACCAACAGTAAGAATATCCTTTTCGCAGTCTATCTTAGCATTAACAGTATTCAAGAAGGGTCTACCAAATATGATGGGACAAAAGTCATCTTGTGGGGAACCAAGAACAAGAAAATCAGTAGAATATTTAACTTTCCCACACAAGACTTCAACATCTCTAACAATCCCAATTGGTGAAATAGTATCTCTATTGGCAAGTTTAATAGTAACATCAATACCTTCTATTTCAGTAGGTGCAATATCATGCATAATTTCTTTGTATAAGGAATGAGGTATTGCACTAACACTAGCACCCATATCACATAAGCCATAATAACAATGATCTCCCATTTTAACATAAACAACAGGCATGCATACAACAGGTCTATGTTTATTTTTAGTATCGGGTCTACCAATTCTAGCAGCTTCGTCACAGAAGTAAATAACATGCCCATCAATATTATCGACCAAGAGATCTTTAACCATAGCAATACTAGGTTCAACTTTAATTTTCTCAGGGGGTGTAGGTGTTCTAGCATTACTCTTACGAACCATAGTTGAAGCTTTAGCATGATCCTTTATTCTAACAAGGAAACGTGGTTTCTCAATATAAGCGGTAGGAACAATAGGATCAACATTATAAGTGATAGTCTTTTCTTCAACTTTAATAGGTTCTACTACTTTTACTTCAATGGGCGGATGATATTTAAACCACTTCTCCCTAGGGAGATCAACATGAGTAGCAAATGATTCACAAAAAGAAGCTACTATCTCAGAGTCAAGTCCATATTTAGTGCTAAATTCACGAAAAGCATCGGTATTCATAAAAGATTTAACACAATCAAACTTAGGTGTTATACCTGACTCCTTACCTTCCTCGAGTTCCTAATCTTCAGAGTTGCGTTTATTCTTTCCAATAAATCCCACCTGAATTCAATAGTCCTCATCATAAAGGAACCAGTACAAGAAGTATTGAGCATGGAGCGATTATTGATAGAATGCCGAGCATAAATTTTTTGAATAATAATTTCTCTTGAGAGCTCGTGATTGGGGCATGAATATAACATTGACTTAAGCCTCCCTCAAGCTTGAGCGATACTTTCTCCTTCACGAGGCTAAACATTATATATATAATTATGATCACGATGAACCAGATGCATAGGATAAAACTTCTGATGAAATTCTAGTTTCAATCGGTTGTAGCTCCATGATCCAATATCATCACATAGCCTAAACCATGTCAATGCATTTCCCTTCAAAGATAAAGGGAAGACCTTCTTCTTGATAACATCCTCGGGCATACCTGCAAGCTTAAATAATCAACAAACTCCATCCACATAGATTAGGTGCATATCGGGATGTAATGTTCCATCTCCTGTAAAAGGATTAGCTAGCAGTTTCTCTATCATACCCGAAGGAATTTCAAAGTAAACATTTTCAGTAGGTTCAGTAGGTTGAGGAGCGACTCTTTGCTCTACTGGTCGGGGTGAAGATACCCCGAACAAGGCCCTCAAAGGATTATTTTCCATAATAACAAGTGACAGTAAATTTCAGCACACTATATAAATTTTTCCTTACCAAATTCCACCTACCAAAGGCGCTTCACTCACCGGCAACGGCGCCAGAAAAGAGTCTTGATGACCCACAAGTGTAGCTTCCCTCAGGTGTTTTGGTGATTGATGACAATGCTTTTGCGGACTAATCGTGTGCCTTGAGTTTCTCAGGTTATTCATATCTAGGCATGAGACGATTCGGTGCCCCTCGGAGACTATTGAAGTCGGCGTTGTTCTACGCTTCTCTTTGGTGGATTTGAGTCGTAGGAGAGCCGTACTATTAAGAGGGGGTCCGCGTCGGAAAGGTTTGGGTGGAATCAACACGTACACTTGTTCCTCCTTTCCCTGCACTTTGTAGCTTCCCTTCGTTATCTTGGTTGCACTGAAATCTGACGACTACTACTGTGCTTGCGGTAGTACCGCAAGCACACGCGGTAGTACCGCTGGGTGTCACGGTAGTACCGCCCTTCTGGTGCGGTAGTACCGCGGCTCCCTGGCCTTGTGCCGCTCCGGTACGGTAGTAGGGGCGGATGTAATTTTTTACATCCGCGCCCTCCACGGTAGTACCGCTCGCCCAGCACGGTAGTACCATGGAGGCCCACGGTAGTACCGCTCCCTAGGAGTCGTAGTACCGTGGCCCTCCTACCTACTACCGCAGTGCCGCGGTAGTAGGCGCGGATGTAATTTTTTACATCCGCGCCCGCACGGTAGTACCGCGCCTCGCGGGCGGTAGTACCGCGTCGGATTTCTGTACCTCCTCTGGTTCGGCGGAAGTAGGCACGGATGTAATTTATTTCATCCGCGCCCTTCCCAGGCCGTAACTTTCCTGCCTTGCAGTAGTACCGCAGGTGGGTGCGGTAGTACCGCGCAAGCGGTAGTACTGCCCCCTTATCAGGCTAGTTCCGGTCTGTGTTGCTGTCGCGGTAGTACCGTGGTTAGCCACGGTAGTACCGCACAGCTCGCGGTAGTACCGCGCCCCTGGAGCGGTAGTACCGTGTGTCGCGGGCTGAACATGTGGATAACGGTTGGAATTTGTCCACAACTATAAAAGGGGCGTCTTCTACCTCTAGTTGACTACCTCTTCTATCTCCAAGCTCCATTGTTGCTCCAAGCTCCATTTCCACTCGATCTCTCTCCCTAGCCAATCAAACTTGTTGATTTGCTCGGGATTGGGTGACAAGTGCCCGATCTACACTTCCACCACATGATATTTGATTCCCCCCACTTATCCCTTGCGGATCTTGTTACTCTTGGGTGTTGAGCACCCTAGACGGTTGAGGTCACCTCGAAGCCATACTCCATTGTGGTGAAGCTTCGTAGGTTTATTGGGAGCCTCCAAGTGTCGTGGAGATAGCCCCAATCTTGTTTGTAAAGGTCCGGTTGCCGCCTTCAAGGGCTCCAATAGTGGAATCACGGCATCTCGCATTGTGTGAGGGCGTGAGGAGATTACGGTGGCCCTAGTGGCTTCTTGGGGATCATTGTGCCTCCACACCGCTCTAACGGAGACGTACTTCCCCTTAAAAGGAAGGAACTTCGGTAACACATCCTCGTCTCCACCGGCTCCACTCTTGGTTATCTTATCCCTTTACTTTTGCAAGCTTACTTGTGCTATATCCATTGCTTGCTTGTGTGCTCATTGTCTTTGCATCATATAGGTTGTCCACATAGTTGCACATCTAGACAACCTATTTTATTGCAAGTTTTAAATTGTTTAAGAAAAGTCTAAAAATTGTTAGTTGCCTATTCACCCCCCCTCTAGTCAACCATATCGATCCTTTCAATTGGTATCAGAGCCTTGTCTCTTTATTAAGGACTTTGCATTCCGAAGAGTATGGTTGACGTCAACGACGGTGCGGAGGAGCACTCCGGTGTGAATCCCGTCTCGTCTTCGGCCGAAGGGGGAACCTCGGTCTCTCGTGAGGAATTCAATGTGGCTTTAGACACATTGAAAACCTCCATGACGGCCGAGGTTAAAAGCATGTTTACCGAATTCCTAGAGGGACTCAAACTATCTACCTCGCTGATGAAAGTGGGTGATACCACTAACAAGGTGACGGATGCTAACCCCGACAAGGGGGAAGCTAATAGTGAAAAGAGTCTGTCTACTAGTGGTAGAAATGGCACCGGCATCTATGCCCATGTGGAACCCCCGGTGTATAAAGGACCAATCCCCTCTACGCATTTGAATCATGCCGGTCCTCCTCCTAAATATGTGAAAAATGAAGATTATGATTCTTGGGTTTATCGCTTCAAGCGTCATTTAAAACATGTGAATACTAACCTTTGGAGAATTATTGAAGAAGGTTTCTATCCTCATGATCCAAGCAACTTCACCCCTCGAGAAGAAGTGGACAATCAATTCAATGAGAGTGCTCTCTTCATCATCCAAGATGCTATCCTTCCCGAAGATCTCCCTCATCTTCGACCTCATGTCATGGCTAAAGAAGCATGGAAGTGTGTCGAGCGTATGTATCGAGGAAGTGCTAGCATTCAACGCTCCAACTATGAAGTAGTGCAAGATGAAGCCGATGAGTTTGCAATGAAAGAGGATGAAGAACCTCGTGAGCTCTTTCGAAGAGTGAACAAACTTGCGGTCGCACTCCGAGATCATGGGACCAAGGACACGGATGACAACTGGATCAAGCGCAAGTTCCTCAAGGCCATGATGCCCTACAATAAGCCCATGTCCTCTGTCATCCGCCAAAGACCGGACTTCCACTCCATGACCTCTGGTGAAGTGTTGGATGAGTTTGTTGCAATCAACATCTTGGATAAGACCGCCGACAATGCGGTGCTCCGCTCCCAAAGGGCAAAGAAGCCCAATCTTGCCTTGAAGGCCAAGGTTAGTGTGGAAGAAGAAGAAGAAGAGGAAGATGAGGAGAGCAACCCCGAGGACACGAAGTATGAATATCATGGGCACATGGCTCTTGCCTCCAGACAGTTTTGGAGTAAGAAGACTACAAGACCCAACTTCAACAAGAACAACTCAAGTGGCCTCAAGGGGAAGCAACGAGTTAGAACTTGTTTCAACTGTGGCAATGTCACCCATTTCGTTGCGGATTGTCCATACGAGAAGCGGGAAGACAATGGTGGCAAGTTCATTCGAAAAGACAAAGCCAAGTCCTTCCCCAACAAGAACAACTTCACCAAGAAGACTCCTCCTTGTGGGTTGGTGGTTCAAGAAGAATACCGTGAGGATGATGATGATGATGAAGATGGTGAAACAATGGCCATGGCATCCGTTGCCATTGTCTCAACTCCTCGGGTGTCTCTCTTCGATGCACCTAACGAGAACATCACCGCCAAGTGCCTCATGGCTAAGGCCACCAACAAGGTAACCCCCAACATCAAAACCACCATTATTCCTAACCCTCCTTCAACGGATGACTATGATAATGGTAATGGGTCTAATGAGGAGTTCAATGAATTTGAGTCCTTCATGAGTAAGCTCAAGGGCAAATCCAAGAAGCATTTCGTTGCTCTCTTGGAACAACTTGGTGAAGCCAATGACATGATCGAGGCTCATGAAGAAACCATCACTAAGATGGAAAGTCATAGTCGTGACTATGCCGATGAGATATCGGATCTCTCTAATGCTCTTGAGGAAGAGCGTGGGCATCATTTGGCTCTTGAGGAGTCACACAACGATGGTCATGCTAAACTAAAGAAAGATCTTGATCATGCTCTTGTTGTGTCTCGTGTTCTAGCTTCCGAGAAGGCTAAACTTGGGGTTGATCATGTTAGACTCACGGAGGAGTTTGATGTAGTTGACAAGGCCCACAAAGTCTTGAAAGGTGCTCATGCCACCCTCAAGGAGTCTCATACTCAACTCCAAGTTAAGCTAACCAAGGAAAAGGCCACATTTCCTCACATGGTCTTAATTGATAATGCAAATGCTACTAACCCATGTTGTGAGCATGTCCATCTTGTGGAGGAAAATGCCAAGTTGAAGGAACAACTCGAGGAAGGTCTTGTGTCATGCATACAAGGCGAGAAGAACCTAAATGACCTTTTGAGCAATCAAAAGGAAGTTGTGGGCAAGGAGGGAGTTGGGTTCGCACCCAAGTCCAAGAACAAGAAGAAGAACAAGGAGAAGAAGAGCAAGACCAATCGACCTCCTCCGCTCACGCAAACCTTTGTGAAGGAGGGAGAAGGTGCTCCTAAGGAGAAGAAGAACAATGGGAAGAATGGTGAAGCCAAAGAGCGCAACGCCATCTCTCACAACAAAGCCGGCGACTTTAACCCCTCTTATGTGTTGTGCCGTGCTAGTGATGGACATGTTTATGCTAAATTTGTTGGTTCTCCTTATGAGTACATTGAATGGTCTATTTGGGTTCCTAAGACCCTTGTTACTAACATCAAAGGACCCATTACTCAATGGGTACCTAAAACCAAGCATTGATCTCTTGTAGGTGTTTGCTTCCGGTGGGGGATCATGGTTGCTCGATAGTGGAGCAACAAATCATATGACCGAGAGCAAGGACTTGGTGGTGGACGTGCACAACATCCCATCTATGCCCACCAATGTCGAATGGGGTGATGCCTCACATTCTAAGGTATTGGGTCTTGGCAAGGTTGTCATTTCTCATGATCTAACGATCGAGAAAGTCATGCTTGTTGAGTCCCTTGCGTTCAATTTACTTTCCGTTCGTCAACTCACACTCATGGGCTTTGCCACCTTCTTTGATATTGATACCGTGGCCCTCTTGTGGATCAAGACTCTTAAAGTAGCCTTTGTTGGGCATGTCGAGAATGGCCTCTACGTGGTTAACTTCTCGAAGCAACCCACTAAGACCGCGACATGCCTAATGGCTAAAGTTGATGTGGGATGGCTTTGGCATCACCGTTTAGCCCACGTCAATATGAGATCTTTGCAAAGTCTTCTCAAGGGGGACCATGTCCATGGACTAACGAATGTTAGTTTTGCCAAAGATCGTGTTTGCAGTGCTTGTATCGAAGGAAAGCTTCATGAGACGGCTCACCCTCCCACGACTATCATCTACTCGAAGAGACCCTTGAAGCTCCTCCACATGGACCTCTTTGGGCCCCCATCCTTTGATAGTCTTGGGGGTAGAAAGTATTGCTTGGTGATAGTGGATGATTATTCAAGATACACTTGGGTATACTTCTTCAATAGGAAGAGTGAGACCCAACAAACCGTCATCGACTTTGCAAATGAAGCTCAACGTCAACATGATGCAAAGATCTTGACAATAAGAAGTGACAACGGCACCGAGTTCAAGAACTACACCTTGGATGAGTTTCTTAGTGATGAAGGGATCAAGCATCAATATTCTGCACCATATACCCCTCAACAAAATGGTGTTGCATAGAGAAAGAACCAGACGTTGATGGATGCGGCAAGGACCATGATGGCGGAGTTCAAGTCCCCATACAACTTCTGGGCCGAAGCCATCAACACAGCTTGTCATGCATCCAATCGGCTCTATCTCCGCAAAGGCTTGAACAAGACTCCGTATGAGATACTCACCGGGAACAAGCCCAATCTCAAGTACTTCCGGGTGTTCGGGTGTAAGTGTTTCATTCTCAAGAAAGGTGTTCGTTTGTCTAAATTTGAAGCTAGAGCTCATGAGGGCATATTTGTTGGTTATGCTACAAACTCTCATGCTTATCGTGTTCTCAACAAGTCCAACGGACTCATTGAGGAGACGTGTAACGTAGAGTTTGATGAAAATAACGGCTCCCAAGTGGAGCAAAGTGGTACTTGTGATGTAGGTGATGAAATTCCTCCCCAGGCCATAAGAAGAATGGGTATTGGTCATATCCTACCCATTGAGGAACCCCTTGTGGCCGAAGGAGAAGGACAATGCTCCACTCAAGTGGAGCCATCACCTCCCCAAGACCCACACGCTTCCGAAGAACAAAGTGAAGGCCCTCACCTTCATGAACAAGACCAAGGGCAAGATGAACCTCAAGATGGAGTTGAATCTCCAAATGATGCCCAAGGTCAAGTTCTCCCTCTCGAGCAAGTTCAAGATCATGAGCAAGCTCAAGACGGCGCTCAAGATGATCAAGTTAACCTTCCTCCTTCCACTCCCGAGGAAGAATTAGAGCGTCGTGCCGCGAAGATTGCTTCCAAACTCACCACCCAAGGCCATCTCATGTAAAACGTGGTTGGAAGCCTAAGAAAGGGGGTAAGCACTCGTAGACAATTAGCTAACTATTGTGAACATCATGTGTTTGTCTCTTGTGTTGAACCCCAAAAGGTCTATGAGGCGCTCGAAGACTCGGATTGGCTCAATGCCATGCATGAAGAACTAAACAACTTCGAGTACAACAAGGTGTGGAGATTGGTGCCAAGACCTTCGGGGAACCACAACGTCATTAGAACAAAGTGGATCTTCAAGAACAAGCAAGATGCTCATGGGAACATCATTCGCAACAAGGCAAGATTGGTAGCACAAGGCTACTCCCAAGTCGAGGGCATCGACTACGGTGAAACCTTTGCTCCCGTTGCTCGTCTTGAATCCATTCGTTTGTTGATTGCTTATGCTTCCCATCACAACTTTAAGTTGCAACAAATGGATGTGAAAAGTGCTTTTCTTAATGGTCCCATTAATGAGTTGGTTTATGTCAAACAACCCCCCGGGTTCGAGGACCCCTACTTCCCGGATCACGTGTATCAACTCGATAAGGCACTCTATGGCCTTAAACAAGCCCCACGTGTGTGGTATGATCACCTTACCGAGTTGCTACAAGATCGTGGATTTGAAGTAGGACAAATCGATCCCACTCTTTTTACTAAGAAGGTCAAAGGGGAGTTGTTTGTATGCCAACTATATGTTGATGATATTATCTTTGGTTCTCCTAACAAAGCTTTCAATGAGGAATTTGCTGCTCTCATGACCTCCAAGTTCAAGATGTCTTCGATGGGAGAGTTGAAGTTCTTCCTTGGTTTTGACATCAAACAATGAAGATAAGGAACCTTCATCAACCAAGCCAAATACACTCAAGACATGCTTAAAAGATTCAAGCTAAGTGATGTCAAGCCAGCTTCTACACCAATGCCTAACAAGTGCCAACTTGACATCGATCCCAATGGTAAAGCGGTGGATCAAAAGGTATATCGCTCCATGATTGGCTCCTTGCTTTACCTTTGTGCATCTAGACCGGATATCATGTTGAGTGTGGGGATGTGTGCATGGTTTCAAGCCGCACCAAAGGAAAGTCACTATGTGGCGGTCAAGAGAATCTTTCGATATTTGGCTCATACCCCAAACTTTGGCTTATGGTACCTAAGAGGAGCAAATTTCAAGCTTGAAGGTTTCACGGATTCCGATTGGGCGGGGGACAAAGTGGATAGGAAGTCCACTTCTGGAGGGTGCCAATTTCTTGGTTGCTCTTTGGTAAGTTGGTCTTCCAAGAAGCAAAGTTGTGTGTCCCTCTCGTCCACCGAAGCGGAGTATGTGGCGGCCGGTAGTTGTTGTGCTCAACTCCTATGGATGAGGCAAACTTTAAAGGAGTACGGTGTCATTTGTGACAAAGTGCCTCTTTGGTGTGATAATGAAAGTGCCATCAAGATTTCTCTCAACCCGGTACAACACTTCAAGACGAAGCACATTGAGATTTGGTATCACTTCATCCGGGATCACATTAGGCGAGGGGAGATCGAGCTCAAGTATGTCAACACTCATGATAACCTTGCAGATATTTTCACGAAGCCCTTGGATGAAGCAAGATTTCGCGAGTTAAGGCATGAGCTAAATATCATTGATTTGAGCAATGTGACTTGAACCCGTACACCCCCCACCACACTCAACGTGTTGTCTAGTTTAGGTGTAGGCATGGACATAGGGGGAGTGTTGTTCTCTCAATGAACTCTCCCTCCCCCCATTATGCATAAATCGATCACCTCTTTCACATTAGCCATTTTGAATGGTGCTTGTGCTTCAAAGACGAGTTTTGGTCATGGGCCCAAGGATAATTCTTCGCGGTGCCATACCATCCAACTCAAACATAGGTGGCTTCGGCCACCGCCCTCTCTCCTCGAGAGGCTTTGTCGCTTGGTGGTTTCGTGTTGTCTTCTTGCCTCTGGTGTGTGCGTGTTCTTGTGTTTCTTGTGTGTGAAAAGTGTCCGTGCAAAGGTCTCTTCTTTTGTGTTGAAACTTGCGGTGTCTTGAGCTCACGGTACTACCGCGGTCGGCCACGGTACTACCGCAGCCTGCCACGGTACTACCGCTAGCGGGAGCACGGTACTACCGTCACCACGCGGCAGTAATTTTTTACTGCCGCCTGGTTGAGCGGTACTACCGCCTCGGTGCGGTACTTCCGCCCGAGCGGTACTACCGCGATGATACGCGGTACTACCGCGCCGGTTCGAGCACGTGGGGATAAGGACGGGCAGGGGGAGTTCTAACTCCCCATACCCATTTGCCGTCCTCTCTTTCCACTCGTCTCCTTCTCTCCCTCGCTCAAGAATAGAGCCGGCGTTCGTCGCCGGATCTCCTCCACCGGCTGCCCTCCCGGGATTCCGATCGGTGGGATCGTTCCCCACCACGTGCTCTTGCTATGGACCAAGGTTTTTCCCCAACTCCATTTCCGTGTTGTTTGTGTTTAGTGTTTCTAGGTTTTGGGGGAAACTTGTGTGTTCTTGAGATTCCTAGGCTTAATCTCTGCAAGAGTAGGATGAAGGAGTGTGGTATTGCATAGGATCTACTTGTATTGTTGTCTTGCGCTAGATCGGATCACCGTAGCACCGCCATTGTTTCGCGGTTCTTTTTCAGATTCAAACCGACAGTTGGATCTGACGCGACGCGGTACTACCGCCCATCTGGGGCGGTAGTACCGCTTGCACGGTACTACCGCCCTTCGGGAGCGGTACTACCGCGCTCTGTGCGGTACTAAAAGTTTACTTCCGCTCCAACCACGGTACTACCATGACATCGCACGGTACTACCGCGTTTGGAGCAGTACTAATCTTTTAGTACCGCATGCAATGGCAGTTTTACCGTGGCTCACTTCTTTCACATGACAACTTTCTCGTATGTCGTCTATGGGTTTCTTGTGCTTGTTCGTGGCCTTTGCATTGATCCTTTCGCGTCTTTGGTGTTTCGCGTGTGTGTCTCAGGTGGTGGCTCTCGCCGGTCCAACCCCAGTCGTGACACTGGCTCCAAGCGTTTGCGCAACCCAGGTGAAGTACCAGAAGGCTCGTCTGCCTCCAAGCGCAATGTCAAGCACTCAGCTAGCAAGCACAAGGAGCCCGCTAAGGGCATGGATGAGATTGCCCAAGCTGATTATGTCCGTATCAGGCAGCTTCACCCTTATGTGCATCCGCGTGCCACCTTCAGAGGCTGTGAGTTGTTCTAGAACAAGCAACAGGTCAACATCTATCTGGATGTCATCAAGAACAAGCAGAACACCTATGTGGAGGTGAAGTGGATTTATATGCATCACACGAGGAAGGAGAAGTTTCGTGACTACTTTGGAGAGGCTCTGGACTTGGTGGAGCAGTTTGGCATTGAGCATGTGATTACCTTCCACCTCGACTATGACCCTGAGCTCATATGTCAGTTCTTTGCCTCAGTCTACTTTCACTCCGATGAGGACCGGAGGATGACCTGGATGACCAATGGCCGTAAGCTATCTGCCACCTGGAAGGAGTTCATGGATCTCCTCCAAGTTCCTGATGATGGTCTCGACTCTCCAGTGGGTGTTCGCCCCCATGCCAATGCTGATTCTGCCAGCAAGGACAGACTTGCCCCTTTCATGGTTGAGAAGGCACTCGCCAATGGCAAGACAACTTTGGTGCTCAACCTTTCCTGGATATCATGTATCGCATCTTCCGCAACTCCTTGTTTCCTCGCATAGGTGATAAAGACAAGGTTCATGCCTATATGGTAGATATGATGCTCATCTGCGAGGATGCTCGTTCGTCTCAGTCACAGCCACTTGATGTCTCACACATCATGTGGTGTGAGCTCCGGTTTGCAGTATTCAACCGCAAGGTGCCTATCTATGGGCCCTATCTGTTTCTGCTGATTTCGAAGACTTGGGAGAAGATGTTTCTTGCTGATGAGTTTCTTGCTCCTGACTGGGTTCGCCATGAGCCCATCTGCCTGCGTATCAAACCCAACTGTGCCAACACCACTACTCGCGCCGAGGCGACTGCTGCTCGGACTGCTGTTGATGAGGATGATGCTGGCCCCGAGGATGTTGCTGAGGGCCATGCTACTAGACCTTCCCAGAGTGCCTCTATGCCATCATGGGCCAAGAACTGAAGGACAAGATGCAAACTCTTTTCTGCATGCAAGCCAAGGGGCAGTACAGGACTCACGTGGCGTCCAAGGAGAGTCGTCGCCGGGACAACAAGATCTTGCAGCTCTATGGTGAGGCAGTGTCTGGCGGGTCTGAGGAGCACATCACTCTAGAAGCCGAGTGGATGGAGAAGCAGGGCTACAGGTGGACTGAGTCTGAGGAGGATGTCGAGGAGACCATCCCTGCTGCCGAGGCATCCGATGGAGAGGATTGGGACGAGTTCTCTGCTTGAGCCACCTCTTGTGTGTAGGTGTCCTCTCTGCCTTTTTGGCGTCTCGATGCCAAAGGGGGAGAGAGTGTAGGGATTTGCGAGTGTGTCGTGTGTTTGCTGCTTTCTCGTTTGTGTCGTGTGTTTGCTGCTTTCTCGGTTGAACCTCGGTAGCTTTACTTCGTATGGTGTAAGACATATCCACTCTATCTATCCTAGCGAGCTCGTGTTATATTGTGTTATTTTTATGCCGTGCTTTGCTTATTATCATGTCTTAGTCACTAAAATATAGGGGGAGTGTTGATCCTAGTCTGTGTGCTATGCAGTCCAAAGCATTCATCTAAAGTGCACACATCTAGGGGGAGCCCGTCTATATTTTAGAGAGGTGGGGTTTGCCCCTGCTCTAAATTATCTTATCCATATGCAAATCCCGTGTTGTCATCAATCCACCAAAAAAGGGGGGATTGTAAGGGCATATTCTTCCCTCAGGTGTTTTGGTGATTGATGACAATGCTTTTGCGGACTAATCGTGTGCCTTGAGTTTCTTAGGTTATTCATATCTAGGCATGAGACGATTCGGTGCCCCTCGGAGACTATTGAAGTCGGCGTCGTTCTACGCTTCTCTTTAGTGGATTTGAGTCGTAGGAGAGCCGTACTATTAAGAGGGGGTCCGCGTCGGAAAGGTTTGGGTGGAATCAACACGTACACTTGTTCCTCCTTTCCCTGCACTTTGGAGCTTCCCTTCGTTATCTTGGTTGCACTGAAATCTGACGACTACTGCTGTGCTTGCGGTAGTACCGCAAGCACACACGGTAGTACCGCTGGGTGTCACGGTAGTACCGCCCACGGTAGTACCGCCCTTCTGGTGCGGTAGTACCGCGGCTCCCTGGCCTTGTGCCGCTCCGGTACGGTAGTAGGGGCGGATGTAATTTTTTACATCCGCGCCCTCCACGGTAGTACCGCTCGCCCAGCACGGTAGTACCGTGGAGGCCCACGGTAGTACCGCTCCCTAGGAGTCGTAGTACCGTGGCCCTCCTACCTAGTACCGCAGTGCCGCGGTAGTAGGCGCGGATGTAATTTTTTACATCCGCGCCCGCACGGTAGTACCGCGCCTCGCGGGCGGTAGTACCGCGTCGGATTTCTGTACCTCCTCTGGTTCAACGGAAGTAGGCACGGATGTAATTTATTTCATCCGCGCCCTTCCCAGGCCGTAACTTTCCTGCCTTGCGGTAGTACCGCAGGTGGGTGCGGTAGTACCGCGCAAGCGGTAGTACTGCCCCCTTATCAGGCTAGTTCCGGTCTGTGTTGCTATCACGGTAGTACCGTGGTTAGCCACGGTAGTACCGCACAGCCTCGCGGTAGTACCGCGCCCCTGGAGCGGTAGTACCGTGTATCGCGGGCTGAACATGTGGATAACGGTTGGAATTTGTCCACAACTATAAAAGGGGCGTCTTCTACCTCTAGTTGACTACCTCTTCTATCTCCAAGCTCCATTGTTGCTCCAAGCTCCATTTCCACTCGATCTCTCTCCCTAGCCAATCAAACTTGTTGATTTGCTCGGGATTGGGTGACAAGTGCCCGATCTACACTTCCACCACAGGATATTTGATTCCCCCCACTTATCCCTTGCGGATCTTGTTACTCTTGGGTGTTGAGCACCCTAGACGGTTGAGGTCACCTCGAAGCCATACTCCATTGTGGTGAAGCTTCGTAGGTTTATTGGGAGCCTCCAAGTGTTGTGGAGATAGCCCCAATCTTGTTTGTAAAGGTCCGGTTGCCGCCTTCAAGGGCTCCAATAGTGGAATCACGGCATCTCGCATTGTGTGAGGGCGTGAGGAGATTACGGTGGCCCTAGTGGCTTCTTGGGGAGCATTGTGCCTCCACACCGCTCTAACGGAGACGTACTTCCCCTTAAAAGGAAGGAACTTCGGTAACACATCCTCGTCTCCACCGGCTCCACTCTTGGTTATCTTATCCCTTTACTTTTGCAAGCTTACTTGTGCTATATCCATTGCTTGCTTGTGTGCTCATTGTCTTTGCATCATATAGGTTGTCCACGTAGTTGCACATCTAGACAACCTATTTCATTGCAAGTTTTAAATTGTTTAAGAAAAGTCTAAAAATTGTTAGTTGCCTATTCACCCCCCCCCTCTAGTTAACCATATCGATTCTTTGACATGTCAATGCCTTTCCCTTCAAAGATAAAGGGAAGACCTTCTTCTTGATAACATCCTCGGGCATACCTGCAAGCTTAAATAATCAACAAACTCCATCCACATAGATTAGGTGCATATCGGGATGTAATGTTCCATCTCCTGTAAAAGGATTAGCTAGCAGTTTCTCTATCATACCCGAAGGAATTTCAAAGTAAGCATTTTCAGTAGGTTCAGTAGGTTGAGGAGCGACTCTTTGCTCTACTGGTCGGGGTGAAGATACCCCGAACAAGGCCCTCAAAGGATTATTTTCCATAATAACAAGTGACAGTAAATTTCAGCACACTATATAAATTTTTCCTTACCAAATTCCACCTACCAAAGGCGCTTCACTCATCGGCAACGGCGCCAGAAAAGAGTCTTGATGACCCACAAGTGTAGGGGATCTATCGTAGTCCTTTCAATAAGCAAGAGTGTCGAACCCAACGAGGAGCAGAAGGAAATGACAAGCGGTTTTCAGTAAGGTATTCTCTGCAAGCACTGAAATTATCGGTAACAGATAGTTTTGTGATAAGGTAATTCGTAATGGGTAACAAGTAACAAAAGTAAACAAGGTGCAGAAAGGTGACCTAATACTTTTTGTAGCAATGGACAAGCCTGGACAAACTCTTATATAAAGGAAAACGCTCCCGAGGACACATGGGAATTATCGTCAAGCTAGTTTTCATCATGCTCATATGATTCGCGTTCGTTACTTTGATAATTTGATATGTAGACGGACCGGTGCTTAGGTACTGCCCTTCCTTTTACAAGCATCCCACTTATGATTAACCCCTCTCGCAAGCATCCACAACTATGAAAGAAGAATTAAGGTAAACCTAACCATAGCATGAAACATATGGATCCAAATCAGCCCCTTACGAAGCAACACATAAAGTAGGGTTTAAGCTTCTGTCACTCTAGGAACCCATCATCTACTTATTACTTCCCAATTCCTTCCTCTAGGCCCAAACAATGGTGAAGTGTCATGTAGTCGACGTTCACATAACACCACCAGAGGAAAGACAACATACATCTCATCAAAATATCAAACGAATACCAAACTCACATGACTACTTATAACAAGACTTCTCCCATTTCCTCAGGAACAAACATAACTACTCACAAATAATATTCATGCTCATAATCAGAGGGGTATTAATATGCATAAAGATTCTAAACATATGATCTTCCATCGAATAAACCAACTAGCATCAACTACAAGGAGTAATCAACACTACTAGCAACCCATAGGTACCAATATGAGGTTTTGAGGCAAAGATCAGATATAAGAGATGAACTAGGGTTTGAGAGGAGATGGTGCTGGTGAAGATGTTGATGGAGATTGACCCCCTCCTGATGAGAGGATCGATGGTGATGACGATGGTGACGATTTCCCCCTCCCGAAGGGATGTTTCCCCGGCAGAACAGCTCCGCCGGAGCCCTAGATTGGTTCCGCCAAGGGTCCGCCTCGAGATGGCGGCGCTTCATCCACAAAAATCTTTGTTATGATTTTTTCCCAGGGCAAAAGACACCTTATACCAGAAGATGGGCATCGGGGGGCTTCCAGGTGGCCCACAAGGCAGGGTGGCGCGCCCAGAGGGGTAGGGCGCGCCCCCCACCCTCGTGGACAGTGGGTGGCCCCCCTCTGGTGCTTTCTTCGCCCAGTATTTTTAATATATTCCAAAACTGACTTTCGTGCAGTTTCAGGACTTTCAGAGTTGTGCAGAATAGGTCTCTAATATTTTCTCCTTTTCCATCCAAAAATTCCAGCTGCCGGCATTCCCCCTCTTCATGTAAACCTTGTACAATAAGAGAGAAAGGGCATACGTATTGTAACATAATGTGTAGTAACAGCCCATATTGCAATAAATATCGATATAAAGCATGATGCAAAATGGACGTATCAGTAAGTACCTTGCCTTCCTCTTGACCCTTGCCTAATGCGTCTCCGTCTGACTTTTGCCCCTCAGGACCCCTCCCATTGCGGGAGCGAACGCGTCCCGAGCGCGGCCTCCGGAGGGACCGATCCCGTCGCAACCTTAGGCCCCACGAGCCGGGCGGCTACACGCGAGATGGCACCTGCACGCGAGCCAAGACCGTCCCTGGGGGACCTCAGGCCTGCGTTCCCGGCACCCTTCTTCAGGAGCGACCTCTAGATTGTGGGGGCAGTACCGAGGGCTCCCCCGATGGCTCTTGCCGGTGGCTGGGTGGCTCTCGCGACGACGCCATCCTCGAGAGGCGGGGCAAGCCCGCATTAGGCCGAAGGAGCGGGCGAAGGGATGCCAGCCCCCGAGCCTCTGCCAGAGACGGGTGAATCCTCTCACGCCCCCCGGCAAACCAAGGCGCACAAGAAGGCCCCGGTGAGGCATTGCAGCTCGCGCGTGGACGCAACACCGTTTGGCACGGCCTTCTCCAGGAGGCGGCGAGCGCGCTAAGCCGCCTTGGGGTGGAGCTTGGTGATGTCGACTCATGGCTCGAAGCGGAGCGCCTGCACCTGGCGCATGAATGGCGCCGGCTTAAGGTCGTCGTCAACCTCGGTCGCCTCCAGCGTGAGAAGGCTCAAAGGGAAGCAGAAGACTCCCTAGCCACTGCGCGTGAGGCTTGCGGTTGCGCCCTGGAGGAAGCCCGTGCTGCGGACCGCCAGCACGAGGTGGACGAGAGGCGCGGGAAGGAACTTCAGGCTTCAAACGCCGCCCTTGAGTGACAAGTCTCAGCATGCAAAGCCGCGCTTGCCGCCTCGGCGGGCGAACCACCGACAAATGATGCGAGGATCCACACTCTTGAGGTCATGCTGACGCTAGAGGCGCTGGAGCAGAGCCTGGAGCATGATCAGCTGGAGGTGATGGAGCGCCAGGTGGCCACAGCTGAGGACGCTATCGCTTCTCGGGAGGCGACATTCGAGAGAGAAGCTGACGAGAAGGTCGCGGAGGTCTGCAGGGATCTTGCCAAGGAATAGCTCCGGAAGCTGAAGCTTTGGGAGGCCCACTTTTGCGCATGGCGCGGCAAGCTGAAGGGCGAGGCTGACTGCCTCAAGGAGAAGCTGGCCACAACGGAGCAACGCGATAAAGCCGCCATGGACGCTCAGGCCACGGCCGAGGCCGAGCTATCCTTCCTTTGTAAGCAGCTGGGAGATGTTTCCTCCCTCGTGGAGAAAGCATCGGACGAGGCGAGCCAAGCCCGAGTGCTGCAGCGAGAGCCCCCTTTTTCAATAAAACCGCAAGAGCTGCAAGTTTATTCCAAGAACTGCTACAAGAGAAGGAAGAGAACGGCCATGTCCGACGCCTATGCCAGTCTTCTAGTCTTCCTGCCAGTACGGAGCATGGGGCTTCCACTGGCTGTGGGCATAGTCATTGGGGGACCGTGTCGTCCGCCAGCGCGGAGCATGGGGCTTCCAGTTGATGTGGGCATAGTCATTGGAGGACCGTGTCGTCCGCCAGCGCACAACATGGGGCTTCCACTGATATGTGGGTGGGAGCCCCCGTGAGGCTCAGGGGCAGCACTCAGGAAACTCCGGGGGCGTGTACAACCCCACCCATCATTACGTGAGCGTGTCATGGGCGGGTCTTCAGGAGATGGGAAGTGTCAGGCCCCTGGAGCGCGGACCCCAACCCTACCCCATGCTTGAGATGAGTAGCTTGGGGCACGGGTCCCCCATGCAGCCGTGAGGTCACGGCCGCTCTCCCTTGGGGACCCACCTCCGGACAGGGCCCCTGGCCCCCGGGGTTCTGACATG
>NC_041393.1:334005558-334036217 GCF_002162155.2 Triticum dicoccoides
GGATCCCCACTGGGCATGAGGCTGGCCCCCGCCGTGGTGCCCCGATGCGCCTTGTCGGAACACCCGAGGTCAGTGGAGGGTCGCGCTTGGTCCTAGACAGGCCGAGCGCCGCGACCTTGCGAGGGGGAGGCAAGGTCTTCCGAGCGCCCCGATCGCGATAGTGTAGGCGGGTCGCGTCCCGGGCCACAGCCTGCCGACTCTTTCATGCTCCGGTCCCCCCTTCTCGAGTCTTACTGAGTACGGGGCCCCCGGCCTCGTGAGTCAGCCTGCCCATCACCTCGCAAAGGTGCCACCAAACACGCTTTACCTGCATCCTAGAATTAGTGTGATGTATTTGAGAGATCTGTCGTGAGCAAAACACAATCATGGTTGGCGCGGCCAAGGGCGCCACGCCATCTCGCGACCGGTCCTAGCCTCGTGAAGCGTTGGCCATCCTGGTGGCGTGCCCGGCCCTTCCTCCTGCCACGCTGCGAATGCTGGCAGTGGAGCGGGGGCAGGGGCGACCGTTATCTCGAAGGCGACTACCGGTTCCTCCATCGTGCGGGCCACCGCTGCCACAGAGGAGCAGTACCGCCCGGGAGGCGGCCCATGGCGACTATCCATTTCAACCGCCGCCCGGGCGGTCACTCCTTGGGCTGGAGGTGGAGTCCAGCCCGCGATCCTACCACGGTGGAGCCCCCAGGTCCTCTCCTGAAGGACGAGCATACACAACATGGGCACGCGCGGGCCCAAGATGAAAACTGTAATTCCGGCCATGAAACGGCCGGTCCCGGTCCTCCGCAGGCGGCATCGAGCAGCTCGATGATCCTATAGAGCTACGCGTCACAGCTACCCCCGGTGGGATGGTGATGCAAAAGCTCTTGCGCCACAAGAAGCGCAGCCCACGCGCTCGTGAGCCCACGACGGGCGCGGGGGGTCAATGTCGCGGCAAGGTTGAAGGCGGACAAGCGGTATGGCCATCGCGCCGTGTGGAAAATGATGTCGACGGGCCCGGCCACGGGCGTGTGGCTGCACGAGCTGCGGCGCCCAACACGCAGCGACTGGGGTGTCGAAAGGCCCTGGGGCCAGGGGCGTTGCCGGGAGGCATGAGCGGCCCAGCGCTCGGCGCGATCTTGGCGAGATCTCGTCATGGGCGAAGCGAAAGTGGAAGGAGGACTTCAACACGCCCCTATCTGGCGCGCCAAATGTCGGATTCAGGGCTCTCCAGACCCAAGAAAAGTTCGAACTCTGGGGCATGTGCGAAGAACTCAACCTCTCAAGCTTTCCTACACGTCGCCCCACAGCCTAGCCTAGCCGGACTCGTGTGAAGGTGAGGAAGAAGATGTACACAACAGTTTACCCAGGTTCGGGCCACCTTGCGGTGTAAAACCCTACTCCTGCTTTATGGTGGATTGTCCTCAGGAGGGGCTGAGGATGAACTAGTACAAAGGATGAACAAGCTCACGAGGTTTGAGAGTGAGGGAATGAGTCGCCTAGAGAGATGATGAGTTGATACGATCCCCTTCTACGGTGGTGGCTAGTCTATACTTATAGAGGCCTCGGTCCTCTTCCCCAAAATTGTAGGCGGGAAGGGATCCAACAGTGGCCAATTTGAAATGGGACAATTAGTAGATCCTATCCTGACGAAAGGTGGTCTTCGCCTGGAAAGCCTCTGCTCGTGACGCGAAGGTGGACCCGGTGATGACATCTGTCCTACCGTCCTGGCGGCCTTGGTCTTGTTGCACCGGAATGGAAACCTTTGCCAGATTCCTCGGGAACCCGTGCCTGTCCTTGCCTCCTTAGCGCCAAAGAGGAAACTGCCTCCTCTGCGCCAGCTGGCGCCCGCCTGCCTTGGTCGTCATGGCTCGTGTCATCGCAACCTCATGAGGTAGGGTGCCTGCACCCAAACTTAGTCCCCTAAAAAATAACTATAAAAGAAATTACCTTATCCACAGTATATTTTTTTTGAGAGATTATAGTATACCTGGACAAATGGGCCGGCCCGACACGGCACGGCCAGAACTGGATTACACGGGCCAGGCACGGCACTTCCCGGCCAGGCACGCGTACTGGCCTCCCGAGCCCAGGCACGACAAAGTTGCCTCACGGGCCGGTTTGACGGCCCACCTGGCACGCTGGCCTCTGGGCTCAGTGGCCACCCCTCGACTTTTCCCCTCTCCCTACCGCATCCCAACCCTAACCCCACTCACTCACTCACTTCCTCTCGCACTTTTCCCTCCCCCGCCGCATCGCCGTGTGCCTCGACGAGTCGGCGCCCTCGTAGGATGCCTGTGTGTTGCCACGGGCTTTTGAAATATTTTGCTATAGTTATGTAAACATAATGCATGTTAAAATTCATATGTAGAGAAAGATAACACGGGTACAATCGGGTAATAATTTAAATCCACTTCACTTGCAATGTAAATCGATAACAAAAAGGCAATTTGGTTATGCATACATATAAAACGATGATCTAACTAAAAATTGGATAAAAATTAAGATCTATCTAATGCGCTTAAGAAACTCTCGCACAATATCAAAAATGTTGTCTTTATATTATTGATATGATATTTGAGCAAGAATAATAAAAATATCTTCCTCAACTCATACCCATCATGCACAAGCAATATATGCAATTAACATGAATCCTTCAAGTTGAAGGTCTCAAAATGTGTAACGGAGAATACTCACCATACAAACCGGATGAACTAATTCTTTACCATTCCACCAGAGCATAACGGAAAAAAGGCAGAAAAATCCCTGCAATTTGCTAAATTAATATTATCTTGAATATATAGTGATAATACAAATGAAATCTATTAGTATGGTCAGATGCATGGAATTTTCAAGGGAGTGCCTTTGCGATTAACTAAGAAGAAATTTGTGTTTTAGTTGAACTCGCTTGTCATTGGTCTTCCTCTAATTTTTTGTCTTCTTTCTTCACTCGTCGATCCAACCACCTCCACTACACCCCACCTAAGAGCATCGACGTCCAGGCACCCCAAACCGCCCCTATACACGCGGTCAGACAACCCGGTCACTAACGGCTCTGAAGTCTGAACCTCTGCCTAGTTGTTAGTGCAATGTGTGTATGCTTCAAAGATAACAATCTCTAAGGCAACATGCATGTGCTTTCACCTCTGAAGGAGCTACAAAATATGCTGACTTACCTATGTGCACTTAATATTAGGTCAAATTGAATAATACAACAAAATTTCCATTTCTGACTTTTCATCCATCACTGAAATCAAAATGAAGGGACAATGTCCACTAACCATGCAAATATGTGGACCATGGGATATTTAGGCTGGCGTACATGGGAAATCAAAGCTACAAATTGACTCAGTATGTTAAGGATACAAACAAAATATAGTAAAAAGTGATAAAAACAAATCTGCAGCAGCTCACGACTCCACGAACTCGTATTCTCAGTGAGCAAGTGAGTGAAGCCGCCACGGCAGGCTAGCACTGAGGGACAAGGGTGATAACTGCCTCCCCATCCAGTGCCTACTGATTTTGCTGGCGCCACTTTCATCCTGAACACACCAGTACCGCTCGTGTGTTGCATAGGAACTATGACTTGAAATTATTGTCGAAAGCATGAAAAATGATAATGTTCCTCTCCGCTCCCCTCTCTCAAATACCCAAATCATGGTTGCCTCGCTACATTCAGCATAGCTCTGATGTGCAATGTTGTCTCCTCCAACGCTTAACAAATTCATCGTAGCTCACAACTGGACGGGCCTTGCGGGTTGAAGAAAACTATCCAAACCTGAACAGAAACAACAAAATGAGGACAACTTATAAGAAACGAAAAAGCGAGGAAGCACACACCTACATGCCCAAACAGAATATAAGATGCAACTACACTATATAATTTACTCATTAAAGAAGGCATCACTTCATGTTCAAGTCTTAGATGTAATTTAGATCGGACAATAATAATGCAAACCTGCACATTGAATTTATGGCAATTGGGACAAAACAATATGCACTAAGAAATATTAATTATATGCATTTATTGTATTATTAGCATGCAAAAGCAAAATCACTCGACTATACGGAAGCCTCGAGTAACATCCTTTGGGACTGGACCTTCAAAAAGGACTACTGTACCACAGTGGCGGATTCAGGAAATCAACTTTAGGTGTTCCAAAAAAATTCACCCTAACAGAGAAGTCCATTGTCCCATAGTAATACAAATTGTTCACAAAAACAACAATATCTCAAAAGAGAAGAAAACTACAAAGAGCTATATATCTAAATCCAAAGATAATTCATTAGCTTATCTTTTACTAATGAATTCGATCCAAAGATAATTATTTGCTATTTTTAAATCAACAGTCTCCCTCTTTACTAATGTGGTCATGTACATAGCTATATATATCTAAATCCAAAGATAATTCATTTGCTTATTTTTTTTTACTAATGATTCGATCCAAAGATAATTATTTGTTGTTTTTAAATCAGTAGTCTCCTCTTTACTAATGTGGTCATGTACAGAGCTATATCTCTCAATGACTAAATGCAAACATAAGCTACACATGTACATGGCGCTCATGCCGTGACCCGTTTGTGCTGCTGTTGCATCTCCACTGGCGGTGGTGGGCATGGCACTGCACGGCTTGACCATGGGGGCTCCATCCGATCCGCGTCCGGTGTCGATGGCTTGGTCAAGCTCTCCATCGGCATAGCCGCACGCCGCACAGAGGTCAGAGCCCCGTGCCCCCATGCTCGTTCAGCTCTGGTGCTGCTGGATTTGCAGAATTTAGATTGAGTTTTTTTAGGGGCATTTGGACTGAGTTAAGCTGCTGAGTATCTCTAGTGTAGTCCTGCATGAGATCTCTAAAAATATCTCATGAAGATCAAGTATGCACCACTCTTCAGTTCATATGTGTTTATCACAACTTATAATAGTTCATATATGTTTATCACGACATGTGATTTCTGGGAAAATCTCTCAATGTGCTTCTCAATATCGCTGGCTTGGTAAGTGTAGCAGTAACCGCTCTATGTACATGGTTGCGGACAAAGTACAACTCAGGTTCACAATTTTTCTAGATCTAATGTTTTTGAACCTAGGGATATGTATACAGTTAGCAACTTTCTTACCTACGCAATGGTCATGGTCGTGGTCGCAGCAGCAGACACCGAGGTCTTCACGGCGCCAATGCTCTCCTTCCACGTCTCCACCAAGTTCAGAGACAGTGCGGTAGTGGCGGACCTGTCACCAGCCTTAAGGTCCGTCAGCTTTCATGCCGGCCACGGTGGCCAACCTCAACGCAGGCTTCGTCTTCTTCGGCTGTGCGATGGTGGATGCCTTGCTCTCCCTTGAAAACACCACGACGGCCACCGTAGACCCTTCCCTGCCCGCCAGCATGGTCGCCATCGCAGGCATCGCCTTCCCGTCCAGCCCGCACTCGCCGGCTGCCTCTTCCGCGACCCGCTACACAACTACGGGACTCCTGCTTCCATGAAAACACAATATAATTTATATTCACCAAGAAGCAACAGAAGTACGATCACTATATTAAATCCTGATGAACCATTTAAGCCGAGATACATACAGAGCAACACATCGGTTAAATTAAATCTAGCAGTATAGTACACTTGGCATCATTTATGCCAAGTAACAATCTAAATCCAACTCCCGCATTTGGCGTGAGCAACACTAAAATCTACTTGTGTCCAAATCACGATTGTTACTTGTTGTTGGCGTTCTGGGAACGGGGGTCCCCAGACTTTCCTGCCTGCGGCCTGCAGCGTGGCTCAGCAGTGGCCCAGTACGACACGTCTTCATTAACCCAAGTTCAAGACCCTCGCGAGGGGCCAAGCCTCGCGGGGTGGACGACACAAGGCCTCCTCAGGGGCGGCCTCACCAGGCAGGCTCGGGAGAAGGCGGAGAGATATGGCAAGGGGTACCTCGCGAGGTGCTCATGACGCAAGCCATGACGATCAAGACCAGGCGGGCGCCAGCCTGCGCAATGTCCTCGTTTCCTCTTTGGTGCAAAGGGAGCAAGCGCAGGGGCGCGGAGTATTGAGGCATCAAGCAAAGGTTTCCATATCAGTGCAACGAGACCAAGACCAGTAGGACGGCAGGACGGAGGTCACCGTGGAGCCCAAGACAGCGTCATCACCAGTGCCTTTGGCAGTCGAAGACCACCTTTAGTCAGGATAGCTTGTACTAGTTGTCCCCTTTCACAATGGCCATTGTTGGCTCCCTCCCCGCTCAATATTTGGGAAGAGGACCAGGGCCTCTATAAATAGGGCTAGCCACCACAGTAGAAAGGAGATCTCATCTGTAGCCAAGACATCGGATCCTGGCCAAGCAGAACATCCACTCATCACCACAAGAACACCTCTCGCGAGGCTGTTCTTCCCTTGTATTGGTCATCATCAGCCCAAGAGGCAATCCACCACACCACACACTGGATTAGGGTATTACACCACAACGGTGGCCCGAACTAGTATAAACCTTATGTCTCTTCTGTTGTTCATCGTGCTAGCTTAGAATGGCGGCGAGGTTGTGGGCGTGTTTCGGTAGGAAGAAGATCTTCGCGTGCACCCCAGAGTTCGAACCTTAAGGGTTTTGCCGGAACCCGATATCCGACATTTGGTGCACCAGGTAGGGGTGCGCCAAAATCTCCTTTCCGCCGATCTGCGTCACATCGCTTCGTCGCATCCATGGCAGACGCTCGCCGGGCCCGCGCCGAGCTGCTCTCGTCGCCCGCGTCACCCAGACGGCTCCCGTCGGCGGGCCTCCTCTTTGTTCCCCAGCGCCTGCCGCCAATGCCGCCACTGGCTCGGCGGGGAACGAGCAGCAAGCATCTTCACCGCACCCCTCAGTGCGGCGAGAAGGCCTTACCGCCACTCCGTCGCTGACCCTAACTAGTTCATCGTCTCACACTCGTCGCGTCCCCACGGACGCGCAGGCCGCGTTGCTCCTGGCACGTGAACTCCTGCACTACCGCCCCGTCGACGATCTCTACGAGGAGTGGCTCGCTCGCATCACCGAGCTCGTCAGCGCCGCGGGGGGCTCTCCTGCGCCGTCCCTCTCGCTGCCTCGCCCTCCGTCATGCATGGGCGACGCGGCTCAGGGAGCACCTCCGCCACCTCCTCCCCAAGAAGGCGCCCTGGCTCCAAGGTGCACGGCCCCTGGACGTGACCCACCGCGCCCAGCGCCCGAGTGGCAAGAAAGAAGCTACCAAGAAATTCCTCGGCCTCAAGAAGACGCTCACGTGCTCCCTGCACCAGCACGGCAAGACCGCATCACTGCAGCAGCATGCCAAGACCCTGCACTGCCCCTGGCAGCGGCGCACGGGAACCATCAAGAGCAAGCCCCTCGTCTGCAAAAGGCTCCAGTGGCCATCGCAGGTTGCCGCGCCTTCACCGCCGAGCTGCGTAGCGTCGCCTGGCCTGGCAAGTTCAAGCCGGACCTGCCTCCCCGCTACGACGGTACTGCCGACCCTGCGGAGTTCCCACAGCTCTATGAGCTAGGCATCGAGGCGGCCAAAGGAGACGAAAAGGTCATGGCGAACTGGTTTCCCATGGCGCTCAAGGATGGTGCCCGTACCTGGCTCCTGAACTTGCCTCCCGGTTTGATCTACTCTTGCGACGAGATGCGGAGCCGTTTCATCGCCTACTTCCAGGGCACTCGCGACCACCCCCCGGCTGCGGGTGACCTGCGCCGCATCAAGCAGCAGCCTGGAGAGACCCTGCAGAAATACATCCAGCGCTTCAACAGCGCCCGCCTCAAGATCCCCAAGGTGACGGACGAGGCCATCATCTCAGCGTTTTCTGATGGCGTCTGCGACGTCAAGATGAAGGAGGAGCTCGCCATCCACGAGGATCTGTGCGCATCTCTAGAGCTGTTCAACCTGGCGACCAAGTGTGCAAGAGCTAAGAAAGGATGCCTCTCCCTCCTCGAGCTTCCAGCTGCTGACCCACAAGAGAAGAAGGCCAAGGCCAAGGACGTGAAGCGCCAAGGAGCAGCCGTGCTCGCAGCAGAGCCAGACACGAAGCGCGGCAGGGACCAGCCGGAGTCGTCCAAGGGCAACCGATTCTGCGCCTACCACAATGTCTACACCCACAACACCAACGAATGCTAGGAGCTCAGGGCCTTTCGAGAAGGACGCGTCGGTCGATGCCCCGAGTGCAATGACCGGGGCTACGGTCGAGGAGGAGGAAGAGGCGGAGGACGATGGGACGACCGAGGCCCTCGCCAGGAGTGGCGTGACCGACCTCGTGAGGATCGCTGGCAGGACCAGCCTCACGAGGGAGCCTGGAGGGATCAACCTCACGAGGACCGCCTGCAGGGCGACGCAGGCCTTCCTCCTCTGCCGCCACCGCCAAGAAGGAATGATGACCACCACCAGGACGAGGGGGCTGGGGGCTTCTAGGAGACACGTGCTATCGCTTGCATCTTGGGCGGTGCCCAGGCCCTAGCTTCTCAGCGCATCTTCAAGCGGTTCGCTCGCGAGGTGAATGCAGTCCTGCCCAAGCTCGAGGCCACGCGCCCTCTCAGGTGGTCCAAGTGCGCCATCACTTTCAGCTCAGCGGATCAACTCAAGTGTGCGGCTACTACTGGCGTCATCCCGATGCTTTGTTCCCAAGTCATCAGCAATGTGCAAGTTACCAGGACCCTCGTCGATGGCGGCGCAGGACTCAACATTTTGTCCGTCAAGATGTTCAACAACCTTCAAGTGCCATATGATCAACTTCAGCCTACCAAGCCTTTCTCAGGAGTTACTGACGGCTCCACCACCCGATAGGGCAGGTCTGCCTCCTTGTCACTTTCGGGCAGCGCAACAACTACCACACCGAGCTCATCGACTTCGACGTCGCCCATGTTTGCCTGCCATACAATGCCATCCTCGGGTATCCGGCCCTGGCCAAGTTCATGGTGGTGACCCACCATGGCTACAATGTCCTCAAGATGCCTGGAAGCGGCGGAATCATCATAGTCCCCTGTGAAGAGAAACATGCGGTATGCTCCCTCGAGCGCGCTTTTCAAGCTGCATCAATCGAGGACCCGGACAGCAAGGGCGAGAACCCTCCTGAGGCATTCTCCAAGAAGAAGAAGACATCGCCCAGCTCAAGGCCTCAGGAGGTTGGCATCTCAGGAGGTGTCACATCAGAATCTGCGCCCGTGCAAGGGACGCCGCCTTCCATCACATAGGAAGGCGCGCCCGACGCCCTCCTCGGGCAGGGCTTGGGGGCTCTCTTCTAGAGGGCCTCAGACTTTGCCAAGATCACGAGGGAGGCGCTCGGGCACCACTTGGAGGCGTGCTTCGCAGCACGTTTCCCTCAGGAAGGCATGGGGCGTGGAAAGCCCAACCCTCAGGAGTTCATCACTAAGACCACACAGGAGCTTCAGGAAGCAAGAGCCATGCGCGGTGATCCCTGTTTGCCTGGCGTAGCTCCCCATCCAGGCGAGGATGGCGGGCTGCGTGTCTGCATTGATTTCCCAGGGCTCAACTGAGCCGCGTCTCAGGAGCGCCTCTGGCCCTCGCACACGGGACATTGCGAGGGTCCGCCGCACAACTACGTTCGCATGCCTTTCGGCCTGCCGAACGCGGCTGCTACTCACCAGCGCCACCTGCGGAGCATTCTGGCGGCTCAGGAGGCCAGGCATCACGTGGTCCTAGCGGAGATGGAGATGGTCCTCGAGGAACCGCCTGGGCCCCCAGAGCCTCCCGAGGCTCAGGGCTCCGGTGGCTCATGAGGGTCAGCCTCTTCGTTGTGCATCTTCAGCTACTCCAACACCCCCTCTACAATGGTACCAGGTGACATCTTTTAAGTTCATTTCAGCTGGGAGCGCCCTCGGGCTGCATCATCCCCAAGCCGCTCGGGCCTGACCCAGTGGCATGTATCCCTCCTGCATTTATCTAAGTTGATTTTCCCTTCATGCCTAACCTGCCTGTGATTATCGCCTGCTCGATTGACACCTACCTCTGGAGCTGCTTACTCTGGAACGGCGCTTGCACATGGGTCCGTCCCTGCAACGTCGACAAATCTGAGCGATCGAGCTCTGGCGAGTGGCAGCCCCGCAAGCGTCACCTCACCAGGCCCTCAGTGCCCTCACCACTCTCTCAGAGCAACCAATGGCCGATCGACAATCATAATGGCAACCCCTGCTCTTCTCGTGTTGGTTTGTAGGAACCTCCTGAGGTCTACAGCGGGTGGCACCACGAGCTCTCTCTTTCTTTCCCACGCGACCCGCTTGTACGTTAAAAGGGGGGCTCCTGAGCATCGCGACTCAGGAGCTCTTACTGGCTCTCCAGCCCTCACCCCCTGGTCTTGTCCATGGCATCGCGACCTGACATACCAGCGGCGGCTGAGCTCGCTCGAGAGCCAGGACCTAAGGACGTAGAGCGCTAAGGAGAGTGCGGGGAAGAGAGGGGAAGCTCGCGAAGGCCAAACCCAGCTACATCCTAGCTGCCGACATACAAGTCCGGCGCAACGCGAAGGAACAACACCATGTTTTCGAGACAAGTTTCGCACATGGAATAGCTAATTGATGCAACACAAAATCTCCACCTAATGCGGCTCTGTGACGGCGACGTTGCCTTCCTTTCTCATCTTCTGGCGGCTGCTTGTGCACTAAAGGGGACCTCCCGAGCATCGCGCCTCGGGGGCTCTTACTGGATCTCGGGCCGCTCACCTCCTGGCCTTGACCACGGCATCGCGACCTGGCATACCAGCGACGGCTAAAGCCTGCCTGGGGACTGGGACCTGTCAATGTAGAGGACCAAGTCGTCGCGAGGTTAGAAAGGGGGAACCAAGCCAGGACAGGACAAGCATTCACACCGCTTCATAATAAGGATAATATCAACAAAAGACATCGCAGACCCTTTACATGCCCCCACAGGGTGTTTTCTCGATTCCTCGGAGGGAACAAAAGACGCGAATCCTAAGGAGCCCTAACCACACGCGCCTCCATGGCCGACGCCATCATCAATAGTGGGCCATGGAAGACCGGCGCCAACCCCATCCAGATCAGCTGCGCCGGCGGCCTGATGCGGCCGCCTTGCTCCGGGCACGACGCGAGCTCGGGGGCACGTAGCTGTCGTCGCTCGTCTCCGGAGTCATGAAGAGCTCGAGAGAGTCACTGGACTCCCAAGCATCACCGCCGCTGCCAGAGGAGCCGTTGGGGAAGCGGGTGGCAGGCCTAGCCCCTGCCACGACGATGTCCCGACTGCCTCCCCAGGGGCAACACTCCAGCCGACGGCCTTCTGCGTCGAAGACCTTGAAGAGCATCAAGGAGGCGCCATCGTATTCAAAATGAATCACGAGGGCACCCCCTGTTCGACAAACCGGGCGATCTTGCCCCGGCCTCGGGTCATGAAGACCTTGCCCGGAGCGACGACTTCAACCTCCGCTCCGGTCGCCAGAGCACCGTAGTCTGCCTGCTACAGCCAAAGCTTGAGAGCCCCCCTCGGCGGCATCTCGAAGGCGAAGAATGGAGGGAAGCTGATCTAGGTGCTTGGAGGCATCGCAACATGAAGCACGAGCTCGCGAGAGGAGTCCACAGCGTGGACTCTGAGAGCAATGGCATGCACCGTCGTGGCTCGTCGACCTCGCCTGCGGTGCGGGCGGCATCGCTTGTCGTCTTCTTCTACAGGGCCCTCGGCCCCGGCGTACAGGGGTAGCGGGAATCCAGGAGGTGGCCGCTCGCGCCAAGGCCTCATCATCTCCGACCTCGCAACCTCGTCGCGGCGGCGCGGGACCGACCATTTCTTCGGCGGGAGCGGGCCAGGCCCCTCTTGGGGGGCCTTTCCTTTCTCTGCGGTTGAGAACCTGCAGATCGGTGCCATTGGCGTCGAGAATGGAGGTGGAGCAAGGGAGAAGAAGCAGGCGAGGCAAGAAGAGATGTGCAACGGGGGCGAAAGGCTTTCGCCCCCCCATTTATAGCCCAAGGGAGGCCAACCGTCGGCCTCCACGATCACAGGTAATGATGACTCTTTGTGCATGCAGCAGGGACTCGTCAAATCGGGCAGTTGCCGAGGCAGCGTGGGTAAGTGGAGACGCCCACGTCCAATCAACCGCCATGTGGCGACCAAGGCCGCAGGCTGTTGGGGCCCGCGGTGCTCTGTGCTTGCCCTTTGGCTTCGCTGCTAAGCCAAGTCCAAGCACGCCTTGGGCTCGGGGGCTACTGTCGGTGTTCTAGGAACGGGGGTCCCCAGACTTGCCTGCCTGCAGCCTACAGCGTGGCTCAGCAGTGGCCCAGTATGGCCGGTCTTCATCAACCCAAGCTCAAGACCCTTGCGAGGGGCCAAGCCTCGCGGGGCAGACGGCACAAGGCCTCCTCAGGGGCGGCCTCAGCAGGCAGGCTCGCGAGGAGGCAGAGAGATCAAGGCAAGGGGTACCTCGCGAGGTGCTCATGACGCAAGCCATGACGATCAAGACCAGGCGGGTGCCAGCCTGCGCAGTGTCCTCGTTTCCTCTTTGGTGCAAAGGGGGCAAGCGCAGGCGCGGAGTACCGAGGCATCAAGCAAAGGTTTCCATGTCAGTGCAACGAGACCAAGACCAGTAGGACGAAGGTCACCATGGAGCCCAAGACGGCGTCATAACCAGTGCCTTTGGCAGTCGAAGACCACCTTTAGTCAGGATAGCTTGTACTAGCTGTCCCCTTATAAAATGGCCATTGTTGGCTCCCTTCCCGCTCAATATTTGGAAAGAGGACCAAGGCCTCTATAAATAGGGCTAGCCACCACAGTAGAAAGGATATCTCATCTGGAGCCAAGACATCGGATCCTGGCCAAGCAGAACATCCACTCATCACCACAAGAACACCTCTCGCGAGATTGTTCTTCCCTTGTATTGTTCATCATCAGTCCAAGAGGCAATCCACCACACCACACACTGGATTAGCGTATTACACCACAACGGTGGCCCGAATCAGTATAAAACTTGTGTCTCTTCTGTTGTTCATCGTGCTAGCTTAGAATGGCGGCGAGGTTGTGGGCGTGTTTTGATAGGGAGAAGATCTTCGCGCGCACCCCAGAGTTCGAACCTTAAGGGTTTTACCGGAACTCGATATCCGACACTTGTTCATCACTGTACATCTATACAAAACCAGAACAAGAATTATAAAAGCATTCCAGAAATCTCCCTAAGGCGGTCACGGGTGATTCAGACCAATCAACCCAGTGTCCCATAATTCTTTAGATCAATTGTTTATCTCAGATAGATGAGGTGTAACCCAGATCCAATAAAGTACCAAGTTAAATTAAGAAAACAACCCATGGTCATGAACATGAATTGGATTTCAGATCAATTATGACTGGTGGGTGCTGGTTAGGTAGATAGGTATGCAGCTGTGTCCGAGGGAAAGGCGCGTGGAACGGCGACGCTAGGTAACTGATGGTGAGGGCGGCGATGGTGGCTACGGAGCTGTCGCTCCTTGGAGACCTTATGAAGTAGCACGTCGTAGGTAATCCCTGTCGCACTCGGACCCCCTCGGTGACACTTGCGGGACAATTACTGAAGAGTGGGGAAATGCTAAAACCAAAATTGAAACCGAGACTTCAGCACTGGGCTCTCAGCTAGCAGCCAGATTTGGTGCAAGCCATGTCGTGCTCCTGCCGTCGTAGGCTCGTAGGCAACAAAGACCTTGGATCTTCACTGGGAACATACCTTAAGAGTGTGGAGCAAACACTGTCAAACTTGATGTGCCGCCTGGACGGCGTGCTTACAGCGACCGAGGCGGCTCTGGCCGCTGCCTGCGCGCGCTCGCGCACGCCGCTCTGCCGTGAGCACCGGCCACACGCTCCGCTGCGAACCACCATGTGCTCTGCCGCTTGCCGCGTCTCCCTGCTATCCGCCTGGCCTGCCGGACGCCTTTACCGCCGTCTTGCAATATTCAGAAATCCATAATGGAGGTTTGTCAGGCAGCAAGGATCATGTGATTAAATGGAAATTTCAGAAATTAGCAATGCACATGAAGATTAATGATTGGTCAATTACCATTCCCTTTTCACCCACCGTCTTTGCTTAATGGGACGGCTGCATGCTTGCTTTCTCTACATCACTCTCCATGTCGGGAAGTAGCTGATCAAGACCAACAGTACAAACAAAACCACACAAGAACGAATAGGCTAAAGCGTGGCGCCATGCCTTATTGCGCAGACCAGCGGCTCTTCCTGCATCGGCCTAACTCCGCCTTCCGCGTGTGGGTGCAGTGCGCCCTGCGGTAGTGCAGTGCGTGGCGATCCACACCGCTAGCTACTGCAGTTATTGCCCACCCTGCTGCCTGGTGCATGGCGCACCATCGGCAAAGGGTGTGTGAATCAAGGCCGTGATCAGGAAGCCACACATTTAGCAACTTGCACATCAACTATGAGAGTTGGGAGGGAGCCAATGTCAAGAAATTAAGAGCTCACCTTTCTCACAGCGCGTGTCGAGCAAGGGCGAGGGCCGCGTGACCTTCTCGCTGGCCCAATGTCGGTGGTGCGCATGACACCCTTGGCCGGGACACTGTCCCAATGTCGGCATTCTACCACAACATGCTTGCTTCCTTTTACGAGAGCAAATCTCTCCATCCTTGAACCTACAGGCCACAGTCGTTCGCCAAGCCCACCAATAGTGCATAGAAGGTCAGCTGCGTGCCCCTGCCATCTACTCTCTCACGCTCGCCTGACATACCCAAGCCCAACTGAGGCAATGGATGAAACGGCCTCGGCCACGCCAGGCAGCATCACTGTGATGTGTGCAATGACTGCACTAAGGGCCGTGGTTTCGAACCGGAGACCATACCCGCTGCCTTGTCTTCTTCCTCCTCTATCTCCTCTTTGTCAGCAAGAAGATTCTTGCTGAAAACATTTCACGACTGATCCATGACACCCCAAAATCCAATCCCGTTTCCCCAAAGTACATACGCAGTCGGTATACATGATGGCTGATGGCTCAGAATAAGACCACACAAATAAATCAATTGCCATAGACTGAAGTATAACCAACGTTTCCTATTGCAAATAAAATAAATAAAATTTTCTACATTATTTGAGCTAAAACAACTGGAAAAAGTATTATTATTATGGGATTTTTAATTCGATGCCCCCGGTCTCTTAGTTGTGCTCATTTTTTCCCATTCGCGAATTTTGCATCCTTTTTTAGCAATCTTTCGAGGGGAAAAGTAAGGAAAATGTGAAAGCAAAAACCCGAGACATGGGGACAAGTGAGGAAAAGTTAGTATAGCTAAGAAACCGGGGGCATAGAATTAAAAATCTCTATTATTATTTGCATTGCCAGTAATGTAACGCTTGTAACCTAACCACAATCGCTTAAAAAATTAAAACATCTCTTCAATTGCCAATAATGTGAGCTACTGGTTTTTTTTTCTAGACCGATGGTGAATAAGCTTGACTGAACTAATGGATAGTGTGACACATTTCCCAATCATTTGACATTGAAATTTCAGAAATGGGAAGGTTACAACTAACTAGTTGAAATGGGAAGGTTGCAATATCAGATAACCAATGTGTATTTCGACAAACTGATGTTCAGTTACAGTCAAGATATATGAGGTGAACCGTTTGAAATTATACATAAAAGTAGAAAGCTAGTTAGCTACAGCCGTAATCCTTCAAGTGAAAAACTGAAAATACACCTCAAACCATAGCAATCCTAACTCCTGTCTCTGAGCATAAGAGCAAGAATTGTAAAAAGGGGCCAGTTTTCAGTCACTCATGTGAGGCCTTATCCCCATTTAGAAGCTAAAGCATGCTTGAAAAAGGTAACATGGTCAGATATAGGTAAGAAACAAAATTCATGCCAAGTTTTTAAGATAAGAAGGATGTAACCTTTTTTTATTTTGTTCCTAGGGGGCTCCCAGTTTTGTGTCGCGGCACCCATCAACCATGAATCATGTTAGCACGAAAAATTCTGTCATGCTGACTTGCAAACAAAGTAACAAGAGCACAACTGAGGCAAAGAAGATCAAAAGATGAAACAATTGATCAACATTATAGACAAAAAATACGGATGAATGAATAAAAGAACTCTTTCCCCTAAATCTAACATAGCAGAGTATGCATGTCTAGCTACTAAAATTACTACACATGTAATGTAGTTTGTTTAAGATCCAATAAGTTAATAACCATGTTTAACACAATTTCTTACAAACCCAACAAGGATTTATATAGTAATACTAATAGAGAACGCTCAAAGAGCTACATATTGTATAGATTTATTTGAAGGTCTTCCATAAATGATTATGTTTAGTACAAAACCAACATAAGGCAAACTGCCATTGTTCTACCCTTACCAATTGCGGTGAATTTGTAAGAAAACTGAAACATCTTTTGGCATCCCCAACAAAGTTGTTTTGTTCAAAGAATGAATTATCTGGACCGAATTCTTTTGTCATCCACAAGGAAGTTGCTCTGCTCACAAAAACAAACAAAGAGAAATGAAACACCGCGATAATTAACCAAACAAAGTAGAAAGAAAGTTAGAAAGTGGAGATGATTTTACCAAAACAGGGGATCAAAATATTCAGATACATCAGCCTGGCAAGACATAGGAAACGACATCATCCTGCATTTTTACTGATATTAACACACAATAATTCATGGTGCGCTAATAATGTTGTGAGGGCCAGGTCATCGTAGTCCTCCTCCCCACCCATCAAGCCGTCAGTTGCATACCCCAATCGGGTAAATCAAGAAATTCGAGTAAATGCATTGAACATCATTCAGCAAGCATATAGTTCTTAGTGTGTTGACTTCCATCGGAAAAGTAATTTAAATAGGATGGAGTCTGAACACTTAACTTAGTAGTGACAATGCATATTATCTCCTCAATGCTAAAGTGGCACATGCTCAAATTTTTAAATCAGATCACTGTTGAAAAGAAGCCAACCAAGAAAAGTAAATAAACATCAAGTGTTGAAAGAAAATGGTGGAGCCTAAGTCCATGAAGTGATAAAAGAGAGCAGCCAAGCAATCTAGAGTAGCAGGAATCCAATAACAAGACCTAACCTTCATAAAAAAACAAGGGATGAACACTTCCTTCACAACCTTCCTACAAGTACAGAACATACTTAATTAGCATTGTTTCAGTCTCATTGTTTTGCAAATAAAGTGTAATAATTACCACCTCTTTCTTTCGCCACTAATAATTACCATCTCTGACTGACCTCTGGTAGCAGATTAAGGAAAAATAAACTCATCACTTACAATATCATAGCTGCACGCTCCAAGTCAAAGTAGAATGGACCACAAGGATCCCGTGACAACCATCCATGGCCAGATCAGTTGGCTTTAAATTTCGTTCCATCTCATAATCCATCGCCCGCTCTCTCTCAATGGAAATGAAACTTAGAAATGTCACAAGTTGCCATTGTTGTTAACATTCAGAAAATTAAATCAAAGAAAATCTATAATCAATTATAATGCTTGCATTAAGCTGTAAGTACAAGATCTATAAATGCTGCAAATGCAGAAGTACCACACAGCTATGCCACATCCCTAAGAAATATTATTGTGTTATCCTTCTTCAAACTCTGGAAGAATGTATATATACTATCCCCAATTTCACTCCGTGTATTCATGAGGTATGATAAGCACGAATAATAAACTATGGCAGTAACAAATAATGACAGCAAATAAGTAAAGTTCCAGAGCCCCCAAACCGAAAGCCTATCATAAATTAGTGAAGAATCCAAATCACCGCCATGAGTCCAGAATGAACTAATTAAAGTTTCGACATACCAGTCATAAAGTGTTTCCTTTCTCTCATACAAAAAATTAAAATAGCTCTACAAATGAAGTCAGAATCTGAACAACGGAAACTTGTTAGGAAATTAGTGACAATAACTTATCTCATTAGTGGCATGATTTCATAATGAAATGATCACTTTCATATGCATCATCAATATTTTCTATCATGTTCTTCCTATACATAACAATAGACTTGGTAAAAAATTCAATAAACTTTTAAAATCTTCAAGTATCAATCCTAAAATTCAATAGTACTATGTAATAACCTGAACTTCTAGTCATAAGTGATATACAAGTGTAGGTAGTACTACCTAATAAATTTGAAGTAGTATACGAATTCAGCCTCTGTGCTAAGATTTTTTTCTGCACATCACTCTGGTTCACTTTCAGTTATACTCAAATTCTTAGGCCACCATCAATGGGCAGCACCTGCACCTGTAAAATTAAACAAGTTGGTAGTCATTTCCGGTGAACCTGAAGGAATCTTCAGGACGTAGTCCCTAAACTGCCCCATATCTCATGCCCAAGAGCCCCAATGCACAAAATTTCACTCGTATTCTGGACACAACGACACCAGTACAATTTTAATCGAACAAGTAGTCAGCGAAGTAAACATACTACACCATCATGATGGTATGAAGTACGAACCTGTTACTGGTGGACAACCGCATTGGAAGTTCCTGCAATATTCATGTACATAGCACAAAGTTACTTCCCAAAAAAGATCACCTAATAGAATGTTACCTAAATCATTTTGTTTTGCTTTAAGGAAACAACACACCATATATTATTCATAGTGGAATGAGATGATTTTGATTGGAATTCTAGCTAAAGAAAGTGAATAAAATACTTCTAATATTATGTTATAGCTTCTCCTATGCTCGCTCCTCATATTATTACTTCAAGTCATTTGAACCTGCAGAAGTTGGCATATACTTTCAAGCTAAAACTGTTACTCACTCATATTACATCAAAATGTCATTCATTCTCCATGATCTATTTAATTCACAGCTCCTAGAAGTCCACATTCTACTCGTGTTACAAACACCTGAATGTTTTCTAATTATTTCAGACAACACTATGTTAATTGAGAAGGGGAGCCTTGGCGCAGTGGTAAAGCTGCTGCCTTGTGACCATGAGGTCATGGGTTCAAGTCCTGGAAACAACCTCTTACAGAAATGTAGGGAAAGGCTGCGTACTATAGACCCAAAGTGGTCGGACCCTTCCCTGGACCCTGCGCAAGCGGGAGCTACATGCACCAGGTTGCCCTTTTTAACACTATGTTAACTGAAGTGGCCAATAGCAGACGTTAAACCGTTCACCTCTAGCACACATCACTTTCTCTTGCCGTTAGTTAGATTAATTAAAGAACCAAACTTGCAGACACAATCATAAGATGAATGTAAGTTAAAAATCTTCTAAACTGGATATATATTAATTGAGCTTAGTAAGAATCAGTTCTTACCAACTGACTTGCTTCCACCATGTGACATTGTACTCTTGATCCTGCTAAGTACATCCCATTGGAACAACTGGAAGGAAAGGAAAAAAAATTATAACCAGAACCAAGTGAGGATAGGTTAAAGTACGGTAAGCAAACAATCCAGATTTATTGCGCTAGAGAGGTGGACCTTCTGAAGCTTGGAGTGCCGCTGTGCTCTTACGTCTTTTCATCATGAACATGTTATCAGCCTAGTCAATAGTCATTCAAGAAAAATCGAGTGTCATTAGATGAGGAAAATTGTTGCAAATTAGAAGAGCGTAAGCTGAAGATTCTAATTGAGAAGGAATTCAGAATTTGCAGCTGCAACTCGTTAGCTTTTATAGTCAGAGATGCCTTGGTTCTTATGTGTACACTGATTCCACTAATGGTCTGTCACTACGTCAAACAAGAAAATCTCCACATGCATCAACTAATTAATCAGTGGCAAAAAGGAGCTTTCGATGGAAGAGAAAGAAATAAAAACCCTGCAGAAAATTGACTATTGGTAGTAGTGGACGGGAACGACCAACAATAAAACAGCAGAAGCTTGTTTAGTTAGCCTGTGTACCATGACCTGGCTCATCGTAATAACATCTTCTGCAGTCAAGGAAAGAAAATCAAAACCCTATGTGTAGAATGACATGCATACATCACATCTCTGCACACAAAGAAAAAAAATCACCAGATCATTCAGCAAAAGAGTGACAAAAACAGACAGAAGAAAGAAGAAATCCATAAGTAGAGAAGTTGAACCAATCTCTACAAAAATCAAAAGAAAAAAATGTGCACACACATGCACATATTAGCCAGTTCTAGCATGCATTGATCCATCAAAGCATTAAGCCATCAGCCACCCATTAGAGAAGTGAAAAATAAAAGGATTCAAACTTACGCATGCCAGTTCAACCAAACATGCAGGCCAGTTCAAGCTGCCGTAGGAAATAATCTAATCCATGATGGATTATTCGCCAGTTTATCCTCATCCTAGATCCATCACTACAACTAATCGACACATCAGCAAGCTGCAGTCTTGGTAGGGAGGGGAAAGGAAGGAGGAGGGCGGCTCTGTGTCATCAAGGGGATCGATAGGTATGGTTTTTTGCGGGTTGGTTTTTGGCTGCATAGGTGGGAGAGGGGATGGTGGGAGGGGGACAAAAAAACCCAGCAAAAACCAGACGAAAATAAACCCGGAACGGAGACTACCAACTGAGATATTAGGAGTAGAGATACTACAATTTATAGCCCATTAAAATTTGACTCTATGTATGAAAAAGAAATGATATTACACACTCGACTAAAAACGTTCACGCAGTCGCTTCTAGCAGCTGACCAATATATATACCAATGTGTGTGTGTGTGTGTATTGTATATGCACATATTTTTTATAATATATAATAACATAGAGATATTCTACAAATGAAATTATAGGTCATAAATGCATTTGTTGAAATTTGATATGCCTTAAAGTTCAACAAAAATTTAAATGGGTTGTGGCAACGCATGGGCATTCTACTAGTTGTTCTAAAGGATCAGTAGGAGGCAAAGCAATAGAAGCAAGCCAATAATTTCATCCTTACTAAATAATTCTTTAGCACGAGGTTGTCTACAAAATTTGGAGAAATTAAACTCATGAGACACATCACCAAAACTTATAGTAAGAATTTCTTTCTCACAGTCTATCTTAACATTAACGGTGTTTAAGAAAGGTCTACCAAATATAATGGAACAAAAATCATCTTGTTGGGAATCAAGAACTAGAATATCAGTAGGGTATTTTATTTTCCACACAAGACTTCAACATCTCTAACAATCCCAAGTTGTGTAATAGTGTCTCTATTAGCAAGATTAATGGTAACATCAATATCTTCTATCTCAGCAGGTGCAGTATCATTCAAACTTCTTGATATAAAGTAAACGGGATATAACTCACACTAGCACCCAAATCACATAAGCCATGATAACAATGATATTCTATTTTAACAGACACAACATGCATGCCAACAACAAGTCTATGAGGTTTGGAAATTCTAGTAGCTTCAACACAGAAACAAATAACATGCCCATCAATATTTTCAACCAAGAGATCTTTAACCATAGCAACATTAGGTTCAACTTTAATTCGTTTAGGGGGTGTAGTTGTTCTTGTATAACTCTTACGAACCAGAACTAAAGCTTTAGCATGTTCTTTTATCCTAATAGGAAAATGTGGTTTCTCAATATAAGCAGTAGGAATAATAGGATCAACATTATAAGTGGTGGTTTCTTATCTAGCTTCAATGGGTTCTACTATTCTTACTTCAATGGGAGGATGATATTTAAACTACTTCTCCTTAGTTGTCGTTAAGGGTAAAACAACAGAGTTTATTCATATTGATTAGATTTACTTTGTCTACATCATGTCATCCTGCATAAGGCGTTACTCCGTTGTCATGAACTTAATACTGTAGATGCATGGTGGATGACTGTCGATTGGGGGGTAATAGTACTAGATGGAGGCAGGAGTCGGTCTACTTCTCTAGGACGTGATGCCTATATACATGATCATTGCCATGAATAAAATCATAACTATGCGCTTTCATATCAACTGGCCAATAGTAATTTCTCACCCACCGTATGCTATGTGTTCGAGAGATAAGCTTCTAGTGAAAACTATGGACCTCGGGTCTACTTAAATCATATTATAAAATAAAAAAATACTTTGTTGCAATTTACTTACTTTTATTTCACTTTGCAATTTATCCATCTACCTATACAAGATTTGATCCTTGCACGTAACGAGTTCAAGGGGATTGACAACCCACTTGCCCGCGTTGGGTGCAAGTATTTGCTTCTGTGTGTGCATGTGCTCAAGAAGGGAATTTGCGTGGTTCTCCTATTGGTTCAATAAACCTTAGTTCCCACTGAAGGCAATACTTATCTCTACTGTACTGCATCTCCCTCCCCCTTCGCGGAAAATCCCAACATAGCTCACAACTAGCAGTAAGAATTTTTGGCGCCGTCGCCGGGGAGACATCATCAAATTCTTATCAAGTACCTACACACAAACTATCATCTACTTGCTTTTCTTATTATTTGGCTTTGCCTCTCTTTTTCATCTCCCTCCATTTCTCATAAAAATAAAAAACACAAAAATATTTTACTTTGTTAGTTCGCTTTCTTGTCACAATGTATCAAAAGAAGTTCCACGATAGTTCTTACATAAAAGGTTGACTGAGATTGGAAATACTACTAAGAATTTTATGTTTTCGCAATATGAACATAATAAATTCTTCGCTGAGGAACTTAAGGAACACTCTACTTTATTGGGTGCCATTAGTATGCAACTTGATGAAGTTAATCAATAAGTTGCCAACCTTCAATCTCAACTTGCTCGTACTGAAAATTTGGTAGGAAAGATTTCCGACAAATAAACTACGCTAGTAAATAAGATGGCTGCTAAATTCGAGTCTCTTACTAGTGATGATGAAGATATTAAAATGATTGGTGTCTCGCCTATTGAATCCTTGTTTAGAAATATAAAACATGATGAAAAGGGGAATGTAGATGAGTCAACTTTAGCTAGAGGGTGTCCCAATTGTTCAGAGGGTGATGATCTTAATGATAAAAATGATAAAAATGGGTTTGGAGAGGTCAAGACTTCAAATAGTGATGTGCACAGTACTTTGGGTTACAAGGACATTAATTATGATTGTTGTTCTTTAATTGAATGTATTTCCTTGTTGCAATCCATGATAAATTCACCTAATGCTTACGAACAAAATAAAGCTTTTACTGAAAATATTGTAGAAGCTATGATAAAAGCTCATTAAGAAAAGCTAGAATTGGAGGTTTCTATACCTAAGAAATTGCATGATGAATGTGAACCTACTATTGAAGTAAAGATCAAAGATTATGAATGTAATTCTTTGTGTGATCTAGGTGCTAGCGTCTCTACTATACCAAAATCTTTATGTGATGTGCTAGGCCTAACCGATATGGATGAATGTTCCCTTAATTTGCACTTAGCGGATCCAACTACTAAGAAACCATTGGGTAGAATAAATGATTTGCTCATACTTTCTAATAGAAATTATGTGCCCATGGATTTCATTATGCTTGATATTGCATGTAGTCTGTCTTGTCCTATATTACTTGGTAGGCCTTTCCTACGAACCATAAGTGCTATTATTGATATGAAAGAAGGAAATATAAGATTCCAATTTCCATTAAAGAAGGGAATTGAACACTTCCCTAGAAAGAGAATTAAACCACCATTTGAATCTTTATGAGAGCCACCTATGCAATTGAAAGATGACAACACGTGAAACAATGCCTTACGTCTAGCTAGGGGCGTAAAATAATAGCGCTTGTTGGGAAGCAACCCAATAGTTAGCTTAAATTTTTGCTTTTTCTTCCTATTTTCGAGTGTTGAACAATTATTGCTATTGTTATGATTGTGCTTTTATGTTTTAGTTAGTTTTTGTCCCAAGTAAAGCCTATGGGATGATTTGGTTGATACTCCTAGTTGACTTGATTTTGTGAGAAAACAGAAACTTTTGCTCCCAGTACTGGAATTATTATAATTCACTAGAACGCGATAGAATTCTGAATTTTACACTTGATTAGTATAAATTTCCCACATTTTTGAATTTTACAAAATTGTTGGAGTTAAAGAAATATAATGTTTTTTCATATCATTATAGACTGTTACGTTTTAGACAGATTCTGTTTCTATTGCATTGTTTGCTTGTTTTACTGATGCTATGGATTATTCGGGGGTATAAGTCATGGAGAAACTAGAATACAATAGGTATTATGAAAGAATCAAATATCAATGGGTTCATAATAGTACCTAAAGTTTATGATTTTCTTTTTATACTAATATATCTCATGAGGTTTTTGTTGAGTTTTGTGTGCTAAAGTTGTCAATTTTGGGTGAGATCATGATGGATCAAGGAATAAGGAGAGACAAGACCCTAAGGTTGGGGATGCCCAAGTCACCCCAAGGTAATATTTAAGAAGGCTCAAGCTTCTAAGTTCGGGGATGCCCCGGATGGCATCCCCTCTTTCGCCTATAATCTATCGATATATCACTTGGAGCTATATTTTTATTCATCACATGATATCAATTTTGCTTGGAGCGTCTGCTATTATAGTAGTCTTTGCTTTGTTTGCTTTTTAGTTTGCCACAATCATTGTTTGCTGCATACTCCTTTTGAGGGGGACACCCATTTATTCGTGATTTGTTAGAATACTCTATGTGCTTCACTTATATCTTTTAAGCTAGGCAGTTGCTCTAGTGCTTCACTTATATCTTTTAGATCATGGTGGTGGTTATATTTTAAATAAATAATTGCACTCTCATGCTTCACTTAAATATTTTTCAGAGTCTAATAAATAGTAATGGCAATTTGTAAAAGTTATAGGACTACACCGTAAAGGATAGGTATTCAAAGGGGATATAATAAAAACTTTCATATAGATCACTAAATATGATAAGTTTGATTCCTTGCAATAGTTTTGAGATATTAAGATGGTAATATGTGGGGGTACTAGTGGATGATTGTGGTTTAGTAATAATATTGATGTTAAGGCTTGTATTCCCTGAAGATGCACGTATAGTCTCTAGTTATACGATGAAGTAAGACCATGATTTATTATTGAGTGTCTACCTTATGAGTGGTGGTCGGGGACGAGCGATGGTCTTTTCCTACCAATCTATCCCCTAGGGGCACGCGAGTAGTAATTTTCTTCGAGGGCTAATAAAATTTCTCAATAAGTATGTGAGTTCTTTGTGACTAATGGGAGTCCACGGATTATACACACTCTTACCTTTCTGCAATTTGCTTGCCTCTTCGGTACCGTGCATTGCCCTTTATCACCTCAAGATTCGGCGGACACTTCGCCGCTGCATACAAACCTGATACATCTCCAATGTATCTATAATTTTTGATTGCTCCATGCTACTTTATCTACTATTTTAGGCAATATTGGGCTTTATTATCCACTTTTATATTATTTTTGGGACTAACCTATTAACCGGAGGCCCAGCCCAGATTTGCTGTTTTATGCCTATTTCAGTGTTTCGAGGAAAAGGAATATCAGACGAAGTTAAAACGGAACGAAATCAACTGGAGAAGTTATTTTTGGAAGGAAAGCAACCCAGGAACTTGGACTGCACGTCAGGGGAGATACGGGCTGCCCACGAGGGTGGGGGGCGTGCCCACCCCCCCGGGCGCGCTCCCCCTGCCTCGTGGGGCCCCCGTAGCTCCTCCGACGTACCCCTGCACCCATATATACTCTCGTACCCTACAACTTCCAGAACAGAAGATAGATCGGGAGTTCCGCCGCCTCAAGCCTCTGTAGCCACCAAAAACCTCTCAGAAGCCCGTTCCGGCGCCCTGCCGGACAGGGATCCCATCACCGGTGGCCATCTTCATCATCCCGGCGCTATCCATGACGAGGAGGGATTAGTTCACCCACGGGGCTGAGGGTATGTACCAGTAGCTATGTGTTTGATCTCTCTCTCTCTCTCTCTCTCGTGTTCTCTCTCGTGTTCCCTCTATGGCACGATCTTGATGTATCCCGAGCTTTGCTATTGTAGTTGGATCTTATGATGTTTCTCCCCCTCTACTCTCTTGTGATGAATTGAGTTTCCCCTTTGAAGTTATCTTATCGGATTGAGTCTTTTATGAGAACACTTGATGTATGTCTTGGTGATCAACTTGCGGGTTTTGTGACATTGGGAACCTATGCATAGGGGTTGGCACACGTTCTTGACTCTCCGATAGAAACTTTGGGGCACTCTTTGAAGTACTTTTATGTTGGTTGGATGAATCTGAGATTTTGTGATGCATATCGTATAATCATGCCCACGGATACTTGAGGTGACAATGGAGTATCTAGGTGACATTAGGGTTTTGGTTGATTTGTATCTTAAGGTGTTATTCTAGTATGAACTCTTTTATAGATCGATCCGAAAGAATAACTTTGAGGTGGTTTCGTACCCTACCATAATCTCTACGTTTGTTCTCCGCTATTAGTGGCTTCAGAGTGACTCTTTGTTGCATGTTGAGGGCTTGTTATATTATCTATCTATGTTATTATTGTTGAGAGAACTTGCACTAGTGAAAGTATGAACCCTAGGCCTTGTTTCCTATCATTGCAATACCGTTTACGCTCACTTTTATCATTAGTTACCTTGTTGTTTTTATATTTTCAGATTACAAAAACCTATATCTACTATCTATTTTGCACTTGTATCACCATCTCTTCGCCGAACTAGTGCGCCTATACAATTTACCATTGTATTGGGTGTGTTGGGGACACAAGAGACTCTTTGTTATTTGGTTGCAGGGTTGTTTGAGAGAGAGAGACCATCTTCATCCTACACCTCCTACGGATTGATAAACCTTAGGTCATCCACTTGAGGGAAATTTGCTACTGTGAGGGAGGAACATATGCTTGTAGGAATTGCAATAATGTCAAGTTTCCTCTCTATGTGTTGAAAATTTTGAAGCTATGCTTGTTTTACTTTCCTATGCTAGCTGATTATTGTTCCCATAAGTTGTTTGCTCACAAAATCCCTATGCATAGGAAGTGGGTTAGGCTTAAATGTGATAGTCATATGCTTCATGATGCTCCCGTTATGTTTCAATTCTTATCTTTTATGTGAGCATCATTGTCATCATCATGCCTAGCTAGAAAGACATTAAAGAAAAGCGCTTGTTGGGAGACAACCCAATATTTATCCTTACTGTTTTTGTGTGTTCACATGATTATGCTACTGTATTAATCATGTTCTATAGCTTTTGTTTCAATAAAGTGCCAAGTAAGACCTTTAGGATGGCTTACGGTGATAGTTGTGTTGATCCTGCTGAAAATCAGAAACTTTTGCACCCAGTAAATTAGTTTTGTTAATTCACAGAAACGTGATTCTGATCTGATTCATTTTGCTCTGGATTGGTACACAAATTTCTTAGGACCTCCCAATTTGGTAGGATTTTTGGAGTTCCATAAGTATACGTTTGATACAGATTACTACAGACTGTTCTGTTTTTGACAGATTCTGTTTTCTATGTGTTGTTTGCTTATTTTGATGACTCTATGGCTAGTAAAATAGTGTATGAACCATAGACAAGTTGAAGTACAGTAGATATTACACCCATATGAATTTAGAATGAGTTCATTACAGTACCTAAGTGGTGGTTTTATTTTATTATACTAACGGAGCTTACGAGTTTTCTATTGAGTTTTGTGTTGTGAAGTTTTCAAGTTTTGGGTAAAGATTCGATGGACTATGGAATAAGGAGTGGCAAAGAGCCTAAGCTTGGGGATGCCCAAGGCACCCCAAGGTAATATTCAAGTACAACCAAGAGTCTAAGCTTGGGGAGGCCCCGGAAGGCATCCCCTCTTTCGTCTTCGTTCATCGGTAACTCTACTTGGAGCTATATTTTTATTCACCACATGATATGTGTTTTGCTTGGAGCGTCATTTCCTTTTGTTAGTTTTTGCTTGCTGTCATTTATAATAGTGTTTTTCATCTTTAGTTTCAATAAATAAGTCAAGGATAGCCTTTGCCATGCTTATTTTGCTAGTATACGTGTTGCTGTTTGAAAACAGAAAGTTTACCGCTGTTGAAAAAATTCCCTAGAAAAGTCAGAGAATGATATAATGATGAAACCTTTTTAATACTGAGATCTTATAAATTTATTACAGTGGGAATTTTAGTTCATAATTTTTGGAGTTAGGGAAGTATTGTTACTCCTGCATTCTTTACAGACTGTACGGTTTTGACAGATTGCTGTCATGTTTGCATTGTTTGCATATGTTTGCTTGTTTAATGATTATATTTGAGGATATGAGTATTAAATATGCAGAGGCATTTAGTATTCAATGTTGAATAATAATTTTAGTGATTTGTTACAGTAGAAAATGATAAGGTTTTGCATTGGTTTATACTAACCTATCTCACGAGTTCTTGTTGAGTTTGTTGTGAATGAAGCTTTTGATAAAAAGAGAAACCATGATATGAGAGAAATTAAGGAGACACAAAAGTTCAAGCTTGGGGATGCCCAAGGCACCCCAAGATAATATTTCAAGAAGTCTCAAGCATCTAAGCTTGGGGATGCCCCGGTAGGCATCCCACCTTTCTTCTTCAACAACTATCGGTTAGTATCGGTTGAGCCTAAGTTTTTGCTTCTTCACATGAGTTGTGCTATCCTTGCAATATAGTTTTCTTTAGCTTTGCTTGCTGCTTGAATAAAGTATCAAGATCTTAAATTATTAAATGAGAGAGAGAGTCTTCGCATAGTTGCATGATTATTTAGCTACTCATTGACCTTCACTTATATCTTTCAGAGTAGTTTTTTGTTATTGCTCTAGTACTTCACTTATATCTTTTAGAGCATGGTGGTAGTTTTATTTCGAATAAATATATGAACTCTCATGCTTCACTTAGATTATTTTGAGAGTCGTTAATAGCATGGTAATTTGCTTAATGTTAATATACTTGGTATTCAAGATATGTGAAACTTTCTTTTGAGTGAATTGAATACTAAGATAAGTTTGATGCTTGATAATTGTTTTGAGATATGGAGGTGATAATATCAAAGTCGTGCTAGTTGAGTAACTGTGAATTTGAGAAATGCTTGTGTTGAAGTTAGCAAGTCTCGTAGCATGCTGGTTAAAGTTGTGTAACAAATTTGAAACATGAAGTGTACCTGGCTTGTGCATCCTTATGAGTGGCGGTCGGGGACGAGCGATGGTCTTTTCCTACCAATCTATCCCCCTAGGAGCATGCACATAGTACTTGATTTTTGATGACTTCTAAATTTTTGCAATAAGTATATGAGTTCTTTTGACTAATGTTGAGTCCATGGATTATACACACTTTTACCTTTCCGCCATTGCTAGCCTCTTCGGTACCGTGCATTGCCCTTTCTCACCTTGAGAGTTGGTGCAAACTTCGCCGGTCATCCAAACCCCGTGATACGATACACTCTATCACACATAAACCTCCCTATATCTTCCTCAAAACAGCCACCATACCTACCTATCATGGCATTTCCATAGCCATTCCGAGATATATTGCCATGCAACTTCCATCATCATCATCATGACATACATTACTTTTGTCATATTGCCATTGCATGATCATGTAGTTGACATCGTTTTTGTGGCAAAGCCACCATGCATTATTTTTCATACATGTCACTCTTGATTCATTGCACCATCCCGGTACACCACCGGAGGCATTCATATAGAGTCATATCTTGTTCTAGTTTCGAGTTGTAATTCATATGTTGTAATCAATAGAAGTGTGATGATCATCATTATTAGAGCATTGCCCAAAAAAGAGAAGAAAGGCCAAAAAAAGAAAGGCCCAACAAAAAAAATAAAAATAAAATAAAAAGGGCAATGCTACTATCTCCTTTTCCACACTTGTGCTTCAAAGTAGCACCTTGTTATTCATGTAGTGAGTCTCATATCTTGTGCTTCAAAGTAGCACCTTGTTCTTCATATAGTGAGTCTCATAAGTTGTCTTTTTATACTAGTGGGAATTTTTCATTATAGAACTTGGCTTGTATATTCCTATGATGGGCTTCCTCAAATGTCCTAGGTCTTCATGAGCAAGCGAGTTGGATGCACACCCACTAGTTTTCTTTTATTGAGCATTCATAGCTCTAGTGCATCCGTTGCATGGCAATCCCTACTCCTCGTGTTGACATCAATTGATGGGCATCTCCATAGCCCGTTGATTATCCTTGTCAATGTGAGACTTTCTCCTTTTTTGTCTTCTCCACACAATCCCCATCATCATATTCTATTCCACCCATAGTGCTATATCCATGGCTCACGCTCATGTATTGTGTGAAGGTTGAAAAAGTTTGAGATTATTTAAGTATGAAACAATTGCGTGGCTTGTCATCGGGGGTATAGAAGTTGGGAACATCTTTGTGTGACGAAAATGAAGCATAGCCTAACTATATGATTTTGTAGGGATGAACTTTCTTTTGCCATGTTATTTTGAGAAGACATGATTACTTTGATTAGTATGCTTGAAGTATTATTATTTTTATGCCAATATGAACTTTTGTCTTGAATCTTTCGAATCTAAATAGCCATATCACGAGTAAGAAGAATTACAATGAAATTATGCCAAGTATCACTCCGCATCAAAAATTCTTTTTTATCATTTACCTACTCGAGGACGAGCAGGAATTAAGCTTGGGGATGCTTGATACGTCTCCAACATATCTATAATTTTTGATTGCTCCATGCTACTTTATCTACTATTTTAGGCAATATTGGGCTTTATTATCCACTTTTATATTATTTTTGGGACTAACCTATTAACCGGAGGCCCAACCCAGATTTGCTGTTTTATGCCTATTTCAGTGTTTCGAGGAAAAGGAATATCAGACGAAGTCAAAACGGAACGAAATCAACTGGAGAAGTTATTTTTGGAAGGAAAGCAACCCAGGGAACTTGGA
>NC_041393.1:334036405-334053265 GCF_002162155.2 Triticum dicoccoides
TCCTTCGACGTACCCCTTGCACCCATATATACTCTCGTACACTACAACTTCCAGAACAGAAGATAGATCGGGAGTTCTGCCGCCGCAAGCCTCTGTAGCCACCAAAAACCTCTCAGGAGCCCGTTCTGGCACCCTGCCGGAGGGGGATCCCATCACCGGTGGCCATCTTCATCATCCTGGTGCTATCCATGACGAGGAGGGAGTAGTTCACCCTCGAGGCTGAGGGTATGTACCAGTAGCTATGTGTTTGATCTCTCTCTCTCTCGTGTTCCCTCTATGGCACAATCTTGATGTATCCCGAGCTTTGCTATTGTAGTTGGATCTTATGATGTTTCTCCCCCTCTACTCTCTTGTGATGAATTGAGTTTCCCCTTTGAAGTTATCTTATCAGATTGAGTCTTTTATGAGAACACTTGATGTATGTCTTGGTGATCAACTTGCGGGTTTCGTGACATTGGGAACCTATGCATAGGGGTTGGCACACGTTCTTGACTCTCCGATAGAAACTTTGGGGCACTCTTTGAAGTACTTTTATGTTGGTTGGATGAATCTGAGATTTTGTGATGCATATCGTATAATCATGCCCATGGATACTTGAGGTGACAATGGAGTATCTAGGTGACATTAGGGTTTTGGTTTATTTGTATCTTAAGGTGTTATTCTAGTACGAACTCTTTTATAGATTGATCTGAAAGAATAACTTTGAGGTGGTTTCGTACCCTACCATAATCTCTACGTTTGTTCTCCGCTATTAGTGGCTTCGGAGTGACTCTTTGTTGCACGTTGAGGGCTTGTTATATTATCTATCTATGTTATTATTGTTGAGAGAACTTGCACTAGTGAAAGTATGAACCCTAGGCCTTGTTTCCTATCATTGCAATACCGTTTATGCTCACTTTTATCATTAGTTACCTTGCTGTTTTTATATTTTCAGATTACAAAAACCTATATCTACTATCTATTTTGCACTTGTATCACCATCTCTTCGCCGAACTAGTGCACCTATACAATTTACCATTGTATTGGGTGTGTTGGGGACACAAGAGACTCTTTGTTATTTGGTTGCAGGGTTGTTTGAGAGGGAGACCATCTTCATCCTACACCTCCTACGGATTGATAAACCTTAGGTCATCCACTTGAGGGAAATTTGCTACTGTCCTACAAACCTGTGCACTTGCAGGCCCAACAACGTCTACAAGAAGAAGGTTGTGTAGTAGACATCAAAACCCTGTGATATGATACGCTCTATCACACATAATCCTCCTTATATCTTCCTCAAACAGCTACCATACCTGCCTATCATGGAATTTCCATATCCATTCCAAGATATATTACGCGGCAACTTCCACCGTTCCATTTACACGACATATGTATTCATTGTCATATTGCTTTGCGTGGTCATGTATCTGACATAATTTTTGTGGCTCAGCCACCATTCATCATTATCATACATGTTATGCTAGACCATTGCACATCCTGGTACACTGCTAGAGGCATTCATATAGAGTCATATTGTTCTAGATATCGAGTTGTATGTAAATAAAAGTGTGAGGAAAGGATGATGGAGACTATGATACCCCCACAAGTCGGGATGAGAATTCAGACGGAAAAAAGAGGCCAAAAAGTGCCCAGAAAAAATGAGAGAAAAAGAGAGAAGGGGCAATGTTACTACCCTTTACCACACATGTGCTTCAGAGTAGCACCAAAATTTTCATATAGAGAGTCTTCTATGTTGTCACATTCATATACTAGTGGGAATTTAACGTTATAGAACTTTGCTTGTATATTTTGATGATGGGCTTTCTCAAATGCCCGAGGTCTTCATAAGGAAGCAAGTTGGATGCACACCCACTTAGTTTCCATTGGGCTTTCATACACTTATAGCTCTTAGTGCATCTGTTGCATGGCAATCCCTACTCCTCGTGTTGACATCAATTGATGGGCATCTCCATAACCCGTTGATTAGCCGCGTTAATGCGAGATTATCTTCCTTTTTTGACTTCTATTTATTAATATGTACCACTTCATTCTATTCCACCCATAGTGCTATGTCCATGGCTCACACTCATGCATTGTGTCAGGTTGAAAATGCTGTAGCGCGTTAAAAATATGATCCAATTGCTCAGCTTTTCGTCGGGGGTAGTTCATGATTAATACTTTATGTTAGGAAAACTAAGCATGACAAGGCTATATGGTTTTGTAGGGATATCATTCTTTAGCATTCTTTATTTTGAAAGGCATGATTTTTTTAGTATGCTTGAGTATTTATGTCTTTATATCAAATGATATACTATTGCCTTGAATCACTCGGATCTTAATATTTATAATGTAAAAGAGATTACATGATACACATGTTAGGTAAGATTTCACATAAAAAAAATCTATTTTTATCATTTACCTACTCGAGAACGAGCATGAATTAAGCTTGGGGATATTGATACGTCTCCAATGTATCTATAATTTTTATTGTTTCATGCTATTATATTATCAATCTTCAATGCTTTATATGCATTTATGTGACATTTTATATCATTTTTTGGGACTAACCTATTAACCTAGTGGCCAGTGCCAGTTCCTATTTTTTTGCTTGTTTTTGGCTTTTTAGAAAATCAATACCAAATGGAGTCCAATTACGATGAAACTTTACGGTAATTTTTTATGGACCAGAAGGGACCCTAGAAGGTCCGAGAGGAGGCCAGAAGAGCTATGGGTGAGCCACGAGCTCACAGGGGGCGCCCAGGGGGTAGGCGCGCCCCTGAGCTCGTGGGCCCCCCATAGGACCCCATGACCTAATTCCACCTATATAAATTCCAAAATATTCCCAAACCAACATAGAGCCACCCGAAACATGTTTTCCACCGCCGCAATCTTTTGTTCTTCCACGATCACATTTGGAGGCCTTTTCCGATACTCTGCCAAAGGGGGAATCGATCATGGAGGGATTCTATATCATCCTTGCTGCCTTTCGATGATGCGTGAGTAGTTTACCACAGACCTACAGGTCCATATCCAGTAGCTATATGGCTTCTTCTCTCTCTTTGGGCTTCAGTACCATATGCTCCTCGATCTTCTTGGAGTTCTATCTGATGTAATATTCTTTTACGATGTGTTTCTTGGGATTCAACGAATTGTGGGTTTATGATCATATTATTCATTGAAAGTAATAGAGTCTTTTCTTAACTTTATTATGCATGATTGTTATAGCTTTCTCTCTTATCTATCCGTGTGGTTTGGCCAACTAGATTGATTTATCTTCAGTGGGAGAGGTGCTTTGTAATGGGTTCAATCTTGCCGTGCTCTATATCCGAGTGACAAAAGGAGACAAGACACGTATTTGGATTGTTGACATTAAGGGTAAAACGATGGGGTTTATTTATATTGATTGGGTTTACTTTGTCTACATCATGCCATCTTGCTTAAGGCGTTACTCCATTTTTCATGAACCTAATACCGTAGATGCATGATGGATAGCTGTCGATTGGTGGAGTAATAGTAGTAGATGCAAGCAGGAGTTGGTCTACTTGTCTTGGACATGATGCCTATATATATGACCATTTTTGTGAATAACATCACAACTATGCACTTTTCTATCAATTGCCAAACAGTAATTTGTTCACCCACCATATGCTATGTGTTTGAGAGACAAGCCTCTAGTGAACCATGGTCTCGAGTCTACTTTAATCAATTATAAAATCCAAAAATATTTTTCTGCAATTTCTTTACTTTGCAATATATCCATCTACCTATACAAGATTTGATCCTTGTAAGTAATGAGTTCAAGGGAATTGACAACCCTCTTTCCCATGCTGGGTGCAAGTATTTGCTTTTGTGTGTGTAGGTGCTGTAGACAGGAATTTGTGTGGTTCTCCTATTGGTTCGATAAACCTTGGTTCTCACTAAGGGAGTACTTATCTCTACTGTACTGCATCTCGCCTCCTCTTCGGGGAAAATCCTAATGCAACTCACAAGTAGCAAGAACCAAGGTTATCGAACCAATAGGAGAACCACAAAAATCCTCGTAGTTAGCACATACACACAGAAGGAAATACTTGCACCCAACACGGGCAAGAGGGTTGTCAATCCCCTTAAACTCGTTACTTGCAAGGATTAAATCTGGTAGTGGTAGATAGATAAAAAGAAATGTAAAAAAGAGTAAAATTGCAGCAAGGTATTTTTGGTTTTAGTAATATGATTAAAGTAGATCCCGGGGCCATAGTTTTCACTAGACGCTTCTTTCTCAAAACAATAGCATACGATGGGTAGAAAAATTACTATTGGACAATTGATAGAAAAGCATATAGTTATGATGTTATTCATGGCAATGATCACATATATAGGCATCACGTCCGTGACAAGTAGACCGACTCCTGCCTGCATCTACTACTATTACTCCATGAATCGATCGCTATCCATCATGCATCTATGGTATTAAGTTCATGACAAACAAAGTATTACTTTAAGCAAGATGACATGATGTAAACAAAGTAAACTCAAGCAATACGAATAAACCCCATCTTTTTATCCTTAATGGCAACAATAAAAATTCTTGCCTCACTACTTATTCTGTCACGAGGTGAGAACACCGCAATATGGAACCCATTACAAAGCACCTCTCTCACTAAAGATAAATGAATCTAGTCGGCCAAACCAAACGGATAGATCAGAGAGAATTACAGAGCTATCATAGTCATGCATAGTGAAGTTTAGAAAAGTCTCAATTACTTTAAATGAACAATCTGATCATAAACCCACAATTCATCGGATCCCAACAGACACACCGCAAAAGAAGATTACATCTGATAGAACTCCAAGAAGATTGAGGAGAACATTGTATTGAAGATCAAAGAGAGAGAAGAGGCCATCTAGCTACTGGCTATGGACCCGTAGGTCTATGGGGAACTACTCACACATCATCGTAGGGTAGCAAGGCTGATGTAGAGGCCCTACCTGATCGATTCCTCCTCTGGTAGAGTACGGAAAAGGCCTACAGATGGGATTGCGGAAGAACAAAAGCTTGCGGAGGCAGATTTTTTTTCCAGGTGTCTCTCTAGGGGTTTCCGAATATTTTAGAATTTATAGAAGTGGAATTAGGCCCGACGGAGTCACATGGGGTCCACAAGCTAACAAGGCGCGCCTACCCCCAGGCGCGCCCTGTTGTCATGTCGTCTCCTTGTTTGTCTTCTAGTCTCATCTCGGGCTTCTAGGGTCTCTTTTGTCCAGAAAAAATCTGCAAAAAGTTTTGCAGCATTCGGACTCTGTTTGGTACTGATTTTCCGGAAAACCAAAACAAGCAGAAAACAACAACTGGCACTAGGCACTGGGTTAATAGGTTAGTTCCCAAAAATGGTATAAAATTGCATAATAAAGCATATAAAGTATCCAAGATTGATAATATAATAGCATGAAACGATCAAAAATTATAGATACATTGGAGTTCAGCGGCCCTCTTCTGTTTCCTCTCCGTCGTGGTAAGGGACTGCACAACTCTTTTGCATGGGCCCTCCCTCGCTTCCCCTGGTCCTCGCCATTTTAGACAGGAGCAAGGGAGATCGAGGCTGGAAGCAAGCTATGGGGGATGGCAATGGCGGCACGAGCAGAAGGGCTAGACACACGAGGGCGGGAATGGAGGATGTGTGGAAGGAGAAAAACTTGCCCATTTTCCTCCTTATACCATCCCTGAAACTGAAAGGGCGGCCTTCATAGTGGGATGCATGCCCCATGTTCTATACTAGTGCTTAGTTCAGTCACAATCCTATTCTTCGACTACCGTGCTCTGACCGTTATTGAGTTGAAGTGGTTGAGTGGTAAGTGGGTGTACGGTCTATTTATTTCCTATTGGTCGCTTTAGTTCATTTTCCTTCTCCAGAGACATGCCAAAATACATGGAGAAATGGAGATTGCGTCTCACCTTGTCAATTTGTTTGAGTAGAGCCATCTTAAATTGCCTGAATCTGAGAGCAGGCTTTCACTATGCAAAAAAATCAAGAAAATCTCAAAATTACAAGAGTATCATTACGACAGAACCCATGTTTTCTTCCTTAACCATAAATCCCAAAAATATCACCTTATTTATTTTCATGTATTTTTTATCAAGAAAAAATTAAAAATTATGTTAGTTATTTTGAAATTGCATGGAAGGACTTTCCCTACTAATATTAGCCTTGTTAGGAACAATAGATGCAATCCCGATGTTCACCCCGGGCCAATATTGAACTCTCCATGAGATGCACAGTCGGGTGACGCCTCCCTAGTCCTCCAGAGATTTCATCCTTTGCTCGGTGATTAATAAAATCAAAACTATTTCCGCCTTCCTTTCAAACTGAGCTATTTCTCTAAAATATATAAATTCTAAATGGAATGGGGAGTAGTTGGGAAGAACACCGGCCAATTTTTGCGATCTTTAGAATAAGGACAACAATAGCACCGAATTTTGCCAGTTCGGCAGTTTGATCTATGAGTTCACATTCATAGACATTCGTAAGATCCTTCCATTTAGTAGAACCTTAGGATGGAACAGCCTTAACGTTGTCACAACCATAGGGACGAAATGATGGTTCGGGAAAGTCTAGTGAAGCGGCATCGAAACTCTAATGGCACGACAACTACCTTCTGAAAAACATGTTTATTTAACTGATTTTATGTTGTAGCTTGTTGCCCTAATCATATTACTAACTTCAACTTCAGGATCGAACTGTAACTCTTTATGATCTTTTTTGTGTAAGTGGTTTGCCGTTGTAACCTCACGTTGTCATGTTTTGCGAACTTCAACTTTTTGTCCATCCGGATGTCAGATCATCCCAAAGTAGTCGCACTAGCCCAATCCTACATCATGAATTCTCAAGTGATAATGTCCTAGACGCTGAACTATCAGTGCAAACCGAGTGCAACTGTGCTCCAAGATGAACTTGACAACATGAGGAAGTAAGGAACACAATCAAATGTAGTACTCATAAAATGCCATAAAAATTTGGAGGAATTCACAACAAAGCAAGCTGAGACAGACCGCATTGTTAAGCAACTATTGGACAAACCCAATGGAAATGCCACTTCCCGAATCCTAGGTGAAAGCGTTGTTTCCATTGTTGAATGACATGGGTTGTGTGTTCATGTAATAGATAGAAACCATTCGTTTTCAAGATTATGTAATAACAAATTAGACTTTCCGAGATAATTCTTTTTTTAGTTGGGTCCGTAAGAGGTATTAGCCAATTGGTCCGAACTGAACATTGGGCCAAACAGGCCACATACTATGAATGGGCCAAAATGCACCATGGGCAACAAATCTCTCGAAAGACACCAATGTCGTAAATGGGTTGGCCACAAACTGGCACCTTCCCAGACGCACAACACGTAAATGGGTCGAAAGATACCACGGGCCAAAGTTAGCCTAGACACACAACGGGATGTAAATGGGCTGATATACATCATGGGCCGTAAATGACACTAGAAGCACCATGATCCGTAAATGGGCCTAAAGGCACTACATGCCAAAATGGCCCAGAGGCAACACGAGTCATTAATGGACCAAAACCACCACGTGCCAAACATGTCGCAGAGGCACAATAGGCTGTAAATGGGCTAAAATATACCACGGTCCATAAATGACTGAAAACACCATGGTCCAAAAATAGCCAAGAGATACCACGGGTTGTAAATGGGTAGAAATACAACATGAGTCATAAAAGGTCCAAAAAGGCACTATGGTCCGTAAGTGGGCCGAAAGGCAATACTGGTCAAAACTGGCCTAGAGGCACCACATGCCATGCATGGACCAAAATATCAGCGAGCTGGAACCATGTTGAATGTCCCACATGTTGGTAATGGACTGAATTCACAAAGGTCCTAATGAGTCGTGTCGACCCCAGTAATAAATGGCTTATGTGCAAGCATGTTGTTAATGGGCTTTCCATGACCAAATCTGTTAAGTTTTGACTTAGACTCATGGGCTTTAACCTGTTCTTTAAATGGGTTGGCCTTTTTAACTAAACGGGCCTATATTGGGCCATGCCTTGTGTATTTATTTAATACACACACACACACATGGTCCATATGATGGGCCACACTTGTTCCAACGAAGTGCCATCGCCTGGCTCCCTTAATGAATAAGAAGCTGACACATGGACAATCATCAGTTAGCCACATTGTTAACGAGTATTAGATCTGGAACCCATGCCCGATAGCTTAACGGTGACTTGTTACGGTGCCTGCCGCGTGTTAGTTACCCTTGATGAAACTCTTAGATGATGTGACATTTTCTGTCATGGAATAACACACCTCCATGATGAAACGATTAATATTATCATGGAGCACATTTATGAAAACACACTTATGACTATCTTGATTCAATCATAAAACCATCACAGATGTATATGGATGACAAAATGTGACCTACAATAACAAATATGTATCATCATGGATGTGTATTTTTTTGTAGTGATCATATCCTCAGTTGGAGTAGCTTCTATCCTTGAACTTGTTCTTGTAGAATTTGTTGAAGTTGCGAACCATGAGACAAAGTTGTTCACTAGAAACATCCTTTATCTTCTCATTTGAAGTGTTGGGAGTGTCAGTAATGGCCTTGTAAGAATCACTACTCATTTGACAATAAAACTCTTTGTACTTGAGTGTCATCTCATGTGCCAGGATCCTTCCAATTACTTCAATGTGTTTGAGATCTTTGTAATTTGGCATCATTTTGGTAAATGTACACATGGTGTCATATTTACTACTCAAAGCTCTAAGAATCCTCTTGATGATAAACTTGCCTGTCCTTTCTTCGCTTCCTAAGCCGATAATCTCATTGGTAACTAGATGATACTAGCCATGTTGCTGCGGGATTCGGTTGCAATATATTTCAATGAGATTTAATTGTGCAACATATAAACATTTAGATTAATTACACATGAACCAAAATCAAAAACATATACATCTTATTATGTTTTCTTACGTATATGTGTAAACTATTTATTGAATATAAGTAGAATAATAGAATGGAAAATATTTTCCCATGCATGGTTATAAGTGGTGGTGGGTATTTTCCCCATGCATGGTTACATGTTGAGGTGGGCCTTATCCCATCCATAATTGTATGATTTTGTGGCATGCTAGCAAATTGAGATTGGTAAGTTAGTGGGGATGAATCTATATATAGGATATAGGATGAGTGCTAGCCTAGAGTAGATCTAAATGACGCGTGCACCATTCTTCATGTTGAACTTGTCTACCTTGTAGGACATCCAGCTTGGACTCCTTCACGGACTTGTACCTTCATGCATTTCCACAAAAGTGTCCCAAATCTCTTTTCCACTCAAAATAACGATTTTTTTTGAATTCTTTGGGGCACAAAGCATTGGAGAGGATATCACATAATTAAGCATTGTGTTGTAGCATCTTCAATTCTTCGGTGATTGGTTCATGATAAACTTTGAGATTTAGTTTGCATTGCATCAAGTCCCCCTACCTCTTCCCTAAGGAGTGACCCTGGGTATCGAACCCATGACAGGATGTGCATTAAGACAAAGACTCAAACAAGTTATTTTTCTTGCAGTAAGTTCTACCTTTTTAACTGGACCTTGTAACAACCTTTTGAATGTAAACAATGATACGGAAATAGGCATGAGAATGAGGTCTTACTGTCACAACCTAGTACTTTTTCTTGGGATGTCATCTTGATAATAAACATAGTCTTGGAAGACTTGTTAAGTTTGTTCAGGTGGACGCTATGGTGTTGATGGCATGCAATACGACCGCTGGTATGAGCATGTGTGGTTGTACCATGCGCCATCTTCTCACTTGTTTCCCTCTTGACAACTCCATTTACCTTAGCTTGGTCTCCACACTTGGCATTTCCTTCAATGTGATGAGTTTCTTCTATAGTTGGGTCCATTTCCTGCGGAAACACATTAAAGAAAGGATTCCCAGTTTCTTGCATGCATTAGTCATTAGTGGTAGTATCGAAGTGATTCTCTCGGTTATTCTCACTACAAAACGAATGACTTTTAGTGACAATTCACTTATGTCATGCAAAACCGGACTTTCATCACCAAAAATATGTTAGTGACGGTTTCCAGCCGTCATGCCGTCCGTCACAGAAGCACTGTCCCAAAAAATAAAATCATGACAGTACCACTTTTTCCGTCACCTAAGATCGTATCTTTGGTGACAGATCCAGTTTTATTGCAGAAGGCTATTTCCTGTGACGACCAGGCACTGGTACACATCGGTGCTATACAAACGTTTTTAACCCCTTTCCGCGACAACATTTGGAACCGTCGCCAAGTGAGTGTGGGTGATAGGGGGGGTCCTTCCCACATGACCCAGAAACCATCGGGATAGGCCCTCTTGGCACACAAGATGGGGCAAAATGAGCTCGTGTGCGATCGGGCGAGGTATCAAAACCCAATTGTTTTCGTTCGTATGTACTTCCCACACGGTGAATCCCAGAAAAACATTTATGTTCGTATGTATATCACACACAGTCAATCCAAGGAGAACGTTTTCGTTCTCATGTACATCCCACATAATGAATCCAGGGAAAACCTTTCCGTTCATATGTACTACCCACACAGTCAATCCAGAGAAAACGTTTCCGTTCGTATGTACATCCCACACAGTCAATCCAGGGAAAACGTTTCCCATTGTATGTACATCCCACACAGGTTTATGGATAGGCTCATTTGTGATACGTGTAACTATCACACACGCTCTGCCTTGGTTAACCGTTTGCTTTTATCAACTACATCACACATGATTTGATGAAGAAAACTATGTGGCATTGGGCTATCCATCACAAGCGCTTTTACTTCTAGAACCATTTGCAAAGTTCCATGACCCATTTTGCAGGTTTATTAGTTTACAATTAATAATCAAGTATTACACAAATTCACATTTCATATCAAACAGTTGTTTGCCAATTTCATATCAGGCACATAGATATATTTTAACATCATAGTATGATAGCTACCGGAAAACAGCACAATACAACATATAGATAATTCAACTTCATAAGAACTATATTAGAACAATATAGTCATTTCCCTAATCGAGATCATCCAGGCTCACCTTATCCACCTCTGCTTTCAGTTCAGTAAGAACCTGTTTTGCACTGGCCAATTGGGAAAGTGCCTTCTCCTTCGTCAACACCATCTTATCAAAGTATGATTTAAAAATTTGAGCTCATTCTCCACCTTCGTCTTTTTATCCCATATCTTGAAATATTCTTCAGTGTTGACAACACTTTCTCTAAGCCTACCTCTGTTCTCTTCCTGATACATGCTCCAGAGCTTTTTCTAGGCACATCTTCAAAGACTGTGGCCACTCTTGATCAACCCACTCCAAGTAAGAACACTTTTGTTCATCCTATAATATTTAAAACTAGATCATTAACAATTATAGGGAAAATGGGTTTATAGCAACATAGAAAATCACCAATACTTATTTTGAAAAACCGAAGAAACATGTTAATTATGACATATTTTCTCAAAAAGATCAATGTGCAAATGAATTAGTTGCTACTGACACAACAACCAAATTCTGAAACATCAGAATATATAATTAACTACAACAACACTACAAGTTCTTACTCATGTACTATAAATAACAAATTGAACATTTCAAGAGGAAGGTAAATATAACTACAACAACATAGCGACAGTGTTTGGATGACATCAAGTTGATACTAACAGGTGTGTACATGCACAAATTTAGTAACATAGAACTAATAGCACCAAGGTGTCCTCTATGTATGCCAAAACCGGTGTAAAGACAACTATTGCTACATCTCGCACCGGTGCACTGCACTGGCGAGCCAATGCAGCAGAAAAAATCAGGGACCCAAACTCCGGAGCACCTAGTTGCTCTGACGCGCAGTTCCTTCGTGCCATAAAGATTTAGTATTTTACTGCTTGGCTGCTCGGATGTGTGGACAAGTTGGCTCCACAAACTGCTGAAGCGGTGCCAAATAATTTTCTAATGGCACCGCTAATGAGATGGCAACATTTTTAGATACTAGGTACAAACTATGACAATGTCTTAGGAAGTTTCTGGCATGTGTAGAGAAGGTTAGACCCTCTTTCGTTGTTACAAATCATTTGTTAGATGTGATTCATACACTGTCACGGTCCCAACCCTTGATATTTTTTATTAGCCGTGAAAGAGGAATTTGGAGTAAAGTGGCAACAGATGATGTTTTAAATGTACGAGAAAATTTGTAGTACTAATACAACTGCCATGTCAAATTTTGGAAAATTTCAGGGGTCATTTGACCTGTTAAGACATTTAAGTGATTTTCTAGCCATTTAATGACCGTAATTGACATTTGAACTACATGTACATGCATCAGCTAACCAAAACGGTTTGAAAAGTCATATTTTGTGTACTTGTGTGCGATTAAATTCCACATGCAGTAAATTGGAAGGAATTTTTGTTGGATTACGGGTTCGGCAAACCCTTGATAGGTTCGAACTCTAGGGTGCGTGTGGAGATCTCAACCTACCCAGCCTGCCTACTCGCGATCCTCCTAAGCCTAGCGCGACAGGCTCGAAGAGACAAAGGGACACAACAATTTATCCTGGTTTGGGCCACCTTGTAGTGTAATACCCTACTCCAGTGTTTTTTGGTGGATTGCCTCGAAGGGCTGAGGATGAAATAGTACAGTGGATGAACTCACCTCAGGAGGTGAGGTGTTCTTGGGCTCAAGAGCGCTGGTGGGATCTGAACTAGATGCCCCTCTATGGTGGTGGCTAAGTCCTATTTATAGTGGCCTTGGTCCTCTTCCAAATGTTGGCGGGAAGGGATCCCAATACGGACGAATTTGAAAGGGGACAAGTAGTACATCTTATCCTGACTAAAGTAGTCTTCGCCTGCGAAAAGCCCCTGATCGTGATGCTGTGGTGGGCTCGGTGATGACCTCCATCCTGCCGTCCTGGTGGTCTTGGTCCTGTTCCACCAGAATGGAAATCTTTGGCTGATTCCTCGAGACTCCGCGCCTATGGCTTGCCTCCCTTGCACCGAAGAGGAAACTGGCGCTCTGTGCCCACCTGGCGCCCACCTGGCGCCCACCTAGCCTTTGTCGTCATGGCTCACGTCAGCCGAGCCTTGTGAGGTGCACCTTACATAGAAGTCTCTGCCCCTCGGGAGCCGGCTTGAAGAGGCTGATCCCCTTGGGGGTCTTGCCGTCGTCCTCCTCGCGAGGATTGGCCCCTCACGAGGGTATTGAGTCGTTGATGCTGAAGCTGGGCCGTACCAAGCCGTTGATGCAGCCACGTGGTGGGCCGTAGGCAGGCAAGTCTGGATACCCCCATATCCAGAATGCCGACAGTAGCCCCCGGGCCCAAGGCGCACTCGGACTTGGCCTCCAGGCTAAGCCAAAGGGCAAGTGCGGAGCGCCGCGGGCCCTAACTGCTTGCGGCCTGATGACGCGTAGCAATTGATGGGACGTGGGCGTATCCACTTCCCCTCGCCGCCTTGATATCCGTCGGGCCTAGTGATCGCCCGTTGCCAGAGCAGCTCACCCTCGCAGGTCGTCGCGCTTGGCCTTTGTTTCTTCTTCTCCCAGTCTTGTTGCTCCGTGCGCAGATCAGGCATCGGCGTCTCGCCCCCTTTTCCGACTTTTGTCATGGCCCCGCAGTAGAGGAGGAAGAAAGGGAAGCCGCACTCCCCAGCCAGGCCACCGCCGGCCTTGGAGCCAGCTCTCGAGTGGTCGACGGTGATCAATCAGGAGGGGCTGGAAAAGGTCCGCCATGCCCTTGCAGCCGATTCCAATGAGTGGAAGGCAACGGCAGTCCGTCATGCGTCTTGGCTTGTGGGTGAGATGAGCACCACTGAAATCCCCATCTATCTCCATGCTCTCCTTGCGGGTCTGATTCCCCCTTCTCTCCCTTCTTCAATGCCGTAATCTCGCATTACCAGATCCACCTATTGCATCTGGATCCCCGCTCTGTCATCCTCCTCGCCGTCTTCGCCTTTCTTTGCGAGTCCATGGTCGGCGTTACTCCTTCCGTGACCCTATTCCGGCATTTCTTCTCACTCTGGCTGGTCGATGCTCGCCAATGCTCAGGATGCGCGACCTTCAAAGCTATGGCCGCAACTGCCAACTCGGGGATCGACTTCGAGCTTTCGCCCGCTGCGAAGGGGTTCCGGAAGCACTGCTTATGGATGCCGGCACGTACAACCCCCTGCTCCTGACTCCTTGGGCGCTGGCCACTCCCAGCTCCGGTTGGGGGCCAGTGAAGCTCTCTGATTGGCGCCTTACTTGCATCTGGAAGAGATTGGCGAGGATGTAGGGGCTGGAGGTGACTGCGTCGATGGTGGTGAAGGAATTCGTCAGGCAGCGCATCACGCCCCTCCAGTGCCATTCTCGCCCGATGTGGGGCCTTGCTGGCATCGAGGATCCCATGAGGCTGCAGAAGCCGTCACTGACCGCCGGTACCCTGAGCATGGTACTTGAGCTCCTGACGGGCGAATCCGAGCCCGCCGACATTCTGGTAGATGGCTGCCTCCTCTATCAGTGCTCGAACAAGACAACCTTCGTGGGGTAGATGCCCATATTCGACGAGTGGGGGTTGCGCCCGGAGGGCCTTGAGGGGCCTCGTGAGAACCCCGTCTTCGTGACTCCCCTGTTGCTCGATCCTGCTGCTTGCGCCCCAAGTGTGGAAGCAGGAGGGCGCTCGTCGTCAGCAGCTGTTGAGGGTTCCTCCAGAGGCCCGGCGTCGCTGGGTGCCTGGGAGATCAGGACTCCCGAGACCCAGAAGGGGGCCGCCGCAGGGTCAGCGTGACCCCATGCTCTAGAGGCAGACGCTCCTGAAGCTCGGGGTGGTGGCTTCAAGGTGGCTGCCGATGGTGAGGCACCCACAGACGGCTCTGGAGCCGCAGCTCGGAAGACCCCGCCAGGCGCTCCTACTCCTGGGGCCTTCGGCCCGGACATCTCGCCGAACGCTCCTCCTCCCGAGGATTGCCTATTAGGGTCTAGTCGGCCCCGCCTGAGCCTTGAATCACTACCGAAGAGGAAGGGATCTCCATGCCGTAGTGTCGGCACCTGTCGACTGCTGAAGGTGAGCAGATATGTGGTTGCAGATGAATAAGTACCTTTGCTTTTGATTCCTTGCGCATCACGTTCTCTCCTGACCAGGGTCTTGGATGGTTCCCATGACGATGAAGCCTCGGGAGGCTAGCGCCTCCAAGGATCCTGGCTTGACCCCAGCACATAGCCCCCGGTGCCCTGGCCCCACGCAGGGCTCGACGCCGACTCCGGCCGCCGGGGTGCCGCAAGGGGGCCTCGGGCCTAAGCTTCCTGCTCCCTTTCTCCGCGGCCCGTCCTGTAGGACGGGGGACGCACCGACAATCCTTCCTCTGATCATTGCTGGCAAGCTGGCGCCTCTTGGGAAGCCTTCGTTTTCAGGTTGCGGGGCTACACCGGCCAGCCCCCAACCAGAGGCAGGTGAGATGCCCAGTGCCTCCTCGGTGGCCTCCAGGGCTAAAGAAGGCCTTGGCGATGCGTTGGCGCTTGCACGCGGGCGTAGTGCCGTTCGCTTAGAGCTCTTCGGCGAGGCAATGCATGCGATGATCCAGCTTGGGGGGAGCTTGCTAATGTCGACACCAGGCTTGAGGAAGAAGGCCGCCACCTGGCGCATGACTGGCAGCAGCTGAAGGTTGCCATCAACCTCGAGAAACTTCAGCGCAACTAGGCCGACGCGCTTGCGGCGGCCTCACTTGCAGCTTCTCGCGAGGCTTGCGCCTGCGCCATGGAGGAGGTCGTAGCCGCCAACCACCGTCGTGAGGCGGCCGAGGAGCGGGAGCTGGAGCTTCTGTCTTCAAATGCTGCCCTTGAGCGAGAAGTTCAGGAGCGGCGCGCCCTCCTGGCCTCTTCACCAGACGAAGCGGCCTTTGCCGAGGTGGAGCTCCTGAGGCGCCATGATGACCTGGCGTTGGAGGCCGTGGAGCATAGCATGACGTTGGAGAGGTTGGAGGTGAGGGAGTGCCAGGCTGCTGCGGCTGAGGATGTCGTCACCGCCCGAGAAGCCCAGGTCCAGCTGGAGGTGGAGGAGAGGGTGGCGAAGGCGCGTGCTGATTTGGCTGAGGGGCGTCGCCTGGATCTGGAGCTGCTCAAGGCCGAGCTTGAAGGAAGGACAGCCGCCCTGAAGACGAAGCTGCAATCCGTAGAGCAGTGTGCGAACGCTGCCCAAGAAGTTGTGACCTCTTCCGTATCTACCTTGAACTCTGCCCGCGCCGAGATTTCCTCCCTCCAGCGGCAAGTCAAGGACACGGCCTCCCTCCTGAAGAAGGCTTCAAATGAATAGAGCCACCACCTGACACTGGAACGCGAGCATAGCTCTATGCTCCAAGGTCTGTGCGTTGGACCTAATCGTGCCTTGGGCGTTATCTGCGACGAGAGCGCTTCTCACCCGCATGAGAGTGACTATGCCAGCCATCTTAACTTCTTTACTGATGTTGTGACCCGCCTAAAGGAGTAGGCTGCGAAGGCTCGCCAGCTTGTCGAGGGGAGGAGCCGGGGCTCCTCAGGAGTGTGCTCTCGCGCGTCTTGAGCAATCTCCTGAACTGCGATTCCCATTTTGACATCAACACAGTGCTAGCCCCCATGCCTGCGGCTACCCAGGATAAGCTTGCAAGGTGGGTGGACAACCATGTGAATGCCTTGGTGGAGGAGCTGGCTTCTGAGGATGACATGGCCGTGCTCATGGCTAGAGTGGACAACACAGGCAGTGGCGATGAGGAGGACGGTTGCCACGGCTCGGGCAGCGCGAGCAGTGCGGACGAAGACAATGAAGGGGGCACGATCAGCTAGACCTGTACTCCTGTTGGCTTTAACCTGTATGACCAAACTTGGAAGTTCCCTTGTGAGAG
>NC_041393.1:334053863-334061703 GCF_002162155.2 Triticum dicoccoides
ACGCGCACACCATACCCAGCCCCCGCTCGCGAGGCGCTCGAGGGCAGGGCAGCAGTCACGAGCTCCAGAAAAATGCAAGAACAGAAGGCAAGAGAGCAACGCAAGACGAGAAAAACTCCCCCCATTTTTATAAACGCTCCAGAACCAAATTACTCCAAAAAGCAGACGAACAAGTACAAAAGGAGGCGAAAGCAAATGGCCACGTCCGGCGCCTAGCTAGTCTTCAAGTCTTCTCACCAGCGTGGAGCTAAGTGCTTCCACTGGTTGGGCATAGTCATTGGGGGACAGTGTCGATGGCCAGCGCGGAGCATGGTGCTTCCACTAGGACGTGGGTGGGAGCCCCCATGAGGCCCCAGGGCGGCGCTCAGGAGACTCCGGGGCGTGTATAGTCCCACTCATTATTACATGAGAGTATCACGAGCGGAGACGTTCCCAGGCCGAAGCCTTGCTTCATGTCGCCCGGCGAGGACCCTGCCCTACACCACCCCCGACCACCGTTGGGGAGACCAGAAACCAGGAGAAGACCAAGGGGGAAGGGGGACGCTGGCGGCATCCTCGGCCCCCCGCCGAGGGGAAGGGCTCGCCAGCGCCTTCCCCGGCAAGGAACCTACCTCCAAGCAGGGTCCTGCTCTGCACAGCACGGGGGAGGCCCCGCTGCTAGGCTCCTCCCGCGCTGCTCCCAACGCCCTTCACGCTCCTACAGTGGATCTTCCGTCCTGAGATTCCTGATGGTATTCGCTCCCTGGTTCACCTGCGATCCGTGGTCAACGTAAGCGTGCCCCGGTGGTGTTAGCTGTACCCAGAGGTTGTTGTTGTTGAAGACGTTGGCGGGGCTCGGCGGCGGCTCCTAAGGGGTCTCGGCTTCGTGTATATCCACCGCCCAGCTTGGTGTGGGGGATCAGCTAGGGCCCTCTCCCTACGCGTGCCTCAGGTCCATCGCGACAGGGACGTAGGCTTCCGGGCTGGCTGCGCTAGAATTGCTGCTGAAAGGGTCACGAAGAGGTGTCTAGGGGGGGGGGGATGAATAGACCCTCAACTCACAAAGTTGGCAGTTTTTAAGTTTTTCAAGTTTAGGTGGAGTTTGAGCACAAGTTTAACCATTCACAATACATATCAAGAAAGCATGCAAAGAGTATATGGGCAGCGGAAAGTAAAGCATGCAACTTGCAAGAAAGTAAAGGGATGGAATTGGAGTGTGCAAACGCAATTGGAGACACATATGTTTTTGGTGTGGTTCCGATAGGTGGTGCTATCGTACATCCATGTTGATGGAGATTTTAACCCACGAAGGGTAACGGTTGCGCGAGTCCATGGAGGGCTCCACCCATGAAGGGTCCATGAAGAAGCAACCTTGTCTATCCCACCATGGCCATCGCCCACGAAGGACTTGCCTGACTAGGGTAGATCTTCATGAAGTAGGCGATCTCCTTGCCCTTACAAACTCCTTAGTTCAACTCCACAATCTTGTCGGAGGCTCCCAAATGACACCTAACCAATCTAGGAGACACCACTCTCCAAAAGGTAATAGATGGTGTGTTGATGATGAACTCCTTGCTCTTGTTCTTCAAATGATAGTCTCCCCAACACTCAACTCACTCTCATAGGATTGGATTTGGTGGAAATATGATTTGAGTGGAAAGCAACTTGGGGAAGGCTAGAGATCAAGATTCATATAGTTGGATTGGAATATCTTGGTCTCAACACATGAGTAGGTGGCTCTCTCTCAGAAAATGAGTAGTGGAAGTGTAGGCACGTTCTGATGGCTTTCCTCACAAATGAGGAGAGGGTGGAGGGGTATATATAGCCTCCACATAAAATCTAACCGTTACACACAATATACCAAACTCGGTGGGACCGAATCAGAAAACTCCGTCAGACCGATTCAGTACATAATGTGACCGTTAGGCAATTTCGGTGGGACCAACATGATCAACTCGGTGGGACCGATGTGCAAGGGTTACGGTAAAACCTCATCTCGGTTTGACCGATTACACAACTTGGTGGGACCGATTTGGTAATAAGCAAAATAGAGAGTTGGTCATGCAAACTCAGTGTGACCGATTACATATTCTCGGTGGGACTGAAAATACTGCAATAGACAACAGAGAGTTTACAGGCCCATCTCGGTGAGACCGAGATCCCATCGGTGAGACCGAAGTGTTTAGGGTTTCTGGCAGTGGCTATGTCAACTGAACTCGGTGGCACCGGATGGAACAAATCGGTGGGGCCGAGTTTGACTTTTGGTTTGGGACATATGTGGATATGAGAAAGTGGTTGAGGGCTTTGGAGCATATCACTAAGCATTTTGAGCAAGCAAGCCATTAAGCAACACCTCATCCCCTTTTAATAGTATTGGCTTTCCTATAGACTCAATGTGATCTTGGATCACTGAAAATAGAAAATGCAGTCCCGAGCTTTAATCTTGAGCCAATCCTTTGTCCTTAGCATCTTGAAGGGGTTCCACATCCTCTTGTCCATGCCACTCCACTGTTGGACTTATCTGAAATATACTAGATGAAAGTATTAGTCCAACAAGAGATATGTTGACATTAATTACCAAATTCACCTAGGGAGCACTTGTGCTTTCAATCTCCCCCTTTTTGGTAATTAATGACAACATACATCAAAGCTTTAGAATATAGAGAAAGGCAAGTAAAGCTTTAGAAAGACATGTAACATGCATAGGCCCCCCTACATGTATGCAATCATGTAAATATGGAACATAAGATCATGTGAGTGCATAAACATGACAGAGCAAGCAATGAGTTACATGTATCTTGGTTATATGCATCAGAGCTAATGGTGTGAATATGAGAAAGTACCTTCATGCTCATGAGTCCTTCTTGCAAACAATATATACATCATCAAGAGATCCTCATGCACATGAGTGTGATGCATATACTTAACCTTGTGGTCTTGAACTAGCTTTGGAAGAGATGAACCTGAGTAAACAAGGTTAGATAACACAGAAACATCTACTAAGAAGAGCAAGAGCAGTAAACCACAAGAGTACCAAGATTTGGGATGACATGTGTAGAAAGAGTAACATGTACTCTACTTGAGTGTATAAATGTCCCCAAAGGTAAAGATATGCAATAAATTTGAGTATTTCCTTCCCTTAGATGTCTTGCTCCCCCTGAATCTTATGATGGATATTGGGAGAAGGTAGGGAATAGAAAATCAGAGCAAAGCAAACACAAAAACAATATGAACATGTCTTTCCCCTCTAAAGACATGTAACTTCTCTCCTCTTTGAATACCAAGCAACTGGGGTCTCTCTCCTGAAAAGAATGTCTCTCTCCCCCTGTTGAGTTCTCCCCCTGTTGGAGTGATTAAGCTTTGATGTGAACTGTCTCTCCCCCTTTGACATCAATTTCCAAGAAGGGTCTTCTGGAGTGTGAGTCAAAATAGGTTTGGTCCTTGAGTCACAGAGCAAAGAAGCACATAGAATATGATGCTGGTAGAGGATAAGAATCATGAGTGGAGCTGGAACCAAATGTGCAAAATGCAAGTGACAGAGTGATTTCTCAACATTAAAATCGGCTACACCGAGTTGATTCCTTCAATGGCACCGAAAAGATTTGGTTTGACCGAAAGAGGCAAATCGGGTTGTCCGAGTTCATCAGAGAGAGAAAGCACTAGTCACCTCAGCTCACTAAGCAAGTAAGATCTCACAAGGATTTGCAATGAACTAAACTAAAGGATTTGCAATGAATTGGATGCAGAGAAATGCAAAACAGAAATAAAAGAGAAGAAATCTAGATGAAGTTTTTTTTGAAAGGGTAACAAATATGCATGAGACAAAATGCAAGAACAAGGAAAAACACTAGAGAACTTCATCTAGAATTGGTCGGCGACAAGGTCACCTATGTTAGAGTATATTGACTTAGGAGTCAAGTGAGGACACTTGATCATAGGTCATACTCATCATTTAAGCTCAAAATGGGGTTGCCATTTTTCGTTTAAGCATCTTGATGTATTCACATCTTGTTGAGTTGCTTTGACCCATGTCTTGGAGTAAAGCTTCTCTAAGATGGAATAACATACCTTGGGTGGTGGTGTTGATCTTGATCATGTAGTTGAACTTGTGTGGGATGCTCAATGTTGATGTAGTTCGTTTGGAGCACCACTTGTAATTGAAGTTCATCTACCTACATGGATTAGATTTGCAAGGAAGAGCACTTGTGTATCCAAAATGACAATCATGAAATTTTACTTAGTAATTTGTCAAAGGATATGTTTGAAGAGTTTCATGCTTCCTTGTCTTCAACCACCGTAAAGTAGAGACTTGGTGATGTAGAGATTGCTCAAGATATGAGTGAGTTGCAATCTCATAGATTTAGATCCATCCAAGTACCTACATGAGTTAGATAGCATGCAAGGGTGCAAATGTATCCAAGATATATGATTATCATCATAAGAGAAATATCAAGGATTAGTCATAGGCCCATGTCTTGCATGCATCCAAATGGAGTTCCTACTGCAAGTTTGAGGCATCAATGATGTTCAATTCACCTCTCAACCTGCAAAACACTTTCTCATCAAGTGGTTTAGTGAATATATCTGCCAATTTCTTGTGCGAACATGCTTAAGGTTAATATCACCCTTAGCAACATGATCTCAAATGAAATGATGACGAACTTCAATGTGCTTAGTTCGAGAGTGTTGCACGGGATTTTGAGCAATCTTAATAGCACTTTCATTGTCAGAAAGCAAAGGAACATGTTTCACATATATCCCATAATTTTTAAGAGTTTGGGTCATCCAAAGTAATTGAGCACAACATGAACCGGCGGCAATGTATTCCGCTTCGGCGGTGGATAAGGATACGAGTTTTGTTTCTTGGAGGACCAAGACACAAGAGATCTACCAAGAAATTGACAAGTACCCGAAGTGGACTTTCTATCAACCTTTTTACCGGCATAGTCCGAGTCGGAGTAGCCAACAAGATTAAAAGAGGCCCTCTTTGGATACCAAATGCCAAAGTTTGGTATCTGTATTAAGTATATCACTATCCTTTTCCCGGCCTTAAGATGACACTCTTTAGGGGCCGTTTGATATCGTGCACACATGCACACACTTAGCATAATATCGGGACGAGAGGCACATAGATATAATAATGAACCAATCATAGAGCGGTAAACCTTTTGATCAACGGGTTCACCATCTTTGGTCAAGTCAAGATGTCCACTAGTAGGCATGGGCGTACTCATACCTTTGCATTCTTGCATATTGAACTTCTTGAACAAGTCTTTGGTGTACTTCGTTTGAGAGACAAAGGTACCTTCCTTAGTTTGCTTGATTTGCAAACCCAGAAAGAACTTGAGTTCACTCATCATAAACATCTCAAACTTCTCCGACATAAGCTTCCCAAACTTTTCACTAAAATGAGGGTTAGTTGATCAAAAAATAATATCATCAACATAAATTTGGCACACAAATAATTCTCCATTAACCCTTTCAGTGAAAAGGGTGGAATCAATTTTTCTAATCTCAAAGCTTTTTTCAATAAGGAACTTGGTCAAGCATTTACACCATGCTCTAGGAGCTTGTTTAAGACCATAAAAAGCTTTGTGAAGCTTGTAAACATGATTGGGTTTCTTGGGATTAACAAAGCCGGGAGATTGTTTAACATAAACTTCCTCCTCAATTTCACCATTTAGAAAAGCACTTTAATGTCCATTGGGTACAAAGTGATATCATGGTGATTAGCATAGGCAAGTAAGATGTGAATGGACTCAAGTCTAGCAATGGGGGCGTATGTCTCACCATAGTCCATACCTTTGACTTGAGTGTAGCCTTGGGCGACGAGACGTGCTTTGTTGCGAACTACTTGTCCATCTTCATCTTGCTTGTTGCGAAACACCCATTTGGTACCGATGATGTTGTGGTTGTTGTCGGGCTTCTCTACCAATGTACACACTTGATTTGTATCAAAGTTGTGTAGTTCTTCGTGCATGTCGTTTATCCAATCCGGATCTTCCAATGCTTCTTCAACCTTCATAGGTTCAATGCTAGAGATGAATGAATAATGTTCACAAAAATTAGCCAAACAAGATTTAGAGCGAGTGATTCTCCCGGTTTGGATATCATTGTAGATTTGCTCGATGGGATGGTCTGTAGCAACTCTTGCTCAAACTCGTGAGAGCTTTTGCTTTGGTCGAGGTGGAACATCTTCTTCATCATCTCGTTCTTCTTCTTGGCCTTCATCATTGTTGATGTTGTCGTTCTCTTGTCGTGGTGGAGAAGGAGGTTGATGAGGTTCATCTTGGTGTACTTCCTCATTTTCTTCATCTTGGTGTGTCCTACTACCTCTTGAGCACTGCGTTGGTTTTCCCTTGAAAGGATAGGGTGATGTAGCAAAGTAGCGTAAGTATTTCCCTCAGTTTTTGAGAACCAAGGTATCAATCCAGTAGGAGGCTCCTCAAAAGTCCCTCGTACCTACACAAACAAACAAGAACCTCGCAACCAACGCGATAAACAGGTTGTCAATCCCTTCACAGGTAACTTGCAAAAGTGAGATCTGATAGAGATAATAAGATAAGATAAATATTTTTGGTATTTTTATGATATAGATTGCAAAGTAAAGATTGCAAATAAAGATAGATGGAAAACTTATATGATAAAAGATAGACCCGGGGGCCATAGGTTTCTCTAGTGGCTTCTCTCAAGATAGCATAAGTATTACGGTGGGTGAACAAATTACTGTCGAGCAATTGATAGAAAAGTGCATAGTTATGAGATTATCTAGGCATGATCATGTATATAGGCATCACGTCCGCAACAAGTAGATCGAAACGATTCTGCATCTACTACTATTACTCCACACATCGACCGGCTCCTGCCTGCATCTAGAGTATTAAGTTCATAAGAACAGAGTAACGCATTAAGCAAGCACTACAGGAATCAGCTTCTTTGCCATCTGCCATGGCGGACGGCAAAGACACGGACGGCGGACGGCAAAGAGCTTTGCCGTTAGCCGCGGACGGCAAACAGCTCCGGCAAAGACAGGGTCGGCAAACACCTTCTTTGCCATCTGCTTTTTGCAGCAGATGGCAAAGAGGCCTTTGCCATCAGTGGCGGATGACAAAGAAGGTGGACGGCAAATAGTAGGCGTTAGCCACGTTAGGTGCTAACGGAGGTAATGGAGGCTTTACCGTCCGCCAAACTAATGTTTTGTCGTCTGCCGTTTAATAATAGACGGCAAAAAATGTCCATCTACACGTTTATTAAAATCAGAGACATCAAAGGATTTTGTTTAAAATATAGTGAACCAGCAGCCCAAGTGCACCACAGTATCCATCTAAGCTTTGTTCCAACAATCGACGACAAATGAACAAATTTCACAATACCAAATTAGTCTATTTACATAGAATAGATTTGCATCTGCTCCATCTACACAAAATTACTCCATTTACATGAACAGCGTGGTGACCTGGAAGAACAAGTGCCTGGCGAACGTGAGCTCGCTCCTCATCCTCGCAACTGCCCCGGCCTTGACGTCCAGATCAATGGCGGTCCTTGCTCTTCCGGGGCGCCTCGACGACAAGCTAGAGGCTAGCATGGCAGGAGTCGTCGTTGACGGCCACGAAGGCCATGGTGCCGCCGCACTGGACGCGGCCGGCCCGGACCCAGCCGCCCACAACGACACGCTCGCCGGCGAGGGTGTCCGTGGCGGCCTGGATTGCACGGATGGGCGTGCAGGACGCGGCCTTCGGGGGCTACAGGTGGTCGGCGGCCATCAGGAGCTCAGCCGTCGGTGCTGCTGCTGCCATCGAGGGCGACGGGGCACGGATTCCGCTGGGGGCGACGGGCGATGGGGCACGGAGGCCGCCGGGGG
>NC_041393.1:334062009-334073411 GCF_002162155.2 Triticum dicoccoides
GCCGGCAGGTGAGGTGGTGGCGAGCGCCGGCGGGCCTACGGGGGCAATGGGGGAAGTGGTCGGGGGCGACGAGGCTCGGGGTGAAGGCGGAAGTCGCCGCGGCCGGCAGGTGATGTGGTGGCCGGCGAGGACGGGGCCGGGGCGGTGGCGGGTGGTGGCGGGTAGGTGATATTGGGAGCAGGGAGAGAGATGAGAGAGACATGGTGGGGTGGGTGAGATCGGGAGCAGGAAGAGAGATGAGAGAGAAGTGGTGGGTGGGTGAGACCGATGGATAAGGCAGGCAGTGGGGGCGTGGGGCGCGCGGGTGTCGCCATGGGGGCGCGTGCATCGTGGGTGTGTGGGGTATGCGTCCGACAGAACGTGTGTCTGAGATCTTGCCAACTCATCGATCCAGGTGATTGACCCGCGAGCTGTGCTTTCTCTTTGCCGTGAGTGTTTCTTTGCCGTCTGCCTTTGGAACTTTTGCCGTCCGCTGGCAGACGACAAAGCTTCAGAAGGGAGACGGCAAAGATTTGGCGGACGGCATTCAACCAGCCCGTCTAGATTAACCAGCCGCAGGTTCCAGTGGGGCCCAGTTGGGCTCTTTGCCGTCTGCCTTTTGGAGCTTTGCCATCCGCTGGCCGACGACAAAGAAATGGCAGATGGAAAACAATATATTTGCCATCAGCCAGTTTTTTGCCGTCTGCTTTTTAAAAGCAGACGACAAAGACCCTCTTTGCCGTCTGCTAGCAGACGACAAAGAACAAGCTGATGGCAAATTCCCTGATTCCTGTAGTGAAGATGACATGATGTACAGGGATAAACTCAAGCAATATGATATAAACCCCATATTTTTATCCTCGATGGCAACAATACAATACGTGCCTTGCTGCCCCTGCTGTCACTGGGAAAGGACACCGCAAGATTGAACCCAAAGCTAAGCACTTCTCCCATTGCAAGAAAGATCAATCTAGTAGGCCAAACCAAACTGATAATTCAAAGAGACTTGCAAAGATAACCAATCACACATAAAAGAATTCAGAGAAGATTCAACTATTTCTCATAAATAAACTTGATCATAAAGCCACAATTCATTGGATCTCGACAAACACACCGCAAAAGGAGTTACATCAGATAGATCTCCAAGAAGATCGAGGAGAACTTTGTATTGAGATTCAAAAAGAGAGAATAAGCCATCTAGCTAATAACTATGGACCCGAAGGTCTATGGTAAACTACTCACAACTCATCGGAGAGGCCTTGGAGATGATGTAGAGGCCCTCCATGGTCGATTCCCCCTCTTGCGGAGCACCGACGAAGGCTCCAAGATGGGATCTCGTGGATACAGAAGGTTGTGGTGGTGGAAATAGTTTTTCATGGTGCTCCTGGATGTTTTTAGGGCACGGGAGTATATATAGGCGAAGGAGGTTGGTCAGGGGAGCCACAAGGGGCCCACGAGGGTGGGGGGCGTGCCCACCCCCTAGGGCGCGCCCTCCTGCCTCGTGGCTGCCTCGGCTGCTTCTTGACGTCCACTCCAAGTCTCCTGGATTGCGTTCGTTCCAAAAAGATCGTTCCCAAAGGTTTCATTCCGTTTGGACTCCGTTTGATATTCCTTTTCTTCGAAACACTGAAATAAACAACAATTTGGGTTGGGCCTCCGGTTAGTAGGTTAGTCCCAAAAATGATATAAAAGTGTAAAGTAAAGCCCATAAACATCCAAAACGGGTAATATAATAGCATGAAATAATAAAAAATTATAGATACATTGGAGACGTATCAAGCATCCTCAAGCTTAATTCCTGCTCGTCCTCGAGTAGGTAAATGATAAAAACAGAATTTTTGATGTGGAATGCTACCTAGCATATTTCTCAATTTAATTTTCTTTATTATGGCATAAATGTTCAGATCCAAATGATTCTAAATAAAAGTTCATATTGACATAAGAGTAATAATACTTCAATCATACTAACAAAGCAATCATGTCTTCTCAAAGTAACATGGCTAAAGAAAGCTATCCCTACAAAATCGTATAGTCTGGCTATGCTCTATCTTCATCACACAAAGTATTTAATCATGTACAACCCCGATGACAAGCCAAGCAATTGTTTCATACTTTAGTATTCTCAAACCTTTTCAACTTTCACGCAATACATGAGCGTGAGCCATGGACCAGCACTATATGTGGAATATAATGGTGGTTGTGGAGAAGACAAAAAGGAGAAGATAGTCTCACATCAACTAGGCATATCAACGGGCTATGGAGATGCCCGTTAATAGATATCAATGTGAGTGAGTAGGGATTGCCATGCAACGGATGCACTAGAGCTATAAGTGTATGAAAGCTCAACAAAAGAAACTAAGTGGGTGTGCATCCAACTTGCTTGCTCACGAAGACCTAGGGCATTTTGAGGAAGCCCATCATTGGAATATACAAGCCAAGTTCTATAATGAAAAATTCCCACTAGTATATGAAAGTGACAACATAGGAGACTCTCTATCATGAAGATCATGGTGCTACTTTGAAGCACAAGTGTGGTAAAAGGATACTAATATTGTACCTTTTCTCTTTTTCTCTCATTTTTTATTTGGGCTTCTTTGGCCTCTCTTTTTTATTTGGGCTTCTTTGGCCTCTTTTTTTTATAAAGTCCTAAGTCTCATCCCGACTTGTGGGGGAATCATAGTCTCCATCATCCTTTCCTCACTTGGGACAATGCTCTAATAATGAAGGTCATCACACTTTTATTTACTTTCAACTCAAGAATTACAACTTGATACTTAGCACAACATATGACTCTATGTGGATGCCTCCGGCGGTGTACCAGGATATGCAATAAATCAAGAGTGACATGTCTGAAAGAATTATGAAGGTGGCCTTGCCACAAATACGATGCCAACTACATGATCATGCAAAAGCAATATGACAATGATGGAGCGTGTCATAATAAACAGAACAATGGAAAGTTGCATGGCAATATATCTCGGAATGGCTATGGAAATGCCATAATAGGTAGGTATGGTGGCTGTTTTGAGGAAGGTATATGGTGGGTGTATGGTACCGGTGAAAGTTGCGCGGCACAAGAGAGGCTAGCAATGGTGGAAGGGTGAGTGCGTATAATCCATGGACTCAACATTAGTCATAAAGAACTCATATACTTATGGCAAAAATCTACAAGTCATTGAAAACAAAGTACTACGCGCATGCTCCTAGGGGGATAGATTGGTAGGAAAAGACCATCGCTCGTCCCCGACCCCCACTCATAAGGAAGACAATCAATAAATAAATCATGCTCCAACTTCATCACAAAGCGGTTCACCATACGTGCATGCTACGGGAATCACAAACTTCAACACAAGTATTCCTCAAATTCATAATTACTCCACCAGCATGACTCTAATATCACAATCCTCATATCTCAAAACAATTATCGAGCATCAAATTGATCATAGCATCCAATTCACTTTCTATGATAGTTTTTATTATACCCAACTTGGATGCCCATCATTCTAGGACCAAATTTATAACCATAGAAAATACCATGCTGTTCTAAAAGACTCTCAAAATGATATAAGTGGAGCATGAGAGATCAACAATTTCTACAAAATTAAGCCACCGCCGTGCTCTAAAAGATATAAGTGAAGCACTAGAGCAAAATTATCTAGCTCAAAAGATATAAGTGAAGCACATAGAGTATTCTAATAAATTCCAAATCAAATGTGTCTCCCCCAAAAGGTGTGTACAGAGAGGATGATTGTGGTAAACTAAAAAGCAAAGAATCATATCACACAATACGCTCCAAGCAAAACACATATCATGTGGCGAATAAAAATATAGCTCCAAGTAAAGTTACCGATAGACGAAGACGAAAGAGGGGATGCCTTCCGGGGCATCCCCAAGCTTAGGCTTTTGGTTGTCCTTGAATATCTTGGGGTGCCATGGGCATCCCCAAGCTTGGGCTCTTGCCACTTCTTATTCCATAGTCCATCAAATCCTTACCCAAAACTTGAAAACTTCACAACACAAAACTCAACAGGAAATCTCATAAGCTCCGTTAGTGCAAGAAAGAAAAACCACCACATAAGGTACTGTAATGAACTCATTATTTATTAATATTGGTGTTAAACCTACTGTATTCCAACTTCTCTATGGTTCATACCCCCCGATACTAGCCATAGATGCATCAAAATAAGCAATCAACACACGAAAAACAGAAACTGTCAAAAATAGAATGGTCTTTAGCAATCTGTAACTTTAGAATACTTATGGAACTCTAAAAATCCTACCAAAATAGGAAGACCTGGGAAATTTGTCTATTGATCTACTGCAAAAAGAATCAACTAAAAATAAAGATTCTCTGATTTATTAAAACTATTCTCGTACGTACAAAAGTTGCTGTTTTTCAGCAAGATCAAATTAACTATCACCGTAGGTTATCCTATAGGATCTACTTGGCACAAACACTAATTAAAACATAAAACCATATCTAAACAGAAACTAGATGAATTATTTAATGAATAAAAGCAAGGAAAAATATTGGGTTGTCTCCCAACAAGCGCTTTTCTTTAAAGCCTTTTAGCTAGGCATTGATAATTTTAATGATGCTCACATGAAAGAGAAGAATTGAAGCGCAAAGAGAGCATCATGAAACACGTGACAAACACATATAAGTATAACATACTTCCTATGCATAGGCATATTATAAGCAAAAAAATTGCAAGGCAAGCAAAAACTAGCATATGCAAGGAAGAAGAAAGAGACGATAGCAATCTCAACATGACGAGCGGTAATTTAGTAAGATAAAAATTTCTACGACCATATTTTCCTCTCTCATAATAATTAGATGTAGGATAATAGGAAAATTCAACAAAATATCTATCACATAACATATTCTCAACACGATCCACATGCATGCGAAGTTGACACTCTTCCAAAATAGTGGGATTATCATTAACTAAAGTCATGACCTCTCCAAACCCACTTTTATCAAAAATACCATAAGATTGAACATTCTCCAAATATGTGGGATCTAAAGTTGACACTCTTCCAAACCCACTTTCAATATTATTGCAAACACTATTATCAATCTCATATTTATCATGGGGCTTAAATACATTTTCAAGATCATAAGAAGAATCACCCTAATCATGATCATTGCAACAAGTAGTAGACATAGCAAAACTAGCACCCCAAGCTTAGGGTTTTGGATATTATTAGCACAATTAACATCAAGAAAATTTAAAATAAAATCATTGCAATCATGATTTTTATTCAAGGAGCTATCGTGAATCTCTTCATAAATTTCTTCATCACAATTTTCAGATTCACGAATTTCAAGCAAAACCTCATAAAGATAATCTAGTGCACTCAAATCACTAGGATTTGGTTCATCATAATTGGATCTCTTAAAAAGATTGGCAAGGGGATGAGGATCCATAGATCTTAGGTTCTCTCTTTAGCAATAAATAAACAACTATTCTAACCAAACGAGCAACCGAGCCAAGTAAGACATCAAAGCAAATGAAAAGACGAATAGAAGAAGGGCGAATAAAATGGCAAGGGTAAAGTGGGGGATAGGAAAACGAGAGGCAAATGGCAAATAATGTAATGCGAGGGAGATGAGTTTGTGATGGGTACTTGTTATGTCTTGACTTGAGTGAAGACCTCCCCAGCAACGGCGCCAGAAATCCTTCTTGCTACCTCTTGAGCACTGCATTGGTTTTCCCTTGAAGAGGAAAGGGTGATGCAACAAAGTAGCGTAAGTATTTCCCTCTGTTTTTGAGAACCAAGGTATCAATCCAGTAGGAGGCTCCTCAAAAGTTCCTCGTACCTACACAAACAAACAAGAACCTCGCAACCAACGCGATAAACGGGTTGTCAATCCCTTCACGGTAACTTGCGAAAGTGAGATCTGATAGAGATAATAAGATAAGATAAATATCTTTGGTATTTTTATGATATAGATTGGAAAGTAAAGATTGCAAATAAATATAGATGGAAAACTTATATGATAAAAGATAGGCCCGGGGGCCATAGGTTTCACTAGTGGCTTCTCTCAAGATAGCATAAGTATTATGGTGGGTGAACAAATTACTGTCGAGCAATTGATAGAAAAGTGCATAGTTATGAGATTATATAGGCATGATCATGTATATAGGCATCACGTATGCAACAAGTAGATCGAAACGATTCTGCATCTACTACTATTACTCCACACATCGACCGACTCCTGCCTGCATCTAGAGTATTAAGTTCATAAGGACAGAGTAACGCATTAAGCAAGATGACATGATGTACAGGGATAAACTCAAGCAATATGATATAAACCCCATCTTTTTATCCTCGATGGCAACAATACAATACGTGCCTTGCTGCCCCTGCTGTCACTGGGAAAGGACACCACAAGATTGAACCCAAAGCTAAGCACTTCTCCCATTGCAAGAAAGATCAATCTAGTAGGCCAAACCAAACTGATAATTCAAAGAGACTTGCAAAGACACATAAAAGAATTCAGAGAAGATTCAATTATTTCTCATAGATAAACTTAATCATAAACCCACAATTCATTGTATCTCAACAAACACACCGCAAAAAGAGTTACATCGGATAGATCTCCAAGAAGATCGAGGAGAACTTTGTATTGAGATTCAAAGAGAGGGAAGAAGCAGTCTAGCTAATAACTATGGACCCGAAGGTCTATGGTAAACTACTCAAAACTCATCAGGGAGGCCCTGGAGATGATGTAGAGGCCCTCCGTGGTTGATTCCCCCTCCAGCAGAGCGCCGGCGAAGGCTCCAAGATGGGATCTCGCGGATACAAAAGGTCGCGGCGGTGGAAATAGTTTTTCGTGGTGCTCCTGGATGTTTTTAGGGTACGGGAGTATATATAGGCGAAGGAGGTAGGTCAGGGGAGCCATGAGGGGCCCACGAGGGTGGGGGGCGCGTCCACCCCCCTAGGGCACGCCCTCCTGCCTCGTTGCCGCCTCGGCTGCTTCTTGATGTCCACTCCAAGTCTCCTGGATTGCGTTTGTTCCAAAAAGATCGCTCCCGAAGGTTTCATTCTGTTTGGACTCCATTTGATATTCCTTTTCTTCGAAACACTGGAATAGGCAAAAAAAACAGCAATTTGGGCTGGGCCTCTGGTTAGTAGGTTAGTCCCAAAAATGATATAAAAGTGTAAAGTAAAGCCCATAAACATCCAAAACGGGTAATATAATAGCATGGAACAATAAAAAATTATAGATACGTTGGAGACGTATCATGTCCCGCTTGTGGATGCTTCCATTTCAACTCTTGGTTCACCTTGCCGTGAGGTAGAAGCTTCCACTTGGACGGACGAGGTACTCTCCTTCACCTCCGTTGGACGAACCTTGCTAGTAGACAAGTCTTGGATTGCTTCCGAAGGGTCTTTATCTCCTACATCAATTGGCAATTCCTCTACTTGCGAGCCGTTAGATTCATCAAACTTCACATCTACCATCTCTTCAACCTTTCGGGTGAAATTGTTGTAGACACGGTAAGTGTGAGAGTTTGAGCCGTAACCAAGTAGGAATCCCTCATGAGATTTAGGAGCAAATTTAGAATGCCGATGCTTATCAAGAATGTAGCACTTTGAGCCGAATAGTCAAAAGTATCCAACTTGGGGTTTGTTACCGGTGAGGAGCTCGTATGTCGTCCTGCCGAGTAGCTTGTGAAGGTACAAGTGATTTGTCGCATGACAAGCTGTCTCAACCGCTTCTGCCCAAAAGTGCTTTGGTGTCTTGTACTCATCAAGAATTGTTCTTGCCATTTTGATGAGTGTCCGGTTCTTCCTCTCAACAACTCCATTTTGTTGAGGTGTGTACGTAGCCGAGAACTCATGTGAAATCCCTTCTTCATCAAGAAAGGTGTCCACATTGGTGTTCTTGAACTTCGATCCGTTGTCGCTGCGAACCTTCTTGATATTCACTTCAAATTGATTTTGGGCCTTTCTAGCGAAGTTTTTGAAGATCTTTTGGACCTGCATATGTGTTTGGCGGAGTTATGTTATATTACCTTTTAACGTAAGAAACATCTTCCAAAAAACTAGTTCCGTTAGGGGTTCCTTTTCATAGGCTGGGCTTGTATCTGAAGTACACACAACCACTTTTATGCGTTATTTCGGAAACATCTTGTCGAATATGTGCCGCCCAATTGTTCTCTTAAGAACGCTAGCTTTCAGCTTCACCCGTCTGAGGTACAGCGCCGGATAACCCGGTTGTAACAATCTCAGAGGTGCTCCCTTTACACCCTAGACGAACAATCAGGAACGTAGGGTATAAGCACAGGAGCGAGGCAACCCAACTTGGCAAAAACTTAAGTCATAAAGGTGCATAAAATGGCAGAAACAACAGATAGTATGGACACAAGAAGCTTGTAAGCTTTTCAATAAAATGCTTCTTTTAAAAGAAGCCCCCATGTATGGTGAGATTTATACATTTAAAGATGTGTACCCCAACAATGCGGTTTATCCGAACATACGGTATAAGGAGAGAAAGGTAAAAAGGGTAAAAAGAAAGAGAAAATGGGAAAAACCTAGTTTTAAACTGAGACCTAAGGAGGCTGAATTATGGGTAAAATCTTCGGCGTTCCATGGGTTCGGCTCAAGGCATTATCCTCCGCATTGCGAAGGTGATAGGCTCCTCCAGTAAGGACTTCATCAATTATGAAGGGCCCCTCCCATTTGGGTTTGAGCTTATCCTTTTTGTTCTCCGGGAGGCGTAGAACAAGTTCTCCGACGTTGTATGTTTTAGCCTGCACTTCTCTTCTTTGGTAAAAGTTAGCATATTAGAGCCAACTTAGGTAAAATGAAGCTAACATATGTAATTTTGGAAAAGAAGAAGAATAAGAAGAAGACTATAAGCTTATTATGTAAACTTGATCATTTTGTGCTAACATAAGTAATTTTGGAGCTACCTATAGGAAACTAAGCATATTAGAGATAACATAGGTAACTAAGTATATATATATATATATATATATATATATATATATATATATCATTTTGGAGATCTGACATACCTGACATAGTTCAGTTCTCATTGTTCTTCTCCTTCTCCTTCCTCAGCCTGATGCGCCAAGAGCGGCGAGGCGATGGAGGCAGCTGTGGGATGTCGTCTTCTACCACAATTGGCGTGGTCATGTCGCCCAGCTGTGGGATCGCCGGCGCCACAACTGGTGCGTGGTCATTGTCAGGCACCACCACCATCGCGAGGCCACCTTCAGGCAGGACGGGCACGACCATCGCTAGGTCATCCTCAGCCACCACCATCTCTTGCCCATGGTCAGCCACCACCATCTCTTGCCCATGGTCAGCCACCACCATCTCTTGCCCTTGGTCAGCAATCACCATCGCTAGGTCATCCTCAGCCTGATGCCCATCGTCATCCTGCAGCTCCTCATCCCCACTCTACTCCTCTTCTCCCCCACTCCAGTCCGAATCATCCTTCTTGTTGTCTTTGCTGCTGCCAGAATCGATGCTGCTTTCGCTAAAGCCAGAATCGCTATTGCTTTTGCTACAGCCATAATCGCTGCTGCTTTGGCTGTAGCGAGTGTCGCTGCTGCTGCTCCCATTGCCTGTCCAAATGCAACAATGACCGTTAACAATCGATGTGAGACAAAGCCAAATGTAGAGGAATAAGAAGAGGCAGAACGTACTGGCATCATCATAGTCAGCATAGCGCATGCGACACATAGTTGCGTTGAACACCTTCACGATGAGCATGGTGGCGTCGTCGTCGTACCTGAAGAGAAGGAAGTACCCCAGCCGTAGGTCGTAGGCACGGTAGAACTTCTCCCACCCACGATACAAGTACATGTGGCCCTCCTTGATCACCAACTCCACATCCCACAGCCTGCTAAACCCACTGCCGGCCTGTCGCAGCTTCACATTATTTGGCGGATCTTCACCCAGCATGTTCATAAAACTGTCAGGCAGCCTCTGTAGTTTGGGACAATGAGTGATGTAGAAAACAACAAATATCATAATGAGATGGGTGAAGGGAAGATCTCTCCTTTTATATACCTGCGTCATGGATGATACTGAAGTCCCAAGTATGATACTGAAGAACTCGGAAGCATCCAACTCGTACTGCGGTGTGGCAGAGCGGCGGTGGCTACTTCCTCCCATCTCTGATAAGCAGCAGAAGAGACCAATTAGTACCCTTACAACATTATCATGCAACATTATAGCAGCATAAATTTTGAGCAGAAGATAATCAACTACACCAATGCACTTCCGAAGTTTCCGCTTCCCACCCATGATGTTGTTAAGCGAGGACTAGTGCCAAATGCATTTTCAGTACGAAAATACATCATAGGCCACTATATTATTTAATATCATTCTTCTCGAAGACTAATGATTGTTACATCCTACTAAAATGATGTTCTTTCCTCAGAGATGTCTCGTTGCTTATGAGGAAGCAACAAATAAACACTTGAAAAAAGCTCTCGTCCTCGAAGATGCAATATCTGATTTACCCAAGGTTGGCCCTGACAATTTCCTCCCCATGTTCAATTAATTCTGGAGTGCTGCTTAAGCCTTTTTTTATATCTGTATGAAATATATTACTTTCTACAGGTTCAGAACCATCAGCCTAATGATGTCATGGAGTATGGAAGTGACCCCAAAACAGAGTTCCAACGCTATATCCGGCTCAGCAGTAAAGGTGTGACCTATTGCATGTGCAAGCTTAATGTTAGCAACTAGTTTCTTTATAATGATTTTTTTCTCTATTATGCCTTTTGTATTTGCATATGTAGAGTTATGTTTTTTTTCAATCATGTGGGTGGGTTTAATGATGTCAAAACCTTGCTGTAGTTTCCATTGTTTTAATGTTTTGTATGATTTCTTGGTTATATTACCATTCTGAGTTATGTTGTTCTGTTATTTTATTTGAAGACATGAAGGGTTACTTATTTGAAGATGCTACTCCTAAGAAAGGTCAACTTTTCGATCATCAGCCTCTACAATTAAACAATGATGCATTCTTCCTTTTCCTTTCCATCTTCTTCTTCTCCACCTCTCTTCTTTTCTTGTTCTCCTTTTTCTTTCTTCTCCTTCCTCCTCCTCCTCTTCTCCTTCTTCCTTTCTTGTTCTGTTTTTCAACTTTCTTCTTATTCTTCTTCCTTTTTTTCCTTTTTCCTCTTCTTCTACTTCCTCTTCTTTTTTTCAACTTTCTTCTTCTTCTAATTATCTAAACCTAAATCTAGCACTAACCTAAACAAACCACTAACCTAAAACTATCAATAACCTAATTAAACCTAAACAGCAAAGAAAAATAGTAGAAAAAAACAAAAAATGCTCACCTTGGCTCCGGGGGCAGGGGGTGGTGGTGGACGGCTGCGGTTAGGGCAGCGGCGACGGTGGCGGCGCGGGCGCAGGGGCGGCGGCGAGCCTGGCTCCAGGGGCGG
>NC_041393.1:334073967-334092841 GCF_002162155.2 Triticum dicoccoides
GCCGTTCGGGCGGCGGGGTGCCGGGGCGGTGGCGGGTGGTGGGGGCGATGGGGCGAGGGGCGGTGGGGCCAGGGGGCGACGATGGGTGGCGGCGGCGGCGGGTGGTTGGGATGGTGGGGCGACGGGGCGAGGGGAGGTGGGGCAAGGGGGTGACAAGGGGAGGGGGGGCGACGGGGTGAGGGGAGGTGGGGCTCGACATTACTAACAATTTTTTTTATTTTTTTGAAAACTACTAATGGCGCACGGTGGGTGTGGTGCGCCATTACTATGTCAACTAGTAATGGCACACTATACCACGGTGCGCCATTAGTAACAATTTTTTTTTCAAAACTACTAATGGCACACCACACACCAGGTGCGCCATTAGTAATATATTACTAATGGCGCACCAACACATGGTGCGCCATTAGTATATAGTAATGTCGCACCACATGTCTGGTGCGCCATTAGTGGCCATATCATCTATATCCCTTTTCCTAGTAGTGAACCCACCACAAAACACCTCTTCCCATTGCAAGAAAAATCAATCTAGTTGGCCAAACCAAATCAAAATTTTGGAGAAGAAATATGAGGCTATAATAATCATGCATATAAAAGATCAAAGAAGACTCAAATAATATTCATAGATAGATCTGATCATAAACTCACAATTCATCGGATCCCAACAAACACACCACAAAAAGTCATTACATCAAATAAATGTCCAAGAACATCAAGGATAACATTGTATTGAGAATCAAAAAGAGAGAAGAAGTCATCTAGCTACTGCCTACGGACCCGTAGATCTGTCATAAACTACTCACGCATCATCGGAGGAGCACCAATGATGATGATGAACCCCTTCGTGATCGTGTTCCCCTCCGGCAAGGTGCCGGAAAAGGGCTCTAGATTGAACCTCGTGGTTCTGGAACTTGCGGCGGCTGGAATTGTTTTTTGTTGACTCACTTAGGGTTTATGGAATATTTGGGTATTTATAGAGCTAAGAGGCGGTGGAGAGGGGTCTTGTGGGCCCCACTACCCACCAAGGCATGCTGGGGGCCTCTGGTGCCATGGTGCCTTGTGGGCCCCATGAGCCTCGCCTCTGGTACTTCTTGGCTCCAGTTTTGTCTTATGGGCAGAAAAAAATATCCAAATAGTTTCGTGGCATTTGGACTTTGTTTGGTACTGATATTCTGCAAAGTACAAAACAAGAAAAAAACAGCATCTAGCACTGGGCACTATGTCAATAGGTTAGTCCCAAAAAATGTTATGAAGTTGAAATGAAATGAATGTAAAACATCCAAGAATGATAATATAACAACCTGGAACAATAAAAAAATATAGATACGTTGGAGACGTATCAGCATCCCCAAGCTTAATTCCTGCTCGTCCTCGAGTAGGTAAATGATAAAAACAGAATTTTTGATGTGGAATACTGCCTAACATGTTCGTCACATATTCTTTTCTTTTGTAGCATGGACATTTGGACTTTTAGATGGTTCAAAGTAGTAGTCTATATTTGACATGAAGATTTCAATACTCAAGCATATAAACAAGCAACCATGTCTTTCAAAATATCAATACTAAAGAAAGTTATCCCTAGCCCATCATGATCAATCATTGATCCATTCATGAAACACACTCGAATATTCGCTACATCCAACGCACAAGTATGATCATAGTGCTCCCTAGTTGGTGCTTTATAAGAGAAGATGAAGACTCAAATAAAAAGTTTGCATAAAGTAAATGGATAGGCCCTTGGCAGAGGGAAGCAGAGATTTGTAGAGGTGCCAAAGATCAAAGCTTAGAATGAGAGATAGAAATATTTGAGAGGCATACTTTTCCCATCAACGAAAATGACCGAGTAATTCCCAATACTTTCCATGCTAGATACATCATAGGCGGTTCCCAAAGATAAAATAAAGTTTATTCCTTTTTCCACAGTTCTTTCACAATCCTTGGTTAGCCATATCCACGGGTGCCTTGTATACCAAGACTTTCCAAGGAATTTATTATTTTATAACATATAGTAAATTTGTTTTTCATTTCGGGACTAGGCATCCCTATTACTGCCACACTCTCGTGCAATGACAATTGAATAAACACTCATCTTGAGAATAAACATCTAGCATGGAAAAATATTGGCCACCCATTGCTGATTCATGAGCGGTAAGGGCACACAAAAAGGAAATTCATTTTGAAAATTAGAGTTGGCACATACAAATTTACTTGGAACGGCATGGAAATACCAAATATAGGTAGATATGGTGGACTCATATGGCGCAACTTGGTTTAAGGATTTTGGATGCACAATTAGTAATCCCACTTAGTACAAGGTAAGGCTAGCAAATAGATTGAGAAGCAACCAACCAAGAAACGAAAACAATCATAAACGAGCATTAAGCATAACTAACACAGAATAATGCACCACAAGTAGGATGTAATTTCATTCTATAACTATTGACTTTTGTGCTTGCATAGGGAATCACAAACCTTAACACCAATATTCTTACTAAAGTATAATTACTCACCAACATGACTCAAATATTACTATCATCATATCTCAAAACTATTACAAACAATCAAGTTTATAATATCCAATGCTCTTCATGAAAGTTTTTATTATATCCCCCTTGGATATCTATCACTTTGGGACTAATTTCATATATTACCATTGCTTATAACAAGCTCTCAAACAAATTTAAGTGAAGAACATGAGCATCAAAATTTCCCCTTAAAATAATATAAGCGAAGCATGAGAGAATTTCTTCAAAAACTTACTAACTCTGAAATTAATCTAAGTGAAGCATGGGAGCATTTCTTCAAAAAATAAAGAACCACCATGCTCAAAAAGATATATGTGAAGCACTAGAGCAATTTTATACCTCAAAATTTTTAAGTGAAGCACACAGAGCAGTTCTAACAAATCGTAGCTTCATTATGGCTTTCTCAAATAGGTGTGTCCAGCAAGGATGATTGTGAAAAACTAAAAAGCAAAACAAGCAAAGACTCATATAATATAAGACACTCCAAGCAAAACTCATGATATGTGACAAATAAAAATATAGCTGCAAGTAAAATTACCGATGGTTGTTAGAAGAAAGAGGGGATGCCTTCCGGGGCATCCCCAAGCTTAGTTCCTTGGTTCTCCTTGAATATTACCTTGGGGTGCCATGGGAAAACCCAAGCTTAGGCTCTTTTCACACCTTATTCCTTCATCCATCGTGATCTCACCCAAAACTTGAAAACTTCAATCAAAACTCAACAAAACCTTCGTGAGATCCGTTAGTATAATAAAGCAAATCACCACTTTAAGCACGTTGCAAACCCATCCATACTTTATTATTGCATTATACCTAGTGTATTCTAACTTTACCATGGCTTATACCCTCCAATACAATCCATAGATTCATCCAAATAAGCACACAGTGCAACAAAAACAGAATCTGTCAAAAATAGATCAGTCTGTAGTAATCTATAATTTGACCATGCATATGTAATTCCAAAAATTATGAAACATTAGGACAACACGGGAAATTTGTATATCAATATTGTGTAAAAAATTCAGAATTTAATCACACTTCTGTGATTTTTAACAATTCTGCTACTGGGCGCAAAAGTTTTTGTTTTTCAACAAGATCGAATCAACTGCACCAACATGATCCTAAAGGCGTTACTTGGCACAAACACTAATTTAAACATAATAACACAATCATAACAGTAGCATAATTGTGTGAACACACAATATTAGAAATAAAAAATGAAAAATTATTTTATTCATTGGGTTGCCTCCCAACAAGCTCTTTCTTTATAGCCATTAAGATAGGCTTATGATTTCAATGATCTCACATGAAAGATAAGAATTGAAACACAAATATAACATCATTAAACATATGACAAACACATTTAAGTCTAACATACTTCCTATGCATAGGAATTTTATAAGCAAACAAATTATTAAGACAAGAAACATCTAACATATGCAAAGAAGAGAAATAAAACATTAATGATCTCAACATAACAAGAGGCAATTTAGTAACATGAAAATTTCTACAACCATATTTTCTTCTCTGATAATAATTACATGTAGGATCACAATCAAATTCAACAATATAACTATCGCATAAAATATTCTCTTCATGATCCACATGCATGCAAAGTTGACACTCTTCCAAAATAGTGGATTATCATCAAATAAAGTCATGGCTCTCCAAGCCCACTTCTATCAAAAATTTCATAATATTGAACACTCTCCAAATATGTGGGATTATTTTTAGCTAAAGTTGACACTCTTCCGAACCCATTTTTAATATTATCGCGTTGGTATTTCTCCGAAGAGGAGAGGATGATGCAGCACAGCAACGGTAAGTAGTTCCCTCGGTTATGAAACCAAGGTTGTCAATCCAATAGGAGAACCAAGCAACACTATGTAAACAGTACCTTCACACAAATAACAAATACTTGCAACCCAACGCGTAAGAGGGGTTGTCAATTCCTCCTCAGTATAGAGATAGATTAAATTGTATGAGATTGGATAAATAGATCTAGCGAAAACACAAAATAAAATAAATAAATAAAATGTGCAGCAAGGTATTTTTGGGTTTTTGGAATAATAGATTTGGAAATAATATGATAGAAAATAGACCCGGGGGCTGTAGATTTCACTAGAGGCTTCTCTCAAGAAAATAGCATATAGTGGGTAAACAAATTACTGTTGGGCAATTTATAGAAGAGCAAATAATTATGACGATTTCCAAGGCAATAATTATGTATATAAGCATCACGTCCAAGATTAGTAGACCAAAATGATTCTGCATCTATTACTATTACTCCACACATCGACCGCTTTCGAACATGCATCTAGTGTATTAAGTTCATGGAGAAACGGAGTAATGCAATAAGAACTATGACATGATGTATACAAGATCTGTTCATGTAGGAATAGACCCCATCTTTTTATCCTTAATGGCAATGACACATGGATGTCATTTATCCTTATGTCACTGAGATTGAGCACCGCAAGATTGAACCCATCACAAAGCACCTCTTCCCATTGCAAGAAAAATCAATCCAGTTGGCAAAACCAAACCAAAGTTTCAGAGAATAAATACGAGGCTATAATACTCATGCATATAAGAGATCAAAGAAGACTCAAATAATATTCATAGATAGATCTGATCATAAACTCACAATTCATCGGATCCCAACAAAAACACCGCATAAAGTCACTAAATCAAATAGATCTCCAAGAACATTGAGGAGAACATTGTATTGAGAATCAAAAAGAGAGAAGAAGCCATCTAACTACTGCCTACGGACCCGTAGGTTTGTGGTAAACTACTCACACATCATCGAAGGAGCACCAATGAGGATGATGAACCCCTCCGTGATTGTGTTCCCCTCCGGCAAGGTGCCGGAAAAGGGCTCTAGATTGGATCTCGTGGTTCTGGAAATTGCGGTGGCTGGAATTCTTTTTCGTCAACTCCCTTGGTGTTTCTAGGATATTTGGGTATTTATAGAGCTGAGAGGCGTGGAGAGGGGGCCTGTGGGCCCCACTACCCACCAGGGCGCGCCAGGGGCCTCTAGCGCCCTGGTGCCTTATGGGCCCCATGAGCCTCCCTTCTGGTACTTCCTTGGCTCCCAAGTCATCTTCTTGGCAGAAAAAAATCTCCAAAAAGTTTCGTGGCATTTGGACTTCGTTTGGTATTGATATTCTATGAAGTAAAAAACAAGCAAAAAACAACAACTGGCACTGGGCACTATGTCAATAGGTTAGCCTGAAAAATGATATAAATTTGCTATAAAATGAATGTAAAACATTCAAGAATGATAATATAACAGCATGGAACAATAAAAAATTATAGATACGTTGGAGACGTATCAGCGTGGGAGATGTAGGTGAGTGGTAAGATTCATTTGTGTCATTCTATATGTCGCCATTTGTGTTTGTAGTCTTATGATCTTTCCAATAAGTTGTTATTCTTTGGTGAACTCTATGTGTGTTGTCAAATTAAGGGCTTGGGCAGTGTGATCTCAAGACCTACACAAGTAACACATATTGTTTAGAAAATCTGTGACCTCTACTGTGATAGGTGGAGACATCTATCACCCTAGTTGTGAAGATGACCACTGACACGTCCATTTTGCATCATGTTTTCCTATTTATATTTATTGCAATATGGACTGTTATTTCACTTTATGATACAATTCATATGCCTTTTCTCTCTTATTTTGCAAGTTTCACATGAGGAGGGAGATTGCCGAAAGCTGGGATTCTGGACCGGAAAGGGCTATATCAGAGGAACTTATTCTGCACAACTCCAAATGACCAGAAAGTTGACAGAGAATTCTTTTGGAATATATAAAAAATAATGTTGAAACAAATAACAGAAGAGGGCCCACCAGGCAGCCACAAGCCTGGGGGACATGCCCGCTAAGGCACGCACCTAGACTTGTGGGGCCCCTAGCAGGCCTCCGAAGCCCATCTTCTGCTATAAGGTGCCATTTGACATAGAAAAACATAGATGGTTTCGGGACGAAGCTCCACAATCTTGAGGCGGAACCCGGGTAGGAGCACTTTTGCTCTCCGTGGAGCGATTCTGTCGGGGAAACTTCCTTCCGGGAGGGAGAAATCGAAGCCATCGTCATCACCAACGATCCTCTCATTGTGGGAGGGGCAATCTTCATCAACATCTCCACCAGCACCATCTCATCTCAAACTCTAGTTCATTTCTTGTATTTAATCTTTGTCTCAAAACCTCACATTGGTACCTATGCATTGCTAGTAGTGTTGATTGCATCTTGTAGTTGATGCTATTTGATTTATTTGGTGGAAGATTATATGTTCATATCCTTAATGATATTCAATACCCCTCTGATCTTGAACATGAATATGATTTGTGAGTAGTTACTTTTGTTCTTGAGCACATGGGAGAAGTCTGGTCATAAGTAATCATGTGAATTTTGTACTCGTTCAATATTTTGATGATATGTATGTTGTTGCTTCCTTTAGTGGTGTCGTGTGAACGTCGACTACATGTTACTTCACCATCTTTGGGCCTAAGGGAAGGCATTGTGGAGTAGTAATTATATGATGGGTTGCTAGAGTGACAGAAGCTTAAACCCTAGTTTATGCGCTATTCCGTAAGGGGCTGAGTTGGATCCCTATGTCTCATGCTATGGTTAGATTTATCTTAATTCTTCTTTCATAGTTGTAGATGCTTGCGAGAGGGGGTAATCATAAGGTGGAGGCTTGTTCAAGTAAGAACAACACCCAATCACCGGTCCACCCACATATCAATTTATCAAAGTAATGAACATGAATCAAACAAACATGATGAAAGTGACTAGATGAATTCCCATATATGTCCTCAAAAACGCTTTGCTTGCTATAAGAGAAAGTTCTGGCCTGTCCTTTGATATAAGAAGGATCGTGCTACCTTGCTGATCCTTTTTTTACAATTTCTACTTGTTGCTTGTTACAAATTACCTTATAATCAAACTACTTGATACCGATAATTTTCAGTGCTTGCAGAAAATACCTTGCTGAAAATCTCTTGTCATTTCATTCTGCTCCTCGTTGGGTTCGACACTCTTACTTATCGAAAGGACTACGATTGATCCCCTATACTCGTGTGTCATCAAGACTATTTTTTGGCTCCATTGCCGGGGAGTGAATTGACTTTGGTAATTGGAATTTGGTAAGGAAACGTTTATATCACGTGTTGAAATTTACTGTCACTTGTCACTATGGAAAACAATCCTTTGAGCGGTTTGTTCGGGGTATTTTCACCATGATCGAAAGCACACAGAGTTGCCCCTCAACCTACTGCACCTAGTGAAAATATTTATTACGATATTTCTTTGAGTATGTTAGAGAAACTGCTAGCTAATCCTCATGCAGGAGATGGAACGGTACATCCTCATTTGCACTTAATCTACATGGATGAAATTTGTGGATTGTTTAAGCTTGTAGGTTTGTCCGAAGATAGAGTTAAGAAGAAGGTATTCCCTTTGCCTTTGGTGGGAAATGCATTGACATGGTATAGGATTTGTGATGATATTGGAACGTGGGATTGGAACCGATTGAAATTGGATTTTCGTCAGAAGTTTTATCATATGCATATGGTTCATCGTGATTGGAATTATATATATAAGTTTTGGCCTCGTGAAGGAGAAAGTATTGCTCAAGCTTGGGGGAGGCTTAAGTATATGATGCACACATGCCGCAAGCATGAGCTCCCAAGATAAATTATTATTCAAAATTTGTATGCTTGGCTTTATCATAATGATCGATCCATGCTTGAATCTTCTTCTACTTGTTCTTTTATGAAGAATACTATTGAATTCAAGTGGAATCTTTTGGAAAGAACTAAACACACCTATGAAGATTGGGAGATCGACAAAGGTAAAGAGTAAGGTATAAATCTTGAGTTTGATTGTGTTAAATACTTTATGGAAACCGATGCTTTTCATAAGTTTAGTGCTAAATATGGACTTGACTATGAGATAGTAGCTACATTTTGTTAATCTTTTACTGCTCATGTTGATCTCCCTAAAGAGAAGTGGTTTAAATATCCTCCTCCTATTAAATAAAAGAGAGAGAACCCGTTATAGTTAAAGATGAATCTATCATTTACAATATTGATCCAGTTGTGCCTACTGCTTATAACGAGAAACCTCCTTTTCCTGTTAGCATTAAGAAACATGCTAAAGCTACGAATATGGTTAATAAAAGTACTTTTAGAGCACCTAGACCCTCTGAACAAATTAAGGTCGAACCTAATATTGCAAGGGTTAAAGACCTCTTGGTTGATAATATTGATGAGCATGTTATTTATTTTTGCGCTGCTGCTGCTAGAATTGCTAAACCCATTAGAAATGAATGCAATAAGCTGGATAAGAATAAACCCGTAGTGGGCATGCCTGTTGTTTCTGTTAAAATTGGAGATCATTTTTATCATGGTTTATGTGACATGGGTGCTAGTGTCAGTGCTATTCCGTTTACACCATATCAGGAAATTATGAATGATATTGCACCTGCTGAGATTGAATATATTGATGTCATTATTAAGCTAGCAAATAGGGATACTATTACACCACCTGGGATTGTTCAAGATGTTAAAGTCTTGAGTGGTAAGATCAAATACCCTACTGACTTCTTAGTACTTGGTTCACAAGAAGATAATTTTTGTCCCATTATATTTGGTAGACCTTTCTTGAATACCGTTAATGCTAAAATTGATTGTGTTAAAGAGAAGGTTAGAGTTAAATTTGGTGATGTATCTCATGAGTTCAATTTCTCTAAGTTTAATAGTAAACCATATGAAAAAGAGTTGTCTAGTAAAGATGGAATTATTTGTATTGCTTCTATTGCTGTTCCTCCTACCGACCCTTTAGAACAATATTTGCTAAACCATAAAAATGATATGCATATGAATGAAAGGAATGAAATATATGATATATTTTTCAAACAAGTACCTATCCTTAAACTCTTGGGGACCCTCTTCCACCTAAGAGTGATCCCGTGTTTGAATTGAAACAATTACCAGATACATTGAAATATGCTTATCTTGATGAAAAGAAGATATATCCTGTTATTATTAGTGCTAACCTTTTAGAGCATGAAGAAAAGAGATTACTAAAAACTCTGAAAAAGCACCGTGCTGCTATTGGATATACTCTTGATGATCTTAAGGACATTAGTCCAACTCTATGTTAGCATAAGATTAATATGGAGCTCGAGGCTAAGCCAGTTGTTGATCATCAATGACGGTTGAATCCTAAGATGAAGGATGTGGTAGGAACGGAAATATTAAAGTTTTTGGAGGCAGGTATAATCTATCCCATAGCTGATAGTATATGTGTAAGTCTTGTTCACTGTGTCCCTAAGAAAGGAGGCATCACCGTTGTTCCTAATGATAAAAATGAACTTATCCCATGGAGAATTGTAACGAGTTATATGATGGCAATTGATTTCAGGAAATTAAACAAGGCCACTAGAAAAGAACATTACCCCTTGCCTTTTATTGATCAAATGTTAGAAAGATTGTCTAAGCATACACACTTTTGTTTCCTTGATGGATATTCGGGTTTTTCTCAAATACCTATGTTAAAAGAAGGTCAAGAGAAAAACTACTTTTACTTGTCCTTTTGGAACTTATGCTTATAGACGTATGCCGTTCAGTTCATGCTATGCACTTGCTAACTTCCATAGATGTATGAGTGCTATTTTCTCTAATTTTTGTGAAAAATTGTTGAGGTATTCATGGATGATTTTTTTTCGTGTATGGGACTTCTTTTGATGATTGCTTAAGAAACCTTGATCGCGTTTTTGCAGAGATGTGAAGAAACTAATCTTGTATTGAATTGGGATAAGTTCCAATTTGTGTTAAATGAAGGTATTGTCCTTGGACATAAAATTTCTGAATGAGGTATTGAGGTAGATAAAGCTAAATTTGATGCAATTGAGAAAATGTCATGTCCTAACGATATAAAAGGTATAAGAAGTTTCTTGGTCATGTTGGTTTCTATAGAAGGTATATAAAGAGTTCTCTAAAATTTCTAGGCCTCTTACTAATCTTTTGCAAAAAGCTGTTCCATTTGTTTTTGATGATGATTACGTTGAAGCCTTTGAAATACTTAAGAAAACCTTAACCTCTGCACCTATTCTTCAACCACCTGATTGGAACTTACCTTTTGAAATTATGTGTCATGCTAATGATTATGTTGTTGATGTTGTTCTAGGATAAAGAGTTGATAAGAAATCAAATGTTAACTATTATGCTAGTAAAACTCTAGACATTGCTCAAAGAAACTATGCTACTACTGAGAAAGAATTTTCAGCAGTTGTGTTTGCATGTGATAAATCCAGATCTTATATTGTTTATTCTAAAGTAATTGTTCACATTGAACATGCTGCTATTAAATATCTTATGGAAAATAAAGAAGCTAAACCTAGACTTATTAGCTGGGTTCTTTTGCTACAAGAATTTGATTTGCATATTATTGATAGAAAGGGAGCTGAGAATCCCGTAGTGATAATTTGTCTAGAATGGAAAATGTTCTTTATGACCCGCTGCCTATTGATGAAAGTTTTCCTGAAGAACAATTGGCTATTATAAATGCTTCTCGTAACACTCCTTGGTATGCAGACTATGCTAATTAAATTGTTGCTAAATATATACCACCTAGTTTCACATACCAACAAAACAAATAGTTCTTCTTTGATTTAAGACCCTACTTTTGGGATGACCCACATATTTATAAATAAGGAGTAGATGGTATTATTAGACATTGTGTACCTGAGCATGAACATGAACAAATCCTATGGAAGTGTCATTCTGAGGCATACGGAGGGCACCGCGCTGGAGAGAGAACCTCACATAAGGTATTACAGTCTGGTTTTTACTGGCCTACTCTCTTCAAGGATGCACGTATGTTCATCGTTTCTTGTGATTAATGCCAAAGAATTGGTAATATTGGTAGACGTATGGAAGTGCCTATGAATTATTCACTTGTTATTGAACCATATGATGTTTGGGGATTTGATTATGTGGGACCTCTTCCACTAATTGGTATACACATGTTCTAGTTGTTGTTGATTATGTTACTAAGTGGGTAGAAGCTATTCCAACTAGTAGTGCTGATCATAACACATCTATTAAAATGCTTAAAGAAGTTATTTTCCTGAGGTTTGGAGTCCTTAGATATTTAATAACTGGTGGTGGTTCACATTTTATTCATGGTGCATTCCATGAACTCCTTTCTAAATATGATGTCAACCATATAATTGCATCCCTTATCATCCTTAGTATAGTGGTCAAGTTGAATTGAGCAATAGAGAATCAAAGTGAATCTTGCAAAAGACCATTAATAGATCAAGAAAGAATTGGTCTAAGAAACTTGTTGATGCATTGTGGGCATATAGAACTGCTTATATAAATCCTATGGGTATGTCCCCTTATAAAATGTTCTATGGAAAAGCATTTCATTTACCTCTTGAGTTAGAAAATAAAGCATATTGGGCAATTAAAGAACTTAATTATGATTTCAAACTTGCCGGTGAAAAGAGGTTATTTGATATTAGTTCTCTAGAAGAAAGGAGGATAGAAGCTTATGAAAATGCCAAGTTATTTAAGGAAAAATTTAAAACATGGCATGATAAAAGAATCCAAACCAGGAATTCAAAGTAGGTGATCAAGTTTTACTATACAACTCTCCTTTAAGATTCTTTATAGGAAAGCTTCTCTCCAATGGGAAGGACTGTATATCGTTGAAGAAGTTTATCATTCCAGAGCTATCAAGATAAACAATGATGTGTGCACTAATCCTAGGGTGATTAATGGGCAAAGAATTAAAAATTATATCTCAGGTACACCCATTAATTTTGAAACCAATATTATTCAAACTATGACACCGGTTGAGCACATAGAGGCAGCTTTCCGGAATGCTCAAGAGCCCTGAAAAGGAGTAGGTATGTGGTACAGTAAGTAAACCGACTCAAAAATTTCTATAAAAGTACTTTCTGTCCGTTTTGGAATATTTAAAAAACTAGGAAAATAATAAACAGTCTGAAAAGTGCACGAGGGAGCGACAAGCCCGAGGGGCGCGCCCTATCCCCTGGGCGATCCTCCCAGGCATGTGGACCCCCCGTGGACTTTTTCGACTCCATTTTTCTTCCATACTACTTGTCCTGTACGAAAAAATTCATTATTTATACTTCCTGATGTTTTGACCAACGTATCGCGAGATTCTCCTTCGTTCTTGTTTCATGCTATTTTTCTGGTAGATCTAGATTACCATGGCACCCCAAGCACATCCAAGGACAAGTTCTTTAAGAAGGTCATTAAGCCTTACCTTCTGGAGGTGATGAAACACCCTCAAGAGATCGAGATGCATGAGGGAGTGCTTCACATCTGGGTCGTTCAAGGGCCTAAGAAGATCGGAAGCGAGAAGGACAGGATGGAAGCACTGGAACAGGAGATCTTCTAGTGCCAGGGGATGGTGGGTGTGGACTCAACCTAGCCACTCCATGATCACATAATTCACCCGTGAGTACAAGTTGGATAGCAAGGAGATTGGAGACGCCATCTTCAAGCTCAATGATAGGATCGATTTCCTTTAGGCCCAAATCTATTATTTGCAAAATCAGAACTTTGAGTATGAAACCAGGTTTAAAGGTATGAGTTTAGCCATGAATTTCAGGACCCAGAGACACGTTCATCTTTTTATGATGGGGAGCCTATGCCTTGGAAGCCGGAGGACAAGCCTACTACTTCATCATCACCACCATCACCGAAGAAGGAGACTTGAGTACACGGGTATGGGCACTCCCCTTGGCGTGTGCCAAGCTTCAGGGAGGTGCCCCGGTATTGTATCACCACCACTTTTACCCTCACTATCTATCTTTGTTCGATCCTTAGTTATTTCGTGATTTTGAAGAATAATGTTTTAGTTTGATCTATTTCCAAGTGCTTGCTTTGTGATCTATCAATCTATGTAATCGTCTGCGTGATAGTAGTTTGAGTTTTGCTTTGCTTTCTTGTTTCAATCTTCGCATTGAAAAATGAATTATGAAGGAATGAAAAGATCATATGTTAATGCCATGGGGAGTGATGACTTCACATAAAAGAAGTATAGTTCATAAAATTTGTTGGAAAGTTGACAAGCATAGCATTGGTCATTGGTGCAATCCATGAAGAAAGTAATGAATAAAGAGAGGACTCACATGTAAATATACTATCTTGGACATCTTTTATGATTGTGAGCCACCATCAAATATTCTACATCAATTAGTTGACGTTGGACAAGGAAGACAATGTAATGAGTTATGGTTGTTTACATTCATAAAGAAGTTATATTGTCATGGATCTTCTAACATGAGGCATGATACGTCTCCAACGAATCTATAATTTATGAAGTATTCATGCCATGTTTACAACAATTTTATATGGTTTTGGTATGATTTGAATGGAACTAACCCGGACAGACGTTGTTTTCAGTAGAACTATCGTGGTGTTGTTTTTTGTGTAGAAAGAAAAGTTCTCAGAATGGGCTAAAAATTTACGGTGATTTTTTATGGACCAAAAGAGACCCACGGAGCACCGGAGCTAGACCAAGGGATGGATAAGGGAGCCACAAGCCTGGGGGAGCCCCCTAGGGTGCGCCTCGCGAGCTTGTGGGCCCCTCAGGCACCCCCCTTAAGTGAGACCAATGCCACAAATTCCTATAAATTGTGAAAACCCCAGAAAGAAACCTAGAACTTCCGCTCCACCGCTGCAAGCCTATGTACCGAAGTGATCTCATATGGAGCCCTGTTTCGGCACCCTGCCAGAGGGGGAAATCATCACCGGAGGCCGTCTTCATCATCCTGGCGGTCTCCATGGCAAGGAGGGATTAGTTCACCCTCGGGGAAGAGGGTATGTATGGGTAGCTATATGTTTGATCTCTCTCTCTCTCTCTCTCTCGTGTTCTTGATTTGGCACGATCTTGATGTACCCTGAGATTTGTCAATATAGTTGGATCATATGGTGTTTCTCCCACTCTATCTTGTTGTGATGAATTGAGTTCTTACCTTTGAGGTTTCACTATTATCGGACTGGATACTTTTTAGATTTGAGAACACTTGATGTATATCTTGCATGTGGATACCCGTGGTGACAATGGGGTGTTATATTGATTACTTGATATATGATTTGGTAATCAACTTGCGGATTCCCGAGGTGACATTGGGGTAATCTATGCATAGGGGTTGGTGCATGTTTTTGTCGTACTTTCTCTAATAGAAACTTTGGGGCACTCTTTGAAGTTCTTTCTGTTGGATTGAATATTATGAATCTGAAGTTGTTTCATGCATATCAAATAATCAACTCACAGATACTTGTGGTGACATTGGAGTGTCTAGGTGACATTAAAGTTGGTTGATGTGTATCATATGGTGTTATTTTAGTACGAACTCTAGGGAGGTTTGTGACACTTATTGGAATAGCTCAATAGATTGATTGATAAGGATAACTTTGAAGTGGTTCCGTACTGTACAAACAATTTCATCTTATGTTCTCCGCTAGACACTAGTAGAAAAGGGGGCAATGGTCCAGGCCAGGTCAGCCCATTAGTCCCGGTTCAATCCAGAACCAGGACCCATGGGGGCATTGGTCCCGGTTCGTGAGCCCTGGGGGCCGGCCGGGCCACGTGGGCCATTGGTCCTGGTTCGTCTGGACCTTTTGGTCCCGGTTGGTGGGACGAATCGGGACCAATGTGCCTCGCTCCTGGCCCACCAGCATTGGTCCCGGTTGGTGGCCTGAACCGGGACCAAAGGCTGCCCATTAGTCCTGGTTCTTGCCACGAACCGGGACCAATTAATTGCCTATATATACCCCTCGCCCGCGAGCAGAGCACTCTCACTGCTCTGTTTTTCGTGGCCGGCGAGGAGAGAGCTTTGTGGTGCTCTAGCTCACCTCCTATGCACACGAGGTGTTCGATGGAATGCCCGAGCCACACTACTTAAGCTTTCTCCTCTCCAAGCTCGACCTCCAAGCTCCATTTTCCTCAATATTTGTCTAGGTTTAGTGGTCCGTCACGTCCCGTCCCCGTCTTCACCACCGTCGATCGCCCGCGCCGATCTCGTCGCCGGCACCACCGTGGTGAGCCTCTTGTTCTTATCTTCTTTCTGAAAGGAAAAAAATTCTTACTTGTATTTTTATATAGATACTTGTATAATTTTATTACTTTTATTGTTGCATCTTATATAGTGTGATGGTTTTGGTATCCGCCCCCATCGTCCCTCGTCCTATCTATGATTCGGATGTGGTATATATTATCTTTTCATAACTATTGGTTCATTTATTGTTTATGACAATTATGCCGACCAACGTGACATAGATTTTATTTATCTAGGAGGTTGTTGAACAGGAAATTCCAACCAACCCTATTGTCGGGAGGTTAAATTTAGTTGAAGAAGAAAACAATTTCTTGAAGGAAAAAAATTAGAAAAATTGAGGAGGAGAAGATGATATTGGAGTTGCATGTTGCGGATGTCGTCGATGATCACAAGATCAAGATGGATGCAATGCGCTTGAAGATTAGAAAGCTTAGAAAATATGCCATTGGATCAGTTGTTACATTGGTTGCGATTATGATCGCATTTGTTTTCGCATTGAAATGTTTTACATAGTTTCAATGTATGGTTTAATTAATTTAGATGCTCTGCAGAGCTTTATGTTGTTAGATGAGAACTATGTATGTACTTTGGTTTTAATGTGATGATGAACTTCTATTAATTTGGTCACTTAATTATCTATTCATGATGTTCTATAATGATTTTTGACACACTTAATTATATATAATGCATGCAGATGAACCGACAATGGATGTACGGTTCAAGACACACCTCCGAGTACATTAAGGGCATGCATGATTTTCTCGAAGTGGCTGAGGCAAACAAGCAGAATGGTTTTATGTGTTGTCCATGCCCTATATGTGGGAATACGAAGTCTTACTCTGACCGGAAAATCCTTCACACCCACCTGCTTTACAAGGGTTTCATGCCACACTATAATGTTTGGACGAGGCATGGAGAAATAGGGGTTATGATGGAAGACGGCGAAGAAGAAGAGTACGATGACAACTATGTGCCCCCTGAATATGGTGATGCTACTGAACATCAAGAGGAACCAGACGATGTGCACGATGATGCTGCAATGGGCGAAGCTGCTGAAGATCAAGAGGAACCATACGATGTTCCGGATGATGATGATCTCCGCCGGGTCATTGTCGATGCAAGGACGCAATGCAAAAGTCAAAAGGAGAAGCTGGAGTTCGATCGCATGTTAGAGGACCACAAAAAAGGGTTGTACCCCAATTGCAAAGATGGCAACACAAAGCTCGGTACCGTACTGGAATTGCTGTAGTGGAAGGCAGAGAATGCTGTGCCTGACAAAGGATTTGAGAAGCTACTGAAAATATTGAAGAAGAAGCTTCCAAAGGATAACGAATTGCCCGACAGTACATACGCAGCAAAGAAGGTCGTATGCCCTCTCGGATTGGAGGTGCAGAAGATACATGCATGCCCTAATGACTGCATCCTCTACCGCGGTACGTACAAGGATCTGAACGCATGCCCGGTATGCGGTGCATTACGGTATAAGATCAGACAAGATGAAGGGAAAAGGGACATAGTTCTTTCAGGAAAAAGGGACATCGTGGGAGTGGAGGGGAAGACAGACATGTCTGAAGATTATGAAAAGTTTCATGAAATTCCTCCCTTCAAAGTCAAGGCTGACCCCAACATCCTGATAAACGATGAAGATTATCCATGGTTACGGCGCAATAAGCAAATGAGACAAGCGAAGAAAAAGTGAAGACTTTCTCCCGCAACTATTATGATGATACCATGCCAACTTTGTAACAGACGAGTATGATACCATTGTCCATTTTGTACATGCACATGCTATGTGGGTGAATTTATGATACCATGCCAACTTTCAACTTTTTCAGAGTTCATTTGAAATGCTTTAATGTCTTATGGTTCGGCCCTCGTAATACCATTAATCCCGTTTCGCTCCTTGTCAACTATGTTCTCACCAAGAACACTCCATAGGCGCATCTATGTTCATTTTTTTAGTAAAGTTAATCACAAACTTGTGATTCACACAAATTTCAAAGAATTCAAATTTTAACTATTCAAATTTGAAAACTAATGGCACTAACAGAAAGTTTATAATTTTGCTGACCTAAAAGAAAAAAGAATTAAAAATAAAGCAAAAAACAAAGGAAAATAAATAAAGCAACAAAGAAAACAAAAAAACAAAAAAAGTGTTTTCAAATTTGAAAACTAATGGCACTAACAGAAAGTTTATAATTTTTCTAAAACTAAAAGCAAAAAATAATTAAAAAATAAAGCAAAGAACAAAAGAAAATAAATAATGCAGAAAACAAACAAAAAAAACTGGAAAATAATTAAAAATAGCAACAATAAGTATTTTGTTGTAAGTAGAAACAAAATAAAATAAATAAAGCAAGAAAGAAAACAAAAAACAAAAAAAGTGTTTTCAAATTTGAAAACTAATGGCACTAACGGAAAGTTTATAACTTTCCTAAAACTAAAAGCAAAAAGAATTAAAAAATAAAGCAAAAAACAAAAGAAAATAAATAATGCAGAAAACAAAACAAAAAACTGGAAAAAATAAAAATAGCAACAATAAGTAAAGAAAACAAAAAAACAAAAAAGTGCGTCCTACTGGGCACCCATGGCCTGAATACGACTAGAAACCCTACCATGGGCAAGGATTCAGGCCCGCAGAAGGCCCAGCAGGCCCACATGCAAAGTAGTGTCAGATTAGGCCCATTGGCCTGCAGTTCAGAGGAGTTCGAGTGGGAAGAGGCAGCGGAGCTTATAAACAGGTGCGAGGCGCTCTCAACTAGCGAGGTGGGACTAAACTCCCACCACCACGCCGCTGTGTCAGGCCATTGGTCCCGGTTGGTGCCACGAACCGGGATCGATGCCACCCTTTGGTCCTGGTTCGTGGCACCAACCGGGACCAATGCCCCCCCTTTAGTCCCGGTTGGTGCCACCAACCGGGACCAAAGGCCGCCGCTTCTTTGGTCCCGGTTGGTGGCACCAACTGGGACTAAAGGGTGCATTAGTCTCGGTTGGTGCCACCAACCGGGACTAAAGCTCTTGCTATATATACAACACTTAGCAGTTTCGACCAAATCGATCCCCCACTTCTCCCCCGACGCCCCTGCTCCTCCTCGTCGCCGTCGCCGCCCGACACCCCTGCTCCACCTTGCCATCTCCGCCGCCACCGACGCCGTCAGGCTGCTCGACTTCGCCGTCGCCGCCGCCCCCTATGAGCACAGCCTGCTCCCACGCCCCTCCCGTCCCGCACCCCTG
>NC_041393.1:334093525-334313216 GCF_002162155.2 Triticum dicoccoides
CGTGCCCTACGCGGCCGCCGCGCGCCGCCCCGCTGCCCCTGCCCTGCATTTTCCATAGCAATTTCCATAGCAATTTCCATAGCATTTTTTTGCATTTTTTGTGTATATGTGTTTGTATGTGTATATATGTGTACATGTTCATAGTATTTTTCCATAAGTGTATTTGTTTTGTTCATTGCATTTTTTTCATATATATAATGTATATATGTATGTGGTAGCTATATATATGATGAATGGATGTGGCTATGTATGTATGAATATAATGTTCATAGCATTTTTTTGTTCATATATGTTTTTTCATATATGTATTAATTTTTTATTTAGGTTGTTAGTAGATATCGATTTTAGGTTTTTTTTTGAACAGAGAAAGGCACCCGAAGGTACCAATATATTCAGCTCACAGAACATTTTACAGTCAAGATTACACCATCTGCTAGAATAAAGAGAAAGAAGAACTGCAGATGTAAAGAAAGAACAGCTGAATAAAGACATATGAGCGAGCAAGGAACAAGATCCTTACTGAAGAATAGCATGTTCTAAGAAACAAAGGAAGAGTAGGGGAAAAGAAAATTCCAGCTTTGACAGCAATCTCTTCCTTTCCAACAACCGAGCATAGACCATCAGATCATGTTGAGATGAGGAACTTCCCAGAGCTATCAACTTTCTCCTAAATGCAATACACCTTATGAAGATGAATTCCTGCAAAATTAAAATCAACAAGAGAGGCAGCTAGAGGACATGATTCAGTGACATGAGAGTGAGAAGAGCAATTGAGTGTAGGTCTTCCAGCCATTTGAAAAACTTGATGAGCTAAATTGTGAGCCACCCCATTCAAATTCCTAGAAATATGAAAAACTTGGGGATTAAGATTAGAAGTAGAGTTTACAAAAGAAGCCACTTCTTTTCTAATATTCCAAGGAGTGGAAGAGTGAGCAATATTCCTGGCAGCAGCAACAGTGGCAAGAGAAAGAGAATCAGTTTAAAAAGCAGGAGCTTGAATGTTAAGGCAAGCCGCCAATTGAGCTGCACAAGCAAGAGCAATTGCTTCAGCTTGAAGAGGAGTGTCCGTCGGAGGGCCTCAAGCTTGAACCTGAATATTTATTTCCCTATTAGAAGAAGGAAGACAAAAGTAAACTCCCACACCTGTGCGCAATTGACCTTGCTGAAATCCTGGAACTCTAGAAGTTCTGAAAGCAGCATTGGGAAAACACTTTAGCACCATTAATGAGAAGGTCTGATTTGAGAGTATTGCCTTGCTTAGGAAGAGGAGAATTATCAGGTTGAGAAGCCTGCAAAGACTGAATATTAGTAGAAGGCAGAATCTCCTCTTGGAGAATATTATTCAAACTAGTAGCAACAATTTTAATTTGGTAGGGAAAAGAAAATTTCCTCTCAAAGAGGAAATCATTTCTAGCCTTCCAAATGCACCACATAAAATTGAAAATATTTTGCAAAGATGCATAAGGATGGCCCATAGAAGCAAAGTGAATTAGAAGGGAATGCATTGAAGAGTGACCTTGCACAAGGATGTCAGATCTAAGAAACCAAGGTGCAGAGAACCAGGCCACTCTATCAAAGTCACAAAGAAAGATAAGGTGAAACTCATCTTCTTGCTAAGCACATCTACAACAGTTCTGCGAAATGTGAATAGAAAAACGGCCTGCTCTCATTCCTATGGGCAAAGCTTTGCTAAGCATCCTCCAAGCAAAAGTTTTAACCTTGGGCAATAAATCTTTCTGCTTCCAAATAGTTTTAAGAAAAGCTTTCAAATCCAAAGGAACATCCAGAGGAGCAGTTCTAGGATTAGTATGAATGTCTTGTAAGCAAAGTTTATAAGTAGCTTTGGAAGAGCAAATACCATTGGGAGCCAAAGGCCAACAAAGAATATCAGCATTATCATCCTCAAGAATATCAATGTTGATAATCTGAGTAGCCAAAGGTTGCTGAAAAAGAGAGAAAATGACCTGACGGTTCCATTGCCTTTGCCCAGGCTGCCAAAGATCCCTAACCAAGGAGGGATAAATAAAGCCTGATGGTTGAGGAACGAGAAAATCATGAATAGAGTTCCAAAGATTGCACCAAGGCATGCTCCAAATAGAAACATTACCTTGGGTGAGTTGATAGAAGGCATGCTCTTTAAGTTTAGGAAGCATTTTTAAAATGGAAGACTAAAAGGAAGATTTAGGTGGACTATTAGTAGCTTTCCATATAGAAGTGGTAGAAAAATATTTGGCTTGAAGAACACAATATAATTAGGAGGAGGGGTTTTTAGCCAACCTCCAAGCCGCAGCAAAAATAAGACTCTCATTAATGGCTTTTAGATTTCAGATTCCAAGACCACCTTCAGACTTGGAGTTGGTAATATCCTTCCATGCTCTGAGACAAAGACTCCTCTTAGAATCTGTTTCTCTAATCCCTGTCCACCAAAAATTCCTAATGATAGAAGTGAGCTTGGCAATAATTTTTTTTGAAAACAGAAATTTGCCATATAGTAAACAGGGATAGCAGAAAAGACAGAGCGAATAAGTTCTAGACGGGCGGCATGAGATAGCATGTTAGCTTTGTAAGAGGGGAGCTTATTTAAAAATTTATCCAAAATAAAGTTATAAGCAGCACCCCTATTCTTAGCAGGCGTAATTAGAGGATGACCAAGATGAGTGAAATTAGCATCAAGATTAGCAACAGGAAAGACTTGCTTAATATCATTAATAATATTCTGAGAAACATGATTGCTAAAGAGAATGGCAGATTTATTCCAGTTAGGAGTTTGACCACAAAGAGCACAAAAGTGTTGAATAAGACTAGCCATAGTCTGAGCCTCCTAATAAGTAGCCTGCCCACACACCAGAAGATCATCTGCAAATAGAAGAGAATGGACAGAGGGGCAGTTTGGTCCAAGAGAAATTCCCTGCAATTGGTTGGCCTGCAAAGCTTCATTAAGCAAGATGGAAAGTTCATTAATTGCAAGAACAAACAAGTAAGGAGACATGGGACAGCCTTGTCGTATTCCTCTGAAGCTCTTAAATTTAGGAGAGGGCTGGCCATTAATGAGAACAAAGAATGAGGGAGATGAGATGCATGCATGAACCAAATTAACAAAATGACCATGCAGCCCTTTACGATCCAGAGCAGAAACAATGAAATTCCATTCTAAACGATCAAAAGCTTTGGCAAGGTCAATCTTAAGCATAAAGGCATCATGTTTCCAGGATTTAAGAGAAAACGAGTGAACAATTTCCTTAGCAATGATAATGTTGTCACTAATACGTCTACCCTCAATAAATGCTTGTTGAGCTTGGTCAATGTAATCAGGAAGATGATGCTTAAGTCTATTCACAAGAGACTTAGCAATGATTTTATAAAGCACATTACAAAGACTAATAGGATGGTAGTCCATGGGAACAAGAGGAACCAACTTTTTAGGGATAAGAGCAATATTGGTATCATTGATGTGAGGGGGAAGTGTAGCAGTATTATAGAAGTGAGTGACAAGCTGAGTTACCTCATCCCCAATCCAATCCCTAGTAGCTAACTAAAATTCTACATTGAACCCATCAGGACCAGGAGAAGCATTAAGCTTCATGTCTTTAAGAATCCGCAAAAGTTCAGTCTTGTCCGGAATAGAATAAGTAGGATCATTGTTGTCATTAGTCCAAATAGGGGAAGAAAAAGGCCTGCGAGCATAAGTGTTAGGAGAGGAAAATATGTGTCTTAAATAATTAACAAAGGTTTGCATCCTGGCATCCGGTTTGAAATGAATATTGTCATGCTCATCTTTGATAGAACAAATAGTATTTCTTTTTCTACATTTGAGCACAGCCTGTTGGAAGAATTTTGTGTTGCGATCACCTTTTACAGCCCAAGACTTTTTACTTCTTTGCCTGTAAAACTGATTGAGTTTGGAAAGCGTAAGTTCATACCTATCAGTATAGAGGAAAAATAAGAAAAGAAAATAAGGAAAAGGAAGAAAAGAGGAAGAAGGAAGAAGGAAGAAGAAGAAGAAAAAGAATGAGAGGAAAAAGGAAAATAAGAAGAGGAAGAAAGGAGAAGAAGAGGAGAGGAAGAAGAGGAGAAATAAATAAGAAGAGGAAAAAACAAGGAAAAGAAGAGGAGAAGAAGAAAGGAATAGAGGAGAAGAAGGAAAAATAGAATTTTTTTCTATTTTTTCTTCTTCTCCTCTATCCCTTTCTTCTTCTCCTCTTTTTTTCTTCTTTTTTCTTCTTCTTCTTCCTTCTTTCTTCTTCCTCTTTTCTTCCTTTTCCTTATTTTCCTTTCTCGAGGGATAAGAAGAAAAAGAAGAGGAGAAGAAGAAGAAAGGAATAGAGGAGAAAGAAGAAACTTCAACACGAGGGGGGGTACCGATACCCCCTCCCCGATAACATTATTTTCCCATGTATATGTATGTCGTGTCATTGTCGATATAACCCCCTCGAGATAACTTCGACATGAGGGGCGGTCGATATATATACCCCCTCTCGACCATGATAACTTATACCACGGCAGCAGCACCCCCCTCGGCCCTCTCGCTCGACCAAAACTCTCGAGGACACCCAAACCCTAGAGAGAAAATGATGTTGGTCTCCTACCCCCTCCCGCCGCGCCCCTACCCGACAAATTAACTCTCTCGAGGCCACCCAAATTTACCAAGTTAAAAGAGCGTTGTCGTCGAGGCCACCCCAAACCCTTGAAGCGTTGTGTTGAGGCACCCCAAACCCTAGAGAAGCAGCGTCGAGGCCACTAACATGATTCCTTATTGTGATTAGCTAGCTAGTTCTACGTTTGCCACTAATATATATCCATATGTACCATGTTTGAATAATAATTGACATGTTGTAAATATTTGCAGAAACTATGGAGCACTCCCGAGACGAAGCAACAGAAGCAATGTTGGGGGACATAATCGCACAAGGAAGTGATGTCATTGCGTCATTTATCAACAACACCGATGGTCAAGAAGGACTGGGTGAAGAAGAGGGCTATGTTCATGATGGCTCCGGCCCATTAATGCCGGTACAAGAAGAGGGCTATGTTCATGATGGCTCCGGTGACCCAATGGAGGTACAAGAAGGAGTATGTGCTGACTGCTCCGGTGACCGAACCGAGTCCGACCAGGTATATATATATATTAGTTAAGCCCATGCTGACTAGTTAATTGATGCATTCATTGTTTTGATATATGTACACATATTAATTAACTCTCGTCTTTCTTCCTTTTTCTAGCCCTCCGGATCGAGCACAACTTCGGTAAGGAGATGAGGCCCGAAGAAAAAGTTGAGCTCGGATGAAAGGTTTGAGATCATAGAAATCGCGCCCGACGGCAAACCGATTGAACCCATCCGGACAAAGAACACATTTTCTGCTTAGTGCGGGGTTCTTGTTAGGGACACAATCCCGATAAGCATCTGGCAATGGTATAAGCCTAAGGAGGAAGACCCTGAGGTGTCTTATGTCAATGATATGTAGAAAGAAGATCTTTGGACTCAGCTGAAGGCAAATTTCACCCTACTGCCAGAGGAGGATCCGAAGAAGCCAGTTAAAGAGCAATTAATCAAGTCTTGTGCTCTTAGAAGATGGCAAGCCTATTCAGGAGGTGGAGGAAAGAGCTGAACAAGCTTGTTGACAAAAAAGAGACACCAGAATTCATCGGCAAATATGAGAAGATCAAAGATCACTGGCCCGCATTAGTGGCCCAGAAGACATCGGAAAAGAGTAAGAAGATGTCGGCGACAAACAAGCAAAATGCTGCGAAGAAGCAGTTTCACCATCACACGAGGTCAGGTGGCTACCTCAAAGCCCGGCCTAAGTGGTCCAAGGCTGAGAATGATCTGCTTGAAAAAGGGATCGAACCAGAGACAATGAATTGGCCAGACCGTTGCCGGACTTGGTTCTTCAGGGCTGGCGGAACCTTGGACCCTGTATCAGGGAAGTGCCATTGGACGAATGAGCAACTGAAAATACTAGTCAAGAACCTTCGGCACTATATCAATGCAGCGCAGTGAGGGAAGTTCGTTCCAGACAGGGAGAAGGATGAGCTCACAATGGCCCTCGGGAATCCTAAGCACCCTGGACGGACACGAGGCACGCCAGGCTCCATTCCGTGGAAGGTTGGTTTTCCAGACGCAGGGGGTTACAAAACCCACGAGAGAGGAAGAAACTGGAGCAGGGCCAACTGCAGGCGCTGCACGAAAGGGTAATGGGGCTAGAGGAACGAGAAGAGGATTGGAGTGACTCTTTGTCACACATTGAGGATTGTTATATGATTCAGTTATGTTAGCACTGCTAAGAGATTGCACTAGTGAAAGTATGAGGCAAAATTTTGTTTTGCCACTCTAGATTTTGCCAACTTTCCTTATGGCACTCTAGATTTTAACGTTTCATTTTTGCCACTCTTAGATTTTGACAATTATCACTGTCGGGGAAAATGACACCAATGGGATCACGAGGATCCCTTCTACGATTGGAGGGGAGAGAGCTGTGCAAAGAGCAGGTCTAGTGATCAGCGCGAGGGGTTTTACCCAGGTTCAGGCCGCAATGGTGTGTAAAACCCTAGTCCTGCTTTCTGGTGTATATTCCGTGTTCTTGAGTTCTTGAATTAGCTGCGGTGCATGCCCAGTCCAAAAATTCGAAATCCTTCTCCAGTACACCTCGGCCTCCTTTTATATGTCAAAGGGGTCGCCACAGTGGCACATAGGAGGTGGAAAGCAGCTACAGTGCTCAAGCTTATCACTGACATCGTTGGACAAACGCATTTAATGCGCTGCCTACGTGCCCTCTCACCTTGCTTCGACACACGTCCAGGCTGACGAGGCATGCAATGCCAGGCTGGTTGGCTAGCTGCTGTGCTGGCATGGTGGTAGAGCATCCACGAAGATCTGCATGCCGCCACACAGGCGTCTGCCTAGTTGTCGAACTAGAATGGCCGTGAGGTGGCGAAAAAGCCTTGCCGGGTGCGGGCCTGGTTGTGGCCCCGCAATTATCCCTGGCAAGGGCCTTCACAAAGATCTGCATGCTACTATGCACACGCCCCCGAGTCTTGGCCTCGATGTTGTCGATGATGTCAGAGCTCTCAGCCTCACGGGTGATGGCCTTGCTGGTGCTTCGCAAGCTGCCCCAGCAAGGGCCTTGCCGGGGCTATGCAAGCCGCCCCGGCAAGGGTGTTGCCGGGGGAGGTCCATCTTGTCTTTTGCTCTCGGTTCATTGGCTTCAATGCTTGTCTTGGTAGTCTTATATTCCGTCCTTCCGCAGCTCTGCCAAGCCTTGCCATAGGTGTGGCTACAACTGCCCATGCACAAGTAAGGGGTACAGAAAAGCCCATACTTTTGTACACCGACAGGAGCCCCCGGGCCCGGGCCACACATAAGCGCAAAGCATAGTTGGTTCAGGCCCAAAGTAGTGCGCGGGCACGCGTGGCCGAGTTTAACTTCCACAATGTTCTCATCAGTTGCGCTTCCCCATGATCTGCATTGAGTGTGTGATGTGGGGGTCGTGGATGGAACGGTTACAACATGCCTACATCACCTTGCAGTGAAATAGTAAAGAGGCGGCCCGCGCCTTCCCCATAAAAAGAGGAAGCCGCAGGGGCGCTGCTCATTTACTAAGTGGAATCGGGTCGTGGCTTGCACGGCGCCCGTACCCCACGATCAAGGGGTAGAAAATGGTCGTCCCACTTGTCTTCTTGCTTTTGGCTCGCCCGCCACGTGTCCTCCATGCCTTAGAAAGGGTAGGCAGCAGATGCGAAGGGCACAATCATTAACGCCGAGGCGGGCAACCAGGTGTCGCTGATTGGAGCAGCGGGTCGGTCCTGATTCCCCGTGCCTCTGGAGGCCAGATTGGTCGAGTGGGGCGGCTGCCCCTTGAATTTGGAGGCCAGGCCCCATGCCTAGCCCTCTATAAAAAGGGAGAGGGACGGTGCCTTTCCATACTCAATTCCTTCCTCCCCTTTCTGCTTGGTATCCTTCTTCCACTCGCCATCGTGAGAGGGTGTGCTGGTGCTTCAATGCCGGCGACGAGGGCCTCTACTCTCCAGCGCATCCCTCCTCCTTTGGAGTTCACGGAGGTAGAGTCCTCCTTGAGAGGGAGAGGGAGGGGGCAAGGCCGAGGGTGTCGCGGCGCTCGGGGAAGAGGAGGACGGGGCAGTGCACTAGCTGCGCCTCCGCTGGCGGCCCCTCCTCCAATGGAGGGCCATGTCGGAGACCAGCCCCGCGAGTTCTTCATCAGGTTGTACAAGCCCGTGTGCGGTCATCTCAGCCTCCCTACCCCGTTTGCTCGGGTAATGGAGCTTGACCCACCACAGGCCTTGAGGCTGCACATGAGGGGCTGCGGGAACGACAGCATGTGGGTCGATGTCGACTTCCACGCTCCTCATGTTATGTATCCGCGCCATGGATGGAAACATTTGCCCGCGCCCATAGCTTGTCGGAGGGGCATATTCTCCAATTCAAACTAATGGAGAATGGCCTACTCTCCGTCAAGGTCTTTGGGCGCTCATGAATCCGCTTTGGGTGCTGCGCGGAGAGCTCCACCGACGATGAAAGCTCCTCCTCGAGAGAGAGTGACGAGGAGGACAGCGACAACGATGACGACGACGGGCGGGAGGGTGACGGCTCCGACTCCAGCTGACCATCAGTGACAGCACCATCATCTGCACCGCCCCTTCCCCCAGCAACATGCCTTGCCGAGGGTTGTGCCCTGCTGGCTCTGGTGTCGGTAGTCGACGGGCTACCTCCGCCATGCTCTCCATTGACATGTTCCCCGTGCCTCCCTCTGTCTTCACTTCCCATGCCTGGGGAGGAAAAAGGAAAGAATAGGGATTACGAGGCACTTATCTTTTTTTTAACTTGTAGGCACTTACTAAATCTTCATTTCAAATTATGTAATCTCTTGAGTCCATGCTTATGTTTTGTAACATTCGTACTTGTATCAGCATTTTAATGAAAAAGATGAGCCCTGCCGGGACCCATGCATGTATACGTCGATGCAGAGGCGAAACGCCTCTTTAATGGTAATAAACGAGTTCTCCCGGCAAGTTATCTTGCCGGCGCCCTTTGTGCCTGCCGGAGAGTCACATCGGCCGGGTTACAGACAAAGGGTCCAGCCCCCTGCCAATCTCTTTTTAGCAAAGGCTACTGCGACCATTCTGACTGAAGCAACATTCGGGTCAGGGATGAGAGCACCTAAGTCTAAAAAAGAGTGGCGAGGTTTTCTAATGCACAATTCATAGGTTACGAACATGTATGGACAAGAGGTGAACTTTATCTGTTTGATTCGCCGGGGAACATTGTGTCGGGTAGTCTTCTCATCTTCTTGTCGGAGCGTCATCATTGTGGCTGAAAGGAAGAGAGGACAGGACTGTGGAACCTTGGCGGTTCATCAGTACCTGCTGGAGTCAAGGGTAGTGCAATATCCTGAACAAGCATGCATATATGTATATAAATGAACACGGAAACCAATAGAGAACTGTACATACTAAAAGTTATCTGGCTATGCACAGGGTCTGTGCCTGGCTTTGTACATACAGTTAGATGCCTTGCCGGCAAGGCTAGTACAAAAGGGGGTTGCCGGGTATCCCGACAACCGCGCCTTACAGGTAAAACTTGCGAAGATGTTCTATATTCCAGGAGTTGTTCACCGGAATTCCATCTTCGGTCTCCAGGCGAATTGCGCCGGGCCTGGTGACTCGTATTACCTGATAAGGGCCTTCCCACTTTGGCGTCAACTTATTTGAATTCTTGGTGGATTGAACACGCCAAAGAACAAGGTCACCTTCCTCAAGGCTTCGGGCATGAACCTTGGGGCTAAGATAGCGGAGCAAGGCTTGCTGGTAGCGCACGGCTCGCACAGCAGCCTGAAGATGTTCTTCCTCAATGAGCGTTGCATCATCTTGGCGCAACTGCTCTTGCTCAAACTCATCATAAGCGAGCACTCGACGTGACCCGTATATGAGTTCTATGGGGAGAACTACTTCTGCCCCGTACACTAGGGCAAAGGGTGTCCAACCAGTGGCTCGATTTGGTGTCGTTCCGATTGACCAAAGAATCATTGGCAACTCAACAATCCAGCACCTTCCGCACTTATGCAATCTGTCAAAAGTTCTTGTTTTGAGGCCTCGCAACACTTCAGCATTTTCCCTTTCTTCCTGGCCGTTGCTTCTTGGATGAGCAATAGAAGCAAAAGAAAAATTGCTGCCAAGGTCTTGGATGTACTGCATGAAGGTGCGGCTCGTGAACTGTGTGCCATTGTCGGTGATGACTCTGTTCGGCACACCAAAACGTCAAACCAGTCCCTTGAAGAACTTGACGGCTGATTGTGTTGTCACCTTTCTCACCGGTTCCACTTCTGGCCACTTTGTGAACTTGTCGATTGCAACGTATAAGTACTCAAAGCCCCCGACAACACGGGGAAAGGGGCCTAGTATGTCGAGCCCCCAAACCGAAAATGGATAGGAAAGAGGGATTGTTTGAAGAGCTTGGGCTGTTTGATGAAGCTTCTTTGAATGGAACTGGCATGCTTCACACTTGGTTACTAGTGTAGTCGCATCCTGGAGAGCGGTGGGCCATAAGAAGCCTTGCCAGAATGCTTTGCCGGCAAGGGCTCTTGACCCTATGTGGGAGCCACATATGCCTCCATGTATCTCTGCCAACAGCTTCAGACCGTCCTCCTGAGGAATGCACTTCAATTTCACGTCGTTCGGTCTTCTTCTATATAGGACATCATCCACAAATTGGTACATGCTAGACCGACGGGCTACTTTTTCTGATTCTTCCTGTCCCTCAGGGAGTTCCCCTGTTTGGAGGAAAGGAACAGTCTGTTGTGCCCATGCCGCAGCCTGAGGCTCGACAGCAAGGACTAAAGGCTAATCTCCTGCCGTGGGGGCAGCAGTCTCTACAGCCGGGGCTTGGGGCCCTGCCGGAGGCTGCTGCTCCCTGACAAGCTTGGGGTTCCTGGCAACTTCCTTGTCGGTGGCTCCTCGGAGCTCAGCGGGAAAGTACTCGCCCGGGCCCGCCTTCCTTCACTTATTTTGTCCTGCTGATGGTTCAACAGATGGCTGAGTTAATTGGAGCACAAAGGTACCTGGTTCCACAGGCAAATTGAGGGCAACACCTTTTGACAAGTCATCGGCAATGCTATTTTCTGCTCGAGGAACGTGCTCTGCTTGTAGACTATCGAAACGCTCCTCCAACTTCCTCACTTCATCTACATATGCTTCCATCAACGGGCTTTGATAATCTTTGTTAACTTGCTTGACGACAGGCTGTGAATCATCTCTGATGATAAGCTTCCTAATCCCGAGGTCTGCCATGACCCTAAGACCGGCAAGCAGCCCCTCATACTCTGTAGTGTTGTTTGTTGACTTTTCCTAGGGAAGATGCATCTGGACTACGTACTTGAGGCGCTCCCCAATGGCCGCGACGAGCAGCACGCCGGCACCATCACCTTGCAGCGAGAAAGCTCCATCAAAGTACATAATCCAATCACGACTTGTCTCCTTGCCGAGAAGAGTGGTCTCTTGAATTTCTTTGTCAGGCGTTGAGGTCCATTCTGCTATGAACTCTGCCAAGACTCTGCTCTTAATTGTCGAAGTGCTTTCAAACTTGAGACCAAAGCTTGAAAGTTCCAACGCCCACTCCACAATCCTCCTAGTTGCATCTGGATTGTGCAAGATCCGTTGCAACGGGAGGCAAGTGATGACGGTGATCTCATGTGCTTGGAAATAATGACGCAACTTCCTTGAGGCCATAAGAAGGCCGGAAAGTAACTTCTGTATACCAGAATATCTTCATCTAGCCCCCTGCAAGAGGGAGCTGAAAAAATAAACCTGGTGCTGCACCACCTTCTTCTTCTGTTACATTTCTTGTCACTGCTGTGAATTCGTCCCCAAGACGATTTCATCTCAAGTTAGAACCGCGGCAACTTTTGATGTAATATAACTTGTTGTGCTTTGAACTGAATGCATATTATTTTGCTGTTTGATTTCTCTTTGTATGTACTACATCCTATGTTTATTGGATAGGCTTGCCGGCGCGTAAACCCTTGTCGTGGGCGCTTTGAGGAACGGATCCTCAGCAGCCTGCTGGGGGTGTCACTGCCGGGCAAGCCCCCTTGCCGTTCTTGGCGCAGCCTCTTGAGCTGTTGAGCGGACTCGAAACAGAACAAGGGCGCTGCCAATAGTGGCGGGGTTCCTCTGCGTGCAGGTTTTCCATACAAAAACCAAAACCATTTGAGGGAAATAACCTTACAAAAAGGAAATCACTCAAGGTTTGGCATGACTTAGCTTTTCATTGCTGCACAGATCATCGTTGCGGCCGCAGACGACACCGCTCGCCTAGCTTCTGGTATCAGGATGGCGCGGATGATCTTGATCTCTACTGTCACGAGCGTCTGCCACGTCACCCGTTCGCGCTGGAACGGGCGGGCCGACTCCAGACGAACCAATCGTTGTGATCGTGTTCTTCTTCGAAGCCATGTCGATGAGGAGACTGATGCACTAACTACTAGACCAGATTTTCACAGCTTCTCCCCCCTACCTAGCGCACCAAATATGTCGGGGAAAATGACACCTATGGGATCATGAGGATCCCTTCTACGGTTGGCGGGGAGAGAGCTATGCAAAGAGCAGGTCTACTGATCAGCGCGAGGGGTTTTACCCAGGTTCGGGCCGCAATGGTGCGTAAAACCCTAGTCCTGCTTTCTGGTGTATATTCGGTGTTCTTGAGTTCTTGAACTAGCTGCGGTGCATGCCCAGTCCAAAAAGTTCGAATCCTTCTCCAGTACGCCTCGGGCCTCCTTTTATATGTCAAAAGGGTCGCCATAGTGGCACACAGGAGCTGGAAAGTAGCTATAGTGCTCAAGCTTATCGGTAGCATCATAGGACAAACGCATTTAATGCGCTGCCTACATGCCATCTTACTTTATCAGGGGTGGTAACAGAAGTCATCCCGTCCGTCTCCGCCTCACCTAGATTCGACATGTGTCCAGGCTGACAAGGCATGCAACGCTAGGCTGGCTGGCTGGCTGCTGCGCTGGCGCGATGCTAGAGCATCCACGAAGATCTGCATGCTGCCACGTAGGCGTCTGCCTAGTTGGCGAGCTGGTCGTTGCGCTGGAATGGCCGTGAGGTGGCGAAATAGCCTTGTTGGGTGCGGCCTGGTTGTGGCCCCGCAATTGTCCCCAACAAGAGTCTTGCCGGGGGGTCATTGCCTTCTAGTCTCCACATGGACCTGCAGGCCATCAGTCTTCACAAAGATCTACATGCTCCTATGCACACACCCCTGAGTCTTGGCCTCGACGTTGTCCATGATGTTAGAGCTCTCAGCCTCAGGGGTGATGGCCTTGCTGGTGCTTCGCAAGCTGCCCCGACAAGGGCCTTGCCGGGGCTATGCAAGCCGCCCCGGCAAGGGTGTTGCTGGGGGAGGTCCAGCTTGTCTTCTCATCTCTGTTCATTGGCTTGAATGCTTGTCTTGGTAGTCTTGTATTCTGTCCTTCTGCGGCTCTGCCAAGCCTTGCCTCAGGTGTGGCTACGTCTGCCCGTGCACGAGTAAGGGGTACAGAAAAGCCCATACTTTTGTACACCGATAATCACAATTGCCATTCTATGGCAAAAGCAAAATATTTTTATTTCATTTTGTACTCTCTTAGCTTTTGAAATGTATCACAATTGCCACTCTAAAAATTTTGTTTTTGCCATGGGAATGGAAGTTGTGATAATTGTCAAAAACTAAGAGTGGCAAAAGTGAAATGTCAAAATCTAGTGGCATAAGGAAAATTGGTAAAATCTAGAGTGGTAAAAACAAAAAATTTCCCTAAGTATGAACCCTAGGCCTTGTTTCTAAGAATTTCAATACCATTTGTGCTATGTTTTGTTACTTGCTACCTTGCTGTTTTTATATTTTCAATTACAAAAACCTATATCTACTATCCATACTACACTTGTATCACCATCTCTTCGCTGAACTAGTGCACCTATACAACTTGTCATTGTATTGGGTGTGTTGGGGACACAAGAGATTTCTTGTATTTAATTGTAGGGTTGTTTGGGAGAGACTATCTTCATCCTATGTCTCCGATTCAGAGAACTTTGATGTCTGCACAAAAAACAACACCATGGTAGTTGTGCTGAAAACTACATCAGTCCATGTTACTTCCATTCAAATCATACCAAAATCATACAGAATTGTTGTAAACATGGCATGCATACTTCATAAATTATAGATACGCCGGAAGCATATCACCCCGCAGGCTAGCAGGCTGGGGGGGGGGACCTTCCCGATCTTCCTCCTGTCCGTCTTTGCAGGGTTGGTGTCGCTCTTCTCTGACTTTTCAATGATATACTCAACCATTACCAAATCCACGTGCTGCACCTGCACCCAAACTTCTTTCTCCTCCTCTCCGTCTTCGACTACCTCTGCAAGGCTTTCCTAGGGGTGGTGCCCTAAGTGGCCTTCCTCCGGAAGTTCTTCAGCCTATACTATAGAAAAAAGACACATCCATGACATTTTGGGCTGAACGATTTTTTTTCTATCATGCTTATGACACTTCTATGACGATAATTGTCTCAAAAGCATGTATCATCATAGATGTGGTGGGCTCCTACTTGTATGACAAAAAATCATGATAGAAAATGGGCTTTTCATCTTGGGCGGGCTAGGGACACACCTGCATGACATTCTTTGGGCCGTCCATGACGGAAAAAAAATCATGGTAGAAGCGAGGGCGAGGAAAATATTGGGGAGTTACCAGTTACGGTGGGTGGTCGGTTTCCTCCCAATGAACACGATGTTGTTTCGTCCATTCCGACCCAGCCGGTTGGCTGCCGATGAACAGGACGCCGTCGTTGTACCCGTTCGAGACCAAGCCCGTATGTACATACGTGGCTGTCTTTTTTGCAGCGTAGCTGTCGTATGTGTACATGATTTAGACGGGACTGCCTGAACTGCTACCACTCCTTACTCGGCCACGGTTCATCATGGCAGACAGACCGATCAACCGGTATGTACACAGACAATGCTACGTACGCTTCGACCGAGGGGTTCCCAGCTGTCAGGGAGGACAAGGAGGCACTTCCTTGCGTGCTGATATATAGCTGGCTGGTCCCAGCGGTCAAGGGTGGAATCATATATTTTTTTCTCATAATAAGTAGGCACTTCCTTGCATGCAAATATGTTTTTGGTGGGTCCCAGCTGTCACGGGCATGAATAAGGAGGCACTTCCTTCCTTGCAAATATATACATGGTGGGTCCCAGCTTTCAGGGGGAGGAATAATTTTATTTTCGCGTAATAAGGAGGCAGTTGCGTGCGTGAGTCCATGGACCTGGTGCGTCCCAATTGTCAGCCTCCCCACGTATAGTCCTCTTCCGATGACTCTTGTTTGTTGACCACGCTGTGCCGAGCGCACCAAGGCGGTGGACGATGGCGAGGCCCCGGACGGCAACGAGCCGGTGATGGGAAGACGCGGAAGTGGAGTCGCAGATGGAGAGGTGTACAAGGGTTAACTGGTTCTAGAGTGGCGTGATTCTAAAGTCGATGGAGAATAACAGGTGGTGTGGGGGTGGAGGGATGGCTTGGCCGGCTGTGGGGTAGCGCTTCACAGCGAAGCGTTCTAAGCAGAGCTGCTAGCAGCCGCAGGTCGGAGCAGGTGGTCCCGGCGGCGCTGGAGGAAGAAGAGAGATTGAAGATGAATGCGAGCCGTTGGATGTAAATCCAATGGCTATCGATGTCAGAATAATTTGTTGACTAAGTTGACAACCCCTTGCGTTGGTTTCGACCTATTGGCACACATTTGAGCCTCCAAAAATTTCGCACATATTCAACCCATTTTTTAGAATTTATAGTCCATTTGCTGCGCTGGGTGAAAAAATAATGTAGCGTCCATGTGGCCCATTTAATTTTTTCTAAAAAACTACAACCATTTGCACTTTCTAGAAATAAACAAATTTGCTAGCATGGGCGAACAAATAATGTAGTGTCCATGTGGCCCATTTATTTTTTCCTAAAAGTTTACAACCCATTTGCACTTTCTCGAAATATACAATTTTGCTGGGCTATTCTAATTATAATGTTGGATTGGGCACAGTAATGCTATCATAATAAAAACAGGGGCTGAGTATTTTGTTATAAATATATTTAAATAATAAGTGCTTTACTTACATTGGTCCTTAAATCTTACCAAGTTTTTGTACACAATCACCTGGATTTTCGTTGACCTTAAGTAAAAAAGCAGGATTTTATTGTTAAATAATTATTTTTATAAGTTCAGAATACGTGGGATATATTTTTTCTTATATATGTAAGTATCTGTTAAATTTAGATGTATATAATATAGTTAGAATGGAAACATAAGTTGGACCTCACATTCTTATTCTTATATAGAAAAATAGAACAGACCTCTGCGTTTTCTTCAAAAAAATACATATGTTGGGTTTCAGATGTTTAAGAGAAAATAAAACCTAGGATGGGAGGGCCATAGGCCGGTCAATACATGACGGCCGTAAAAAAAGTACAAACCAGCATGTCGTGGGTTGCACATGTTAATAAAGAAAGCCTAGACTGGGCAGCCCACAACCCTGCTGATACTTGTTGGCCCACTGATAATTAATGATACCTACCAGCTCCCCGGTGACTAGCTTCATTGTAAATTTATATCCTTTAGTAACTACGTTGATGAACCTGTGGCCCCCAATATCAGTATAGCATTAGGAGGAAGTATTTTTTTCAATGAGGCACTTGCTTGCGTACAGCCATGGACCTGGTGGGTCCCGACTGCCCGCCTCTCCACTTACAGTCCTCTCCAGATTCATCTCGGTTATTGAGCATGTCCACAACGGCAGACAGCGGCACTGTGGAAAGCGCACAAAGGCGGAGGACGACATCCAGTCCCCAGATGAGAATACACCGGAGCCGGGGAAGACATGCTACAGTAGTGGTAGATGTTGTGCCCAATTTCTACTGAAAGTACTAGAGTATCCTAGTGGCCAAGGTCCACTCCCCAACCGCTGCTCCACCTATGGTCAATTCCACCTAATGCAGTGAAAATATTCATAAATTTTTGCCTCTGGCTCTGACATGTGGGTGCCCATTGTCATCTATGCACACCACCTCCAACACTCAACATTGTGTGGGCATTTTGAAAACAACATATCTCTTTTACTGTGCATCACATGAAGATGTGCTATGCATGAATGTTGATCAGCATGATGTTAACTGGCTGGTAGTTCCATTTTTTACCATGAATAAAACTTCCAACATGATGTTATCCCTGTTGAAAAGGGTGTGTTAACATAAATGCTCTGCCTCTGAAACTTGTAGTTTCTTATCTGGAACTCAAACTTGTAGTTTCTTCTCTGAGAATCACATTGTCTGCACTTTTATAAGAAACTACATTTTTAAAGTGCTAAAAATAGATATCTATAATTCATAAAATACTTCATATGCTCAATACTGCAAATCTTAAATTCAAAAGACATTCATATCTGAAAGTACTCACAAAATACACAACAGAAAACACAATTCAGAACCAGCAAATACTAACAACCCTAAGCTCCTCCTCAAACTATTTAGGGGGGGGGGAGTCCCCTCCTATTACTCGGCGGCAGACAGCCGCCCCATGGTATGAGGTGAATGTCAAGGGAGAGGAAGGCGGGGAAGAGTCGTTGCGCCAACAGTTTTTCTCCTCTTGGAGTTGGGTTCGGTCGACGAAGACTCCACCGGCTCGCTCTGCAATGGCACCCTCACAAATGGCACCATGTAGATGCTCGATTCTTCAACCTCGGATGGATGCTCATCTTGGATCGATACTCCCACCACCGCGGCCTCATGATTGGATCATGTGCATCTGTTTGCTCCATGGCCTAGAGGAGCAGCTCTATGTACTCCCACGCGACTCCCTCCGGGAGTATCGCCGCCTTTTTTCTCTTTTCCATGTCGGTGAGAAATACGTACTCCCCCAAGCTTAGGATTCTGGCCTAAGTTGGTTTAGGGCAACGGCTGGCCTGGCGGATATCCAAAGTTGTAGTTGGGGTTGTACTGAGCTGCGGCCACTACTGCTTGAAGGGATGTAGCGTGGAGGCGAGCAGCCTCCCCCCTCTCTCATACTTGTTTGCCTCCTCTCTAGTTATGAAGTATCTCCGTTTTACTTGAAAGTTAAAGACGACAGGGGCGGGAAGTGTAATATAGAATATGTGCTCCCTGTCATAGATTAGTTGGTACAAGAGGGCCTATTTGCTCCTCTCAAGAAGCTAGTAACGAATCATAGCATCATTATCAAGGTAAGAGTGTGGTAATGCAACATAGTTTTCTCTTATGGTACCCTGAGATAAGTAGCTAACTGTGTGGCATAAATCCCACCAAAGAAATCTCCATCTTTAGCATTATTATGTAACCGCCTTGCAACAATAGCCCCCAAGTTATATCATTTATCACCAATTACTGCACTCTTGAGGACACTAAGATCTGGTGCACAAAGGTAGCTATAATCATGTTTACCATTAATGCATCTACCTATAAAGAGAGAAAAATAATGTATAGCAGGAAAGTGAATGCTCCCTATAGTATCTTGTGTTACATTTCTAGTTTCTCCCTGGTGATGCTAGCAAGGAACTCAGAATAATCAATTTTACGAGGCTCACTATGAATGCCACATTGCGGGATTTTACATATTTCATTAAAATCTTCAAGGTCCATTCCAAAAGATTTATCATAAAGATCAAATAAAATAGAATGAGTATTGCGCTTGGATGTAAACTCAAATCTCCGCACAAACAAATTAGTGAGGTGATAGTATTGACGGCACTTATCTGAAAGGAAGTCCTCAAGGCCGGCATTTTGCACGTATGCGTTAAATTCCTCCTTGAAACCTACATGAACCATGAAATGATCTAACAGCCATTCACAAGGCTGCACTAGAGCTTCCCTCACGTATTGAGAGCCTTGGGGCTTTCTTCATTGAGGAACCCCATTGGTATTTCTTCCTAAACATTTTTCTTCCTCTAAAAAATTTCTAAAATTTTAGTAACCCAAAATAAAAGAGAACAAAACTCAATAAGATTGATAGCAACTACTCCCACAAGTGTCTAGAGGCTAAATCATGCAACAAAACTACTTTGGACCATATAAATTTGCCATGCAATCTCAAGAACAAGGTCACCACAGCAGCAAAAATTTGCAATAAATAAAGCACTAGAACAAACTAATTGGACCATTGGAGGAGTCACATACCGAAGCAAATCCAGGAAACAGTTTCCGAAATGGTGTTCTGAGCAAGGAGATCGGAAATGATAGCAAAATGAGCAAGAACATGGGTTTCAACAATGGTGGATTTTTTCTGGGGGAGGACAAAGTGAATGGGTGCTGGAATAAGTGGAGGGGACCCACGTTGGACCACAAGCCCACTAGGCATGCCCAGGGGGTGGGCACGCCCAGTGGGCAGTGCAAAAAATTCTAAAATATTTTAAAAAATCATACTAAATTTTTAGGGCATCTGGAGAACTTTTATTTCCTGGTCATTTTTTATTGCACAGATATTTCAAAATAATCGTATTTTTGCTTATTTGTTCTAAATAACCGAAAGTAAAAGGTGGGTACAAAGAGTTGTGTTTTACTAAACTCATCCATCCCATGCCAATCAAAAGGAATCCATTAACAAGGTTGATCAAGTCTTATTAACAAACTTCTTCTGAATGACAAGAAACCAAAGAATCTTTGTATAACACTAGGTTACCTCAATGGGGATATGCATGTCCCCAACAATAAGAATATCATATTTCTTTTTGACAGTAGGGAGAGGGAACTCAAAACCTCCAATAGTAAATGTTGAATTTTTTCAATAGAGTTCATACTATTCACTTGAGGATGTTTCTTCATAAAGTGTATCGTATACTCATTACCATTAACATGAATAGTGACATTGCCTTTATTGCAATCAATAACAGCCCCTGCAGTATTCAAAAAGGGTCTACCAAGGATAATCGACATACTGTCGTCCTTGGGTATATCAAGAATAACAAAGTCCGTTAAGATAGTAACATTTGCAACTACGATAGGCACATCCTCACAGATACCAATGGGTATAGCAGTTGATTTATCACCCATTTGCAAAGAGATTTCAGTTAGTGTCAACTTATTCAAATAAAATCTACGATATAAAGAGAAAGGCATAACACTAACACCGGCTCCAAGATCACATAAAGCAGTTTTAACATAATTTCTTTTAACTAAGCATAGTGTAGTTGGTATTCCTGGATCTCCTAGTTTCTTTGGCTTCCATCGTTAAATGTGTAATTAGCAAGCATGGTGGAAATTTTAGCCTCTGATATCTTTCTTTTATTTGTAACAATATCCTTCATATACTTAGCATAAGGAGACATTTTCAAAATATCAGTCAAACACATATGTAAAAAGACAGGTCTAAGCCTTTCAACAAAGCGCTCAAAGTACTCATCATCCCTTTTCTTATATGCTTTAGGAGGAAAGGGCATGGGTTTCTGAACCCTTGGTTCTCTTTATTTACCATGTTTCTTAACAATGAAGTCTCTCTTATCATATCTTTTATTCTTAGGTTGTGGGTTATCAAGATCAACAACATGTTCTATCTCCACATTATTATCATTACTAGTTTGAGAATCAACATGAACATCATCATTAACATTATCACTAGGTTCATGTTTATCACCAGATTGTGTTTCAACATCAAAAATAGAAATATCATTTGGATTCTCAGGCGTGTCTATAACAGGTTCACTAGAAGCATGCAAAGTCCTATCATCTTTCTTTTTCTTTTTGGAAGGAATAGGTGCATCACTATTAATTCTCTGGTTGTTCTACTCTCTTAGGATGGCCCTCAGGATACAAAGGTTCCTGAGTCATTTTACCTCCTCTAGTCATAACTCTAACAACATTATCATTGTTCTTAGAATTCAACTCATTCAACAAATCATTTTGTGCCTTGAGAACTTGTTCTACTTGAGTTTTTACCATAGAAGCATGTTTACTAATAATCTTGAGTTCATTAACAGTTCTACACATATACTCACCCAAGCAGTCAGGCATATAAGCATTACGTTTCAATTGTGTACTAACATAACATTGAAATTTTCTTGTTTGACAATAAAGTTATCAAATTCATCCAAGCATTGACTAACAGACTTATTATGAGGAATATCACCTTCATCAAATCTATAGAGAGAATTTACCTCTACTACCTGTGTCGGGTTATCAAGACCATATATTTCTTCAATAGGGGGTAAATTCTTAACATCTTCAACTTTAATACCTTTTTCTTTCATAGATTTCTTTGCCTCTTGCATATCTTTAGGACTGAAAAATAGAATACCTCTCTTCTTCGTAATTGGCTTAGGAGGTGATTCAGGAAGTGTCCAATCATTATCATTACTCAATATATTATTCAATAATACTTCAGCTTGTTCAACAATTTGTTCCCTGAAAACACAACTAGCACAACTATCTAGGTGGTCCCTAAAAGCATCGGTTACTCCATTATAAAAGATATCAAGTATTTCATTTTTCTTGAGAGGATGATCAAGAAAAGCATTAAGCAATTGGAGAAGCCTCCCCCAAGCTTGTGGGAGACTCTCTTCTTCAATTTGCGCAAAGTTAAATATTTCATGTAAAGCAGCTTATTTCTTATGAGCAGGAAATATTTTTCAGAGAAGTAATAGATCATATCCTGGGGACTACACACAGAGAATTAAACCATATCTTAGCATCACCCTTGAATTAGATAGAGTGGCTATATCATTTATTTTAGTAAGATGTGCCACAACAACTTCAGATTCATAACCATGGAAAGGATCAGATTCAATCAAAGTAATTAACTCGACATCCATAGAGAATTTTCATTATCCTTATCAGTAACAAAGATAGGTGAATTAGCAAACTTAGGATCATATTGCATTCTAGCATTCGAAGATTTTTCTTTCCACTTGCATAGTAATTTCTTAAGATCATCTCTATCCTTACAAGCAATGAAGTCCCTAGATACCTCTCCATCCATAACATAACCCTCAGGTATAATAGACAATTCATATCTAGGAAAGCTAGGTTTAGTAGGTGTTTCAAAGTGTTCAGTTTCAATGATTTCATCAGTTTCAGAAATATCATCAGTTTTAGCATTCTCAATATATTTAACTCTAGCAACTTGTTCATCAAGAAATTTCACCCAATGGAGCAGTATTATCAAGCAAAATATCATCATAAGCATCATGCATAGCAGAAGTAGCATCATCAATTACATGCGACATATCAGAATCAATAGAAGGTTCAGTTGTCACAAGTTTACTCAAAACATAAGGTGAATCAAGTGCAGAGCTAGACGACAGTTCCTTACCTCCCCTCATAGTAGAGGACAAAATCTTGGTTTTTGGTATCTTTCAAATTCCTCCCTAGAAAAGATGCAACAACGAATCATGCAGATCGCCAGTGGCGACTAGGCGAAGTTAGCCAGGTTAAAGGAGATTTCGATGACGGTGAGGGCCATGTGGCAATGTACGCGAAAGAGCGAGATATCGCCGATGAGGGCGGTGATGTACTTCCTAGCGGCAGTCACGCCGCAGTCCTTCGAGTTCATTGAGTATCTCCTTTGGGTGATGGAGCAGATAGATTCGCCCGAGGCGAAAGTCAGGCGGAGATGGTGGGCGTACAGGTCAAAGGTCGAGCATCCAGAGGATAACGAATCGATCGAGTACGGTGTGTCGTTCAAGAGGGTGCAATGCCAGCCGGAGCCACAGGAGTATTCATTCCTCCACCACAAGAGGAGGTCGGATGGCGCGATGTTGCTTCCCTGGTGTTCTACATGGCTCCCTCTCCGCACGCCTCATTTCAACAGCGATGGTAGGGTTTAAGGTAAGCTTCACACTAACCTAATCTTCCATCTGCTCATGCTTATAATCAGTGTGACAGCTAATGAAAATGATACAGGTAAATACTGGGTAGTACTCTGAGTACTACGCCAATTACCCTAAAATAGCTCTAGAGCAAAAACAAAGTTGTGACAATGTGTACAAATAAAGAAAAATTGATTGGTGCTTCTTTCACAAAAGAGTGCTCCCAAGAAAAGTGCCAACATAAGCTACTAGTATTTGATTAGAGGATTTGTTCTCGAGAAAGATCCGTCCATAGAGAGAGCAAGCCATCCCAACTGTGGTGGATGGCAATGATTAGATGGCGCATGGTTGGTGTCGGTAATTTTTACTTGGCACCTCGCACTCTGCATATATGCCGGTTCCATCCGTATATTTGTGCAGTTCCACCAAAATGCAGCTGAATAACCCTGTGTGCACAGATAATGAAAAAGTGTGATTACAGTATATAGGCACTAGTTGATGAAACATACACTAATAAATAGAAGAAACTTAATTTCTTAATGGGAAAATATTGCGATAGTATCACAGTATGCCATGCTGCGAGGGCGAGATGGGCCCTGCGACGCCTTATATGGTAGGCCTCATACTGGAAATCGACCCAATTCTCCCTGATACACCTTCTGCCGGTGATGAACATCAGTGTACAATGGAAGTACAAGGAGGGGCATTGAGACATTCCAATCTCTATTTTTGTGCAGATCAACTAAAATTAACCACCCCAGTTTGCAGAAACACTTAAACATTAACAATGGGACTAGTTGATGAAACATATACTGACAAAGAGAAGCACTTTCTTTATCTACATTCGAAATGAAGTGATAGAGAGGACCCTAGCTCTATTTTAACTGTATTATTACTTCATTTTGTCAGTGGCACTAGGGTCGAGCAGGTGGCAAGCGAGGTGTACCGTGCGTCACAAGGATGGAGGACAGGAGTGCTTAGACTTGGATGCTGAAGCTGGCTCTTTCTGTCCCTATCTTCCCCACTGATGTTTCTGTGGTAGATTTTGGTTTGTAATCCAAACTTGGTCGAGCTGGTGCTGCGTCCCCCTAGATGCCTAGCTTATGTGGCGAACTTGTCTCCTGCTAGTACTTAGTCCGTTCTAGTAGTAGTTGCATAACTGCCCGTTTACACAGAGATGTTGTCGGATAATGGTTCTCTATGGTTAGGTTTCTTTAATGAAATCAAAGAACACCCCCTCTCTTGATATATAAAAAATCAGTGGCACTAGTGGTGCCAAAACATTGCCTTAAATTCACAGTGCCACTAGATTAAGGTGCAAAATAATAATATTACTGCTTTATCATGGCAGTGCCAAAACAGTAGCACAAGAGCAGAGTCAACATGCAGGATCTTTGGAAAACGGTCGGACCAAAAAGGAACATACCTCGTGATGGGAACCATATCTACAGTCAACGCCATTGTAGAAGGGATGACACCAGTCACCAACATGGATGATTAAATTCATGGGACCTTTTTGTGCAGTTCACCTAAAATGAAGCAATGTTTGCATCATGCAGTTAGCAAGTACTTGGTCCCATGAGCTAGCAGCTTCTTCTTCATTAGTTGCAATAAAATTTAGCAACATCAAGGTTTGTCGTGAAGCTCGTGGAATGTTCAACTATAATTTGGATATTATTTTGTGCAGTTCAATTAAGATCAAGCGTGAAATGTATATCTCTGTTTGCACAAAAAGGTGGAAAGGAGGGTGACTAACAAGTGATGAAACATACATCTACTCTTATAAAAAACTGAGTTGGTGATGATGGTGTGCCTGCCATCCTGCAATATAGACCGTCTGATCTATATCTGAGGGATAGAAAGCAAACTATGGGAATTTTGCAAAAAGATACCCGCACCCCTCTCCACATTTGCTGATAAGGCCTTCCCTCATGCATCTTTGTCTCCCACAAGATAAACACCTCGTATAAGTGCATCTTGATGTTCCGTGCAATGCATGGGTCTCTTGGTAGTCAAATGAAAAGAAGCATGTTCCTTATCTGAATGGCGATCCTACAAGGACAGTAGCAATTTCTAAAGCAGCGATATTGCTAGATATTGGTGTGAGCATTAGGATTAACTATGACAACTGTTTAGTACGACATTACTTTAATTGTGCCATTGCTTCATTTTACCAGCAACATTAGATTAACAGCTGCTAAAGAGTTGGTATTTGGGCACGGGAGAGTAGGCGCACCAGGTCAGTTGCATTTCTACCAAAAAGAAGCAACTTGTCTTAATGGGAAATTTAGTAGGACATGAAAATTAGTGCCATTGATTCATATTACTGGAGGCATTACATTGAAAACAACATTGGTTTAACTTGTCCTTGCTTTAACAATGGGACTGCTACATTTTACCAGTGGGATTACATAAGAGGGGCTCTGGGCAACAAACATCCAAACATGATATCTGGGTTTGTCCCATTTTTGTTCGGTATAGCAACCTTATACTGTGTGTGTCAAGCAAATCTAGTGCTGGAGATACTCTATTGACTTGTCCCCCAGTCCCTACTTTCTTTCCTAACCAATAAATTGGTTTATATCGAGTTTGTACTGCGTTTCCCTTTATTTCCCTTTTAGACCAAGAGACCAGTTGGATAGCCAGTCTCTGCTAATTTTCGCCCTCATTATTTCCTCTTTCGACCAAGTCCAAGATATAGGTAACAAATCTTCCCGCACCCCACCCCATTTCTTCCATGTTTGAACCAAGTAGTACCAGATTTGACTGCATGAAGTAGTACTACTAGATTCGACTGCATGGAGTAGTTTTACCGCTTAATGGTAAAACTTTAGGTGGCTCTCGAATAGCCGATTGATCCTATCTATGAGGGCCCCTGAGAAATAGTAAAAGATACACATGCAGTGACGTGAGGAGATAGGTGTTAGGGAACGTAGTAATTTCAAAAATTTCCTACGTACACGCAAGATCATGGTGATGGCATAGCAACAAGAGGGGAGAGTGTTATCCACGTACCCTCGTAGACTGTAAGTGGAAGCGTTATGACAACGCGGTTGATGTAGTCGTACGTCTTCACGATCCGACCGATCCAAGTACCGAACGTACGGCACCTCCGAGTTCAACACACATTCAGCTCGATGACGATCCCCGGGCTCCGATCCAGCAAAGCTTCGGGGATGAGTTCTGTTAGCACGACGGCGTGGTGACGATGATGATGTTCTACCGGCGCAGGGCTTCGCCTAAACTCCGCGATGATATGACCGAGGTGGAATATGGTGGAGGGGGGCACCACACACGGCTAAGGAACGATCCGTAGATCAACTTGTGTGTTATGGGGTGCCCCCCTGCCCCTGTATATAAAGGAGCAATGGGAGGAGGGCCGGCCAAGGAGGAGGAGGCGCGCCCAAGGGGGGAGTCCTACTCCCACCGGGAGTAGGACTCCTCCTTTCCTAGTAGGAGTAGGAGAGAAGGAAGGGGAAGAGAGAAGGGAAGGAAGGAGGGGGTGCGGCCCCTCCCCCTAGTCCAATTCGGACTAGGCCTTGGGGGGGGCGCGGCCTGCCCTAGGCAGCCCCTCTCTCTTTCCCGTATGGCCCAATAAGGCCCAATACTTCTCCCCGACGAATTCCCGTAACTCTCCGGTACTCCGATAAATACCCGAATCACTCAGAACCTTTCCGAAGTCCGAATATAGTCGTCCAATATATCGATCTTTATGTCTCGACCATTTCGAGACTCCTCGTCATGTCCCCGATCTCATCCGGGACTCGGAACTCCTTCGGTATATCAAAACTCATGAACTCATAATATAACTATCATCGAAACCTTAAGCGTGCGGACCCTACGGGTTCGAGAAATATGTAGACATGACCTAGAACTATTCTCGTTCAATAACCAATAGCGGAACCTGGATGCCCATATTGGCTCCTACATATTCTACGAAGATCTTTATCGGTCAAACCGCATAACAACATACGTTGTTCCCTTTGTCATCGGTATGTTACTTGCCCGAGATTCGATCGTCGGTATCTAATACCTAGTTCAATCTCGTTACCGGCAAGTCTCTTTACTCGTTACGTAATGCATCATTCCATAACTAACTCATTAGCTACATTGCTTGCAAGGCTTATAGTGATGTGCATTACCGAGAGGGCCCAGATACCTCTCTGACAATCGGAGTGACAAAACCTAATCTCGAAATTCACCAACCCAACATGTACCTTTGGAGACACCGGTAGTACTCCTTTATAATCACCCAGTTACGTTGTGACGTTTGGTAGCACCCAAAGTGTTCCTTCGGTAAACGGGAGTTGCATAATCTCATAGTTACAGGAACATGTATAAGTCATGAAGAAAGCAATAGCAACATACTAAACGATCAAGTGCTAAGCTAACGGAATGGGTCAAGTCAATCACATCATTCTCCCAATGATGTGACCCCATTAATCAAATGACAACTCTTTTGTCCATGGCTAGGAAACATAACCATCTTTGATAAATGAGGTAGTCAAGTAGAGGAATACTAGTGACACTATGTTTGTCTATGTATTCACACATGTATTATGTTTCCGGTTAATACAGTTCTAGCATGAATAATAAACATTTATCATGATATAAGGAAATAAATAATAACTTTATTATTGCCTCTAGGGAATATTTCCTTCAGTCTCCCACTTGCACTAGAGTCAATAATCTAGTTCACATCATCATGTGATTTAACACCAATATTCATATCTGTATATGATTAACACCCATAGTTCACATCGTCATGTGATCAACACCCAAAGGGTTTACTAGAGTCAATAATCTAGTTCACATCGCTATGTGATTAATACCCAAAGAGTACTAAGGTATGATCATGTTTTGCTCGTGAGAGAAGTTTAGTCAACGGGTCTGTCACATTCAGAGCCGTATGTATTTTGCAAACATTCTATGTCTTCAATGCTCTGCATGGAGCTACTCTAGCTTAATTGCTCCCACTTTCAATATGTATCCAGTTTGAGACTTAGAGTCATCTGGATTAGTGTAAAAGTTTGCACCGATGTAGCTTTTACAACGAACTCTTTTATCACCTCCATAATCGAGAAACATCTCCTTAGTCCTTACTAAGGATATTCTTGACCGTTGTCCAGTGATCTACTTATTAGATCAAAATTGTATTCCTTTGCCAAACTCAGAGCAAGGTATACAATATGTCTGGTTCACAGCATAGCATACTTTATAGAACCTATGACTGAGGCATAGGGAATGAATTTTCATTCTCTTTCTATTTTCTGCCATGGTCGGGTCTTGAGTCTTACTCAACTTCACACCTTGCAACACAGGCATGAACTCCTTCTTTGACTGTTCCATTTTGAACTATTTCAAAAATTTATCAAGGTATGTATTCATTGAAAAATCTTATCAAGCGTCTTGATCTATCTATATAGATCTTGATGCTTAATGTGTAAGCAGCTTTACCGAGGTCTTTCTTTTAAAGAACTCCTTTCAAACACTCCTTTATGCTTTGCAGAATAATTCTACATTATTTCCGCTCAACAATATGTCATTCACATATACTTATCAGAAATGTTGTAGTGCTCCCACTCACTTTATTGTAAATACAGGCTTCACCATAAGTCTGTACAAAACAATATGCTTTGATCAACTTATCAAAGCGTATATTCCAAGTCTGAGATGCTTGCACCAGTCCATAGATGGATTGCTAGAGCTTGCATATTTTGTTAGCACCTTTAGGATTGACAAAACCTTCTGGTTGCATCATATGTAACTCTTCTTTAATAAATCCATTAAGGAATGCAGTTTTGACATCCATTTGCCACATTTCATAAAATGTGGCAATTGCTAACATGATTCGGACAGACTTAAGCATCGTTACGAGTGAGAAAATCTCATTGTATTCAACACCTTGAACTTGTCGAAAACCTTTTGCAACAAGTCGAGCTTTGTAGATAGTAACACTACTATCAGTGTCCGTCTTCCTCTTGAAGATCCATTTATTTAACATGGCTTGCTGATCATTGAGCAAGTCAATCAAAGTCCATACTTTGTTCTCATACATGGATCATGTCTTAGATTTTATGGCCTCAAGCTATTTCGTGGAATCTGGGCTCATCATCGCTTCCTCATATTTCGTAGGTTCATCATGGTCTAGTAACATGACTTCCAGAACATGATTACCATACCACTCTGGTGCGGATCTTACTCTGGAAGACCTACAAGGTTTGGCAGCAACTTGATCTAAAGTTTCATGATCATCATCATTAACTTCCTCACTAATTGGTGTAGTAATCACTGGAACTGATTTCTGTGATGAACTACTTTCCAATAAGGGAGAAGGTACATTACCTCATCAAGTTCTACTTTCCTCCCACTCACTTCTTTCGAGAGAAACTTCTTCTCTAGAAAGGATCCATCTTAGCAACGAATAACTTGCCTTCGGATCTGTGATAGAAGGTGTACCCAATAGTTACCTTTGGGTATTCTATGAAGACGCACTTCTCCGATTTGGGTTCGAGCTTATCAGGTTGAAAACCTTTTTCATATAAGCATCGCAACTCCAAGCTTTAAGAAACGACAGCTTAGGTTTACTGCTAAACCATAGTTCATACGGTGTCGTCTCAACGGATTTAGATGGTGCCCTATTAAACTTGAATGCAGCTGTCTCTAATGCATAACCCCAAAATGATAGTGGTAAACCGATAAGAGACATCATAGATCGCACCATATCTAGTAAAGTACGATTACGATGTTCGGACACACCATTACATTGTGGTGTTCCAGATGGCGTGAGCTATGAAACTATTCCACATTGTTTTAATTGAAGACCAAACTCGTAACTCAAATATTCGTCTCCGCGATCAGATCGTAGAAATTTTATTTTCTTGTTACGATGATTTTTCCACTTCACTCTGAAATTCTTTGAACCTTTCAATTATTTCAGACTTATGTTTCATCAAGTAGATATACCCATATCTGCTCAAATCATCTTGTGAAGGTCAGAAAATAACGATACTTGCCACGAGCATCAACACTCATTGGATCACATACATCGGTATGTATTATTTCCAACAAGTCAGTAGCTCATTCCATTGTTCCGGAGAACGGAGTTTTAGTCATCTTGCCCAAAAGGCACGGTTCGCAAGCATCAAATGATTCATAACCAAGTGATTCCAAAAATCCATCTTTATGGAGTTTCTTCATGCGCTTTACACCGATATGACCCAAATGGCAGTGCCACAAATAAGTTGCACTATCATTATTAAGTTTGCATCTTTTGTCATCAATATTGTTAATATGTGTATCACTACGATCGAGATCCAACAAACTATTTTCATTGGGTGTATGACCATCGAAGGTTTTATTCATGTAAACAGAATAACAATTTATTCTACATTTTAGATGAATAATCGTGTCCTAGCAAACATGATCTAATCATATTTATGCTCAACGCACACACCAAATAACATTTATTTAGGTTCTACACTAATCTCGAAAGTATAGGGAGTGTACGATGCTGATCATATCAATCTTGGAACTACTTCCAACACTCATCGTCACTTCACCTTCAACTAGTCTTTGTTTATTCTGTAACTCCTGTTTCGAGTTACTAATATTCAGCAACCGAACAAGTATCAAATACTCAGGGGCTACTATAAACACTAGTAAAGTACACATCAATAACATGTATATCAAATATACTCTTTGTTCACTTTGCCATCCTTCTTATCCACCAAATATTCAGGGCATTTCCGTTTCTAGTGACCATTTCCTTTGCAGTATAATCACTCAGTTTCAGGCTTTGGTCCAGCTTTGGGCTTCTTCACGGGACTGACAACTTGCTTGTCATTCTACTTGAAGTTCCCTTTCTTGAAACTAGTGATCTTGTCAACCATCAACACTTGATGCTCTTTCTTGATTTCTACCTTCGTCGATTTCAACATCACGAAGAGCTCGGGAATCGTTTTCGTCATCCCTTGCATACTTTAGTTCATCACAAAGTTCTACTAACTTGGTGATGGTGACTAGAGAACTCTATCAATCACTATCTTATCTGGAAGATTAACTCCCACTTGATTCAAGCGATTGTAGTACCCAGACAATCTGAGCACATGCTCACTAGTTGAGCGATTCTCCTCCATCTTTTAGCTATAGAACTTGTTGGAGACTTCATATCTCTCAACTCGGGTATTTGCTGGAAATATTAACTTCAATTCCTGGAACATCTCATATGGTCCATGACGTTCAAAACATCTTTGAAGTCCCGATTCTAAGCCGTTAAGCATGGTGCACTAAACTATCAAGTAGTCATCATATTGAGCTAGCCAAACGTTCATAACGTCTGCATCTGCTCCTGCAATAGATCTGTCACCTAGTGGTGCATTAAGGACATAATTCTTCTGTGCAGCAATGAGGATAAACCTCAGATCACGGATCCAATCCGCATTATTGCTACTAACATCTTTCAACTTAGTTTTCTCTAGGAACACATATAAAACATAGGGAAGCAACAACGCGAGCTATTGATCTACAACATAATTTGCAAAATACTACTAGGACTAAGTTCATGATAAATTAAAGTTCAATTAATCATATTACTTAAGAACTCCCACTTAGATAGACATCCCTCTAATCTTCCAAGTGATCACGTGATCCAAATCAACTAAACCATGTCCGATCATCACGTGAGATGGAGTAGTTTCAATGGTGAACATCGCTATGTTGATCATATCTACAATATGATTCACGCTCGACCTTTCGGTCTCCGTGTTCTGAGGCCATATCTGTATATGCTAGGCTCGTCAAGTTTAACCTGAGTATTCCGCGTGTGCAACTGTTTTGCACCCGTTGTATTTGAACGTAGAGCCTATCACACCCGATCATCATGTGGTGTCTCAGCACGAAGAACTTTCGCAATGGTGCATACTCAGGGAGAACACTTCTTGATAATTAGTGAGAGATCATCTTAAAATGCTACCGTCAATCAAAGCAAGATAAGATGTATAACAGATAAACATTATATGCAATCAAAAATATGTGACATGATATGGCCATGATCATCTTGCGCCTTTGATCTCCATCTCCAAAGTACTGTCATGATCTCTATCATCACCGGCATGACACCATGATCTTCATCATCTTGATCTATATCAATGTGTCGTCACATGGTCGTCTCGCCAACTATTGCTCTTGTAACTATTGCTATCGTATAGCGATAAAGTAAAGAAATTATTTGCACTTGCATCTTATGCAACAAAGAGACAACCATAGGGCTTCTGCCAGTTGCTGATAACTTCAACAAAACATGATCATCTCATACAACAACTTATATCTCATCACGTCTTGACCATATCACATCACAACATGCCCTGCAAAAACAAGTTAGACGTTCTCTACTTTGTTGTTGCAAATTTTACGTGGCTGCTACGGGCTGAGCAAGAACCGTTCTTACCTACGCATCAAAACCACAACGATAGTTCGTCAAGTTAGTGCTGTTTTAACCTTCGTAAGGACCGGGCGTAGCCACACTTGATTCAGCTAAAGTGAGAGAGATAGACACCCGCCATCCACCTTTAAGCACAAGTGCTCGTAACGGTGAAACCAGTCTCGCGTAAGCGTACGCGTAATGTCGGTCCGGGCCGCTTCATCTCACAATACCGCCGAACCAAAGTATGACATGCTGGTAAGCAGTATGACTTGTATCGCCCACAACTCACTTGTGTTCTACTCGTGCATATGACATCAACGCATAAAACCTAGGCTCGGATGCCACTCTTGGGGAACGTAGTAATTTCAAAAATTTCCTATGTACACGCAAGATCATGGTGATGGCATAGCAACAAGAGGGGAGAGTGTTATCCACGTACCCTCGTAGACCGTAAGCGGAAGAGTTATGACAACGCGGTTGATGTAGTTGTACGTCTTCACGATCCGATCGATCCAAGTACCGAACATACGGCACCTCCGAGTTCAGCACACGTTCAGCTCGATGACGATCCCCGGGCTCCGATCCAGCAAAGCTTCGGGGATGAGTTCTGTCAGCACGACGGCGTGGTGACGATGATGATGTTCTACCGGCACAGGGCTTCGCCTAAACTCCGCGATGATATGACCGAGGTGGAATATGGTGGAGGGGGGCACCGCACACGGCTAAGGAACGATCCGTAGATCAACTTGTGTGTTATGGGGTGCCCCCTGCCCCTGTATATAAAGGAGCAAGGGGAGGAGGGCCGGCCAAGGAGGAGGAGGCGCACCCAAGGGGGGAGTCCTACTCCCACCGGGAGTAGGACTCCTCCTTTCCTACTAGGAGTAGGAGAGAAGGAAGGGGAAGAGAGAAGGGAAGGAAGGAGGGGGTGCGGCTCCTCCCCCTAGTCCAATTCGGACTAGGCCTTGGGGGGGGGCGGCCTGCCCTAGGCAGCCCCTCTCTCTTTCCCGCATGGCCCAATAAGGCCCAATACTTCTCCCCGGCGAATTCCCGTAACTCTCCGGTACTCCGATAAATACCCAAATCACTCGGAACCTTTCCGAAGTCCGAATATAGTCGTCCAATATATCAATATTTACGTCTCGACCATTTCGAGACTCCTCGTCATGTCCCCGATCTCATCCGGGACTCCGAACTCCTTTGGTACATCAAAACTCATAAACTCATAATATAACTATCATCGAAACCTTAAGCGTGCGGACCCTACGGGTTCGAGAAATATGTAGACATGACCTAGAACTATTCTCGGTTAATAACCAATAGCAGAACCTGGATGCCCATATTGGCTCCTACATATTCTACGAAGATCTTTATCGGTCAAACCGCATAACAACATACGTTGTTCCCTTTGTCACCGGTATGTTACTTGCCCAAGATTCGATCGTCGGTATCTAATACCTAGTTCAATCTCGTTACCGGCAAGTCTCTTTACTCGTTACATAATGCATCATTCCATAACTAACTCATTAGCTACATTGCTTGCAAGGCTTATAGTGATGTGCATTACCGAGAGGGCCCAGAGATACCTCTCCGACAATCGGAGTGACAAAACCTAATCTCGAAATACGCCAACCCAACATGTACCTTTGGAGACACCTGTAGTACTCCTTTATAATCACCCAGTTACGTTGTGACGTTTGGTAGCACCCAAAGTGTTCCTCCGGTAAACGGGAGTTGCATAATCTCATAGTTACAGGAACATGTATAAGTCATGAAGAAAGCAATAGCAACATACTAAACGATCAAGTGCTACGCTAACGGAATTGGTCAAGTCAATCACATCATTCTCCCAATGATGTGACCCCGTTAATCAAATGACAACTCTTTTGTCCATGGCTAGGAAACATAACCATCTTTGATAAACGAGCTAGTCAAGTAGAGGCATACTAGTGACACTATGTTTGTCTATGTATTCACACATTTATTATGTTTCCGGTTAATACAATTCTAGCATGAATAACAAACATTTATCATGATATAAGGAAATAAATAATAACTTTATTATTGCCTCTAGGGCATATTTCCTTCACTAGAGCACTAGAGCAAGGCCAGTTTCGAAGGAAGTTATACCTAAGGGTCACCGAGATGTCGCTAGGTGGGCGGCGGGAGGCTGGATCTGCCCACACTATGGCAGCAAGCAAGAAGGGGTCGGAGGCCCTCCCTAGACGGCACTGCGTGGGAGAGAACGGCAAGGCACGTTGATCGGGATGTGCCAACAGTGGGTAAGAGCCATTGTCGGTGTCAAAACCGGCGGATCTCGGGTAGGGGGTCCCTAACTGTGCGTCTAAGGCTAATGGTAACAGGAGGCAGGGGACACGATGTTTTACCCAGGTTCGGGCCCTCTCGATGGAGGTAATACCCTACTTCCTGCTTGATTGATCTTGATGATATGAGTATTACAAGAGTAGATCTATCACGAGATCGTAGAGGCTAAACCCTAGAAGCTAGCCTATGATTCTGATTGTTGTTGTCCTACGGACTAAACCCTCTGGTTTATATAGACACCGGAGGAGGTTAGGGTTACACAGATTCGGTTACAAAGAAGGAGATCTAACATCCGGATCGCCAAGCTTGTCCTCCACACAAAGGAGAGTCCCATCCGGACACGGGACGAAGTCTTGAGTCTTGTATCTTCACGGTCAAACAGTCCAGCCAAAGGATATAGTCCGGTTTTCCGGATACCCCCTTATCCAGGACTCCCTCAGTAGCCCTGGAATCAGGCTTCAATGGCGATGAGTCCGGTGTGTAGATTGTCTTCGGCATTGCAAGGCGGGTTCCATCTCCAAATACTCCAAAGTAGATTAAGGATCGTGTCTGGCTCTGTAAGATAATTTCCACACGCCACCGTAGAGAGCATAACACTTTACAAATCTAATCTGCTGACAATTTTTCACGGTGTGCCCTTACGCCGTGGCCTAGCTTAATATAAATCGGTTTTTCCCGGCCTGCCGCGACAGGCACTGCAAGGCGGTTTTATTGGGGACGCCTCGTTGAAGCAGAGATCGTGTTCCCCTTATTGCGGGATTCCCATCAATACGGGCGCGGGCAACCCCACTACGCCTGTTGGTATGACTCCGTGTTTTTAGGCAAGTCCCAAGCGGTTACGCTAAGGATGCTTGATATTCACCCCCTTTATAGAGGGGCCGAGGCCTATCCCTCTTTCCTACCACGCTTGCGCCTTTCCGCGTCTCGAGCTCCAACATGCGAATCCCAAGCTTAGGCACTTAGGATCTTCAATCATGTCCGGATCCAACCTTCCAGGCCAGTGGGTGGCCTCCTCTGTCACAGAGGAGGACATTGCGAAGCTTAGGGAGGTCAGATATCTGACCGCTGACATCAAGCACATGCTTCCTGCTCCATGGCAGGTCATCCCTACTCCCGAGCCCAACGAGAGCGTCGTATTTGTTTCTCACTTCCTCCGTGGCTTAGGCTTCACCCTCGATCCCTTTGTGAGAGGGCTCATGTTCTATTACGGGCTAGATTTTCATGATCTAGCTCCAAACTCCATCCATCACATCTCGTTGTTTATCGTCGTGTGCGAAGCCTTTCTCCACATCACCCTGCACTTCGGCTTATGGCTCAAGACCTTCAATGTAAAGCCGAAGGTGATCGAGGGGCGACACGTGGAGTGCGGAGGCGCTGCAATAAGTAGAAACGCCGGTGCCCCATGGCCAGAGGGATTCTTCCCGGAGGTGTCCGATCTATGGCAGCGGAGGTGGTTCTACGTCATGGCTCCCTGAGGCACAAAGTGGGTGGCTGCCCCTGACTTCCGCTCGGGCCCTCCGCCTCAACTGGCATCGTGGGCCAACGTGGGACTGGATTGGGGGCCTGCTAATGGCGTACTGACATTAGAGAGCCGCATTCTGGAGCTTCTTGAGAGGGACATCAGTCGTGTCAGCGTAATTCAGGTAATGCTAGTCCGACGGATCTTGCCGTGCAAACTTCGGCCTCTCCGGATGTAGGAGTTCAACCCGGAAGGTTCGCGAACTATTCAGCACTTCTTCGGCATGACACTCGAAGGGATGTGTAGGTTATTCTTCGGACCACAAGTAAAGTGTCCGGACACCACCGAGGATGCGGGCCTGAGCTGCAACCGCCCAGATACCCAAGTAAGTAACCTGGAAACCGAACACTTCGCTTATATTTATCACAACATCATTCTGAAAACCATCCGCGGCCAGGATTGGCTCAGCAAGTTGGAGAGGATCAGGTGTCCGGCACCGCTTCCCGAGGGCTCGCCTAGTCCTGCAATAGCCAGGATGCTTAGTTGTGTGCTAAGTCAAGTGCCCTAGGGGAAAGACGAAGGGAAGAACACAGAAGCAGAGCTTCACACATCTTACATCCAAACCGGGGGAATTACTATCTCCATGAAGGAGGATAGTCGAGGAGGGGAATCTACGGTCTCCTCCCCCCGCGGGAAGAAAAGGGCCGCCTCCGAAGACTTGGAGACGGAGGAGCCTAGACAAGGGAAGAAAACTTCACCAGGGGGCCCTGCCCCGAAGGGCGTCCTCACCGTGCCATGCCCGCAAACGGGCCGGCCCTCCGCCGAGCTGTAAGTTAATCGTAAATACAAAGCTACTGCTTCCTCCTCCAAGAAAAATAACCAGGATCCATCCTTTGCAGTTCGGCTAGTAGCTCTTCTCAACAGAGTTCGTGTTTGGGGGATCTTCTTCCGGAGATGATGGAGAGTGAAACCCCACCTGCCTCTCCGCCTCATGGGGCGGGCGACCCCGAGGTGTCATCACGGAGGAATCTAGATTTGCCGAGGCCAGAAGCTAATACTTTGGCCTCCCTGAGCCTGGAGTGTTCGGCTCCAACGGGGGGCAATAAGAAGGGTCCGACATAGTCTGGCGACCGTTCGGACACGCTAACGGGCCTTCCGGAGCAAGCTACTCTCTCGGAGGATCACCGTTCGTTAATGCGCATGGTGCTTGAGAAGATTTCATCCGCCACAAGCGGGTTGAATGAGGCTTTTATGAGCCTACTCAAAGGCTTTGAGGTACATAATGAAATGCGTAATTATTTGGTTATAGCGCACGCGCTAGGTGTGCTCCATATAGACAGTAGCCCCTGAGACTCTGGTTGCCAACCCTAAGCGGCAAATGGAGGATCACACTCTTAAGTAATAATCGCACTGCATTCATGCGCAGGTGGCGAAGGGTCTGGCGGCAGACCGGACCGCTAAAGTCGTTGAACTGAGGCGACAGATTGAAGTTGTGGACGCTGACATTACGTTTGTGAACGAGCGGCTTAACGAGTCACAGAGTATGTGCTCTGTTTTCCTTATTTTTATAGGAAATATTAAGAGGAGCATAATGTTAATGTGATATGCTTCGACTACAGGCGGAGCTGCTGCCGTGGAGGCCCTGAGGGCGGAGCTTGCCCTAGCCAAGGAACAAGCCCGGGCTAGCAATGCGGCTGCCCTAAAGGCAGCCGAAGATTTGAGAGCCAAACAGGCTGCTCATCGCCGAAGAGAACATAAAATAGCCGAGATGGCCGTGGAGCTGAGAAACGCCGCCGGTTGGTATGAGCTCCTTGAAAAGGAGAATCAGTCAAAGTCGGCTGACCTGAAGAAGGCCCTTGATGCGGCCAAGGAGACGCGTTCCAAAATTAGGGATGCACGGGAGGATCTTCGACAGGCCGGAGAAATCGCGGGTGGAAGCCCCTATTTGCTGCGGATGAAGTTCTTAGATCCAAAGTACGCTCCTCTGGATCGGTGCTGGAGCGCTGCAGACGCGTATGCGGAATTGGCAAAAAATACAGCTGATGCGACCAAGTTTTTCAAGGATCAAAAAGATAGTAAAGTAGAAAGTCTGTTTTGGTCGCAATTCAGTGCTCCAACGCGCCCGTTGCCATTGAGTGAAAGGATGGCCGCTGTGGCCAAGCTCCATAGGTTGTCCGGTCCTGCAATGAGGTCTGTAATAGACCATCTATGGCCGAAGGGGACGAAGCCGGAAAGTTATTCTGGTTTAGTGCAACAATTCCTTGGCGCCGTATCACGAATCAATGCCATGAAGAGGTCGGCGTGCATAGAGGGTGCGCGGATGGCTTTTGCCCATGTTAAAACATATTGGGCAGATATGGAGGCCACCAACATTGCAACCCGGAATCCGGCGAGAAGCCAGGATCCAGTCGAGCACTACTTGGAGCAGGTAACAAAAGGTGCTTGTTTATTTGAGGCTCAGTGCTCGAAGAGTGTCATGTTCGAGTGACAAATCGTTCCGTTGTAAAAACAATTGTATTTTAATTCTAGAGGCTATGTTTATACTTTCGCCTGAAAGTGTTATCGTGCCTCCTGTGCGGCCATTGATGTATATAGAACCTGAAAGTTAGCAGTTGTTGGCTTCAGCCCCCACGCATATAATGCGGGGGTGTTCGCATAAATGTGCGTAATCACACTTGATCCAACATCTTGGTCCATTAAGGAGGTGATCGCACGTCGAACTAGGCAACCGGACTATATAGCTTTAACACTTTCACTTAGCCATAGGAGTTTGATAGTGAAATGGATACGGGCGCGTGTGTACATGACCGGGAAATGGCCCTTCGTTAATGCGGAGGAATCCTAAAGATTCTGATGAGTCCTCGAGTGGTTGACCAGTCTCTCGCTATATCAGGACAGTCAGTTTTCGGCTTTCTCTACTGAGGTGCTCATCCGGAATAACCAGAGCACAATCACAGTAGTTCTCCTTTGGCCGCCTTAGCTGATAGAAGCGGAACATAAGGCAGCAAACCCAGGAGCCGGGCAAACCCAACATTTGACCAAAGACATGATTCGGAGCTGATGCATATAGGGCCAAACTCGCGATGCCGAACACTCCCGAGGGTATTCGGACTTTATAACATATACTGGGCCGAGTAGCACCCTTGATTATGAACCCTGTATTTCCAGGTACATGCGGTAATCTGTCGTGGTGAAATGCCAATAACACCAGTTTCCCCTGTGGGTGTATTGAGTGCCCATGGGATGTCAAGCAACAAGAGACAATAAAGAAGGTTTACACAGGGGCTTAATCTAAAGAGAAACCTTTGAGCGGCGCCCTGCTGCACGTCTGCGCCTATGTCTCCGTTGTGCCGTGTCCTGGTAGGGTGTTGCACGAATGGTGTCTATAAAAAGGAAAACCCATGTAAAAGAGTATGGCATAAGCGTGCGAAGAGTTGGTTATTATCAATGGATAGTAGAAGTGTAAGACATTGGCCTATTAATAAGGTCAAGCCAAAAGGTGGGCTTTATTGCATGTTTGCAGCCCCTGATGCCCTCTATGAGATTACGTGTATAGCACCCAGCTCAGGTTTATCTGGGCTGTTACCGATGGTGGTGCGCCGGACTCGTCTAACCGTGTCCGTGGTCTTAACGACCAATCATGCATTTTGATAGGAGAGGCCGCTTAGGGTCCGGCTACTAGAGCCGCCACATACTCTTCCTCACATAAGGAACGCTCTGTATTTCCGCTAACGGTGATGACGCCACGTGGACCGGACATCTTGAGTTTAAGATAGGCATAGTGCGGTACTGCGTTGAAGCGAGCGAAGGCCGTTCGTCCGAGCAATGCATGATAACCACTTCAGAGGGGAGCGATGGTGAAGAGTAATTCTTCGCTTCTGAAGTTGTCTGGAGAGCCGAATGTCACCTCTAATACGAGGGTGCCCCTGCAGCGGGCCTCAACGCCTGGTATCACCCCTTCAAAGGTGGTGTTACTTTGGCTGATTCTGGATGGGTCTATCCCCATCCTGCAGATAGTGTCCGGATATATTAGATTGAGACTACTGCCTCCGTCCATGAGGACACGAGTGAGATGGTATCCATCGATTATTGGGTCGAGCACCAAGGCAGCCGATCCTCCATGCCGCATACTAGTCGGGTGGTCCCTGTGATCAAAGGTGATCGGGCAGGCCGACCAGGGGTTGAGTTTGGGGGCGACGGGCTCTATAGCGTATGCGTCTCTGAGCGCGCGTTTGTGCCTTCTCTTGGGTATGTGAGTCACGTAGATCATATTTACTATTTTTACCTCTGGTGGGAATTTTTTCTGTCCCCTAGTGTTCGGCTGGCGAGGCTCATCCTCGTCTTCACTTGGTGTTTCCCTTTCCTTGTGTTTGGCGTTTAACTTGCCCGGCCTGCTTAAAGACCCAGCATTCTCTGTGAGTGTGGTTCGCAGGTTTTTCGAGGGTGCCATGAATTTGGCACAATCTGTCCATGACTTTGTTCAGGCTGATCGATCCCTCTTTGCGGCCTTTAGATGGCTTCTTTTTTTGACCGGGTCGAGAGCCCCTGAATTCGGCGTTGACCGCCATGTTGTCCGGAATTTCTTCCTTGTTTCGACGCTTGTTTTTGTTGCGCCGTGGCTTCCCGTTGCCATCCCTAATTTTGGATGTGCCCGGGTCGCTAGTGCCTCTACGGGCCAACCAGCTGTCTTCACCCGCGCAAAAGCAGGTCATAAGGCTTGTTAAGGCTGCCATTGTCATCAATTTTTCTTGGCCGAGGTGTTTGGCGAGCCACTCATCTCGGATACTGTGCTTGAAGGCCGCTACGGCTTCAGCATCCGGGCAATCGACAATTTGATTCTTCTTAGTGAGAAATCTGTTCCAAAGCTTACATGCGGACTCTCCCGGCTGTTGTATTATGTGACTTAAATCGTCAGCGTCCGGAGGTCGGACATAGGTCCCTTGGAAATTGGCCCTGAAAGCGTCCTCAAGTTCTTCCCAACTTCTGATTGAATTTTCGGGGAGGCTTTTTAACCAGTGTCGAGCTGGCCCCTTCAACTTGAGGGGAAGGTATTTGATGGCATGGAGGTCGTCCCCACGAGCCATGTGGATATGAAGGATAAAATCCTCAATCCAGACCCCAGGGTCTGTCGTTCCGTCATATGCCTCTATGTTCACGGGTTAATCCCTGTGGAAATTCGTGATCCAGTACCTCTTCGGTGAAGCACAGAAGGTGCACAGCCCCTCTGTATCTGGACATGTTGTGGCATGCTGTCGACTGTTGTTGTGTCCGGTATTGATTCCGAACTGCTATTCGATCAGTCTGATCGTCTTGGTGACCGTAATACTGTGCCGAAGCCTGTCCTCTAGATCCATAGATGGACCTGGTCGCGCCGGCCTTTTTGTCCAGGAGCTCATGTAAATCGTGCGCGGCGTCAGTAGCTGCTCTATTGTGGTCATGAAGTGGTTGGTCCGGCCTACTGGCCGTATTGTTCTTCGGCAGAATGGCCTCATCATCGAATTCTGGCAGCAGCTTGCGCTTTGGGTAGCTCTTTGTGTGGGGATCGTCGCCATATTTTTCTTCAGTGTCTAGCACTTTATTCCATCTGCGGTTGAGCGTTTCCTGCACGGCCTTAAGCCTTTGCTTCTGCTTCTTTAGGGTTCTCGCAATGGCCATAAGCCTTCTGTGGAGGTTATCTCGTTCCAAACGTTTTTCCGGGATGATGAATGCATCATCGTCCGGACTGTGCTCTTCTCCCGAGGCAGGTTGATGAGTTCAGTCCTCGGGATCGCTGTGATCGGCCATCTGCTCCGGGTTGTGTTCGGCGTGACCTGGCTCATCCTGCTCCATCGCTCGGTCCAAATGGTCGTTGTTGCCTTTGGAGTTGACTGGGGTGCCGACTTTGTTGGGGAACGTAGCAGAAATTCAAAATTTTCCTACGTGTCACCAAGATCTATCTATGGAGAGACCAGCAACGAGTAGAAAGAGAGTGCATCTACATACCCTTGTAGATCGCTAAGCAGAAGCGTTCAAGTGAACGGGGTTGAAGGAGTCGTTCTCGTCGTGATTCAAATCACCGATGATCAAGTGCCGAACGCACGGCACCTCCGCGTTCAACACACGTACAGCCCGGTGACGTCTCCCACGCCTTGATCCAGCAAGGAGAGAGGGAGAGGTTGAGGAAGACTCCATCCAACAGCAGCACAACGGCGTGGTGGTGGTGGAGGAGCGTGGCAATCCTGCAGGGCTTCGCCAAGCACCGCGAGAGAGGAGGAAGACTTGGGAGAGGGGAAGGGCTGCGCCAGAACTTCGTGTGTAGCTCCCATGCGTCTCCCCACTATATATAGGGGTGGAGGGGCTGGTTTCTTGCCCTCCAAGTCCATTGGGGCGTTGGCCAAGGTGGGAGGAAAGAAATCCCATCATTTCCTTCCCCACCGATTGTTATCCCCCCTTTTTAGGGATCTTGATCTTATCCCTTCGGGATATGATCTTATTCCTTCTAAGGGGGGATCTTGGTGCGCCTTGACCAGGGGTGTGGGGCCTTTCCCCCACTACCCACGTTCATGTGGGTCCCCCCATGCAGGTGGGCCCCACTCCGGAACCTTCTAGCACCTTCCCGGTACAATACCGAAAAATCCCGAACATTTTCCGGTGGCCAAAATAGGACTTCCCATATATAAATCTTTACCTCCGGACCATTCCGGAACTCCTCGTGACGTCCGGGATCTCATCCGGGACTCCGAACAACATTCGGTAACCACATACAAACTTCCTTTATAACCCTAGCGTCATCGAACCTTAAGTGTGTAGACCCTACGGGTTCGGGAGACATGCAGACATGACAGAGACGTTCTCCGGTCAATAACCAACAGCGGGATCTGGATACCCATGATGGCTTCCACATGTTCCACGATGATCTCATCGGATGAACCACGATGTCAAGGACTTAATCAATCCCGTATTCAATTCCCTTTGTCTATCGGTATGTTACTTGCCCGAGATTCGATTGTCGGTATCCAATACCTTGTTCAATCTCGTTACCGGCAAGTCACTTTACTCGTTCCGTAACACATCATCCCGTGATCAACTCCTTGGTCACATTGCGCATATGATGATGTCCTACCGAGTGGGCCCAGAGATACCTCTCCGTTTACACGGAGTGATAAATCCCAGTCTCGATCCGCATAAAACAATAGATACTTTCGGAGATACCTGTAGTGCACCTTTATAGTCACCCAGTTACGTTGTGACGTTTGATACACCCAAAGCACTCCTACGGTATCCAGGAGTTACACGCTCTCATGGTCGAAGGAAGAGATACTTGACATTGGCAAAGCTCTAGCAAATGAACTACACGATCTTTTGTGCTAGTCTTAGGATTGGGTCTTGTCCATCACATCATTCTCCTAATGATGTGATCCCGTTATCAACGACATCCAATCTCCATAGCCAGGAAACCATGACTATCTGTTGATCACAACGAGCTAGTCAACTAGAGGCTCACTAGGGACATATTGTGGTCTATGTATTCACACGTGTATTACGATTTCCGGATAATACAGTTATAGCATGAATAAAAGACAATTATCATGAACAAGGAAATATAATAATAATACTTTTATTATTGCCTCTAGGGCATATTTCCAACAGTCTCCCACTTGCACTAGAGTCAATAATCTAGTTCACATCGCCATGTGATTAACACTCACATGTCACATCGCCATGTGACTAATACCCAAGAGTTTACTAGAGTCAGTAGTCTAGTTCACATCACTATGTGATTAACACTCAATGAGTTTTATGTTTGATCATGTTGCTTGTGAGAGAGGTTTTAGTCAACAGGTCTGAACCTTTCAGATCCGTGTGTGCTTTACAAATCTCTATGTCATCTCCTAGATGCAGCTACCACGCTCTATTTGGAGCTATTCCAAACAACTGTTCTACTTGGAGCTATTCTAAATTATTGCTCCATTATATGTATCCGGTCTCTCTACTCAGAGCTATCCGGATAGGTGTCAAGCTTGCATCGTCGTAACCTTTACGACGAACTCTTTTACCACCTCCATAATCGAGAAAATTCCTTAGTCCACTAGTTACTAAGGATAACTTTGACCGCTGTCCTGTGAGCCATTCTTGGATCACTCTTGTACCCCTTGACTGACTCATGGCAAGGCACACTTCAGGTGCGGTACACAGCATAGCATACTGAAGAGCCTACGTCTTAAGCATAGGGGACGACCTTCGTCCTTTCTCTCTATTCTGCCGTGGTCGAGCTTTAAGTCTTAACTTCGTACCTTACAACTCAGGCAAGAACTCCTTCTTTGCCTGGTCCATCTTGAACACCTTCAAGATCATGTCAAGGTATGTGCTCATTTGAAAGTATTATTAAGCATTTTGATCTATCCTTATAGATCTTGATGCTCAATGTTCAAGTAGCTTAATCCAGGCTTTCCATTGAAAAACACTTTCAAAATAACCCTATATGCTTTCCAGAAATTCTACGTCATTTCTGATCAACAATATGTCAACAACATATACTCATCAGAAATTCTATAGTGCTCCCACTCACTTCTTTGGAAATACAAGTTTCTCATAAACTTTGTACAAACCCAAAATTTTTGATCATCATCAAAGCATACATTCCAACTCCGAGATGCTCACTCCAGTCCTTAGAAGGATTGCTGGAGCTTTGCATACTTATTAGCATCTTTCGGGATTGACAAAACCTTCCGGTTGTATCACATACAACCTTTCCTCATTAAAATCGTCGAGGAAACAATGTTTTGACATCCTATCTCCAAGATTTCATAAATAATGCAGTAATAGCTAATATAATTCCAACAGACTCTTAGCATCGCTACGAGTGAGAAAATCTCATCGTAGTCAACTCCTTGAACTTGTCGGAAAACATCTTAACGACAAGTCGAGCTTTCTTAATGGTGACATTTACCATCATTGTCCGTCTTCCTTTTGAAATCCATCTGTACTCATTAGCCTTACGACGATCGAGCCGTTCTGCCAAAGTCTACACTTTGTTTTCATACATGGATCCTCCCTCGGTTTTTATGGCCTCAAGTCATTTATCGGAATCCGGGCCCACCATCGCTTCTCCATAGCTCGTAGGTTCATTGTTGTCTAGCAACATGACCTTCAAGACAGGATTACGTACCACTCTGAAGTAGTACGCATCCTTGTCATCCTACGAGGTTTGGGAGTGACTTGATCCGAAGTTTCATGATCAATATCATAAGCTTCCACTTCAATTGGTGTAGGTGCCACAGGAACAACTCCATGTGCCCTGTCACACACTAGTTGAAGAGACGGTTCAATAACCTCATCAAGTCTCCACCATCCTCCCACTCAATTCTTTCGAGAGAAACTTTTCCTCGAGAAAGGACCCGATTCTAGAAACAATCCATATTGCTTTCGGATCTGAATTAGGAGGTATACCCAACTGTTTTGGGTTTCCTATGAAGATGCATTTTATCCGCTTTGGGTTCGAGCTTATCAACCTGAAACTTTTTCATATAAGTGTCGCAGCCCCAAACTTTTAAGAAACGACAACTTAGGTTTCTCTAAACCATAATTCATACGGTGTCATCTCAACGGAATTACGTGGTGCCCTATTTAAAGTGAATGTGGTTGTCTCTAATGCCTAACCCATGAACGATAGTGGTAATTCGATAAGAGACATCATGGTATGCATCATATCCAATAGGGTGCAGTTATGATGTTCGGACACACCATCACACTATGGTGTTCCAGGCGGTATTAATTGCAAAACAATTTCCACAATGTCTTAATTGTGTGCCAAAACTCGTAACTCAGATACTCATCTCTATGATCTTATCATAGACATTTTATCCTCTTGTCACGATGATCTTCAACTTTACTCTGAAATTACTTGAACCATTCAATAATTCAGACTTGTGTTTCATCAAGTAAATATATTCAACATCTACTCGAATCATCTGTGAAGTAAGAACATAATTATATTCACTGCATGCCTCAGCACTCATTGGACTACACACATCAAAATGTGTTACTTACAACAAGTTGCTATCTTGTTCCATCTTACTGAAACCAAGGCTTTTCAGTCATCTTGCCCATGTGGTATGATTTGCATATCTCAAGTGATTCAAAATCAAGTGAGTTCAAACGGTCCATTTGCATGGAGTTTCTTCATGCATATATACCAATAGACATGGTTCGCATGTCTCAAACTTTTCAAAAATGAGTGAGTCCAAAGATCCATCAACATGGAGCTTCTTCATGCATTTTATACCGATATGACTTACGTGGCAGTGCCACAAATAGGTGGTACTATCATTACTATCTTTTGGCATGAACATGTGTATCACTATGATCGAGATTTCAATGAACCATTCATTTTAGGTGCAAGACCATTGAAGGTATTATTCAAATAAATAGAGTAACCATTATTCTCTTTAAATGAATAACCGTATTGCGATAGACATAATCCAATCATGTCTATGCTCAACGCAAACACCAAATCTCGATGGTAGAGGGAGCGTGCGATGCTTGATCATATCAACATTGGAAACACTTCCAACACATATCGTCAGCTCACCGTTAGCTAGTCTCCGTTTATTCCGTAGCTCTTTATTTCGAGTTACTAACACTTAGCAACCGAACCGGTATCTTATACCCTGGTGCTACTAGGAGTACTAGTAAAGTACACATTAGCATAATGTATATCCAATATACTTCTATCGACCTTGCCAGCCTTCTCATCTACCAAGTATCTAGGATAGTTCTGCTCCAGTGGCTGTTCCCCTTATTACAGAAGCACTTAGTCTCGGGTTTGGGTTCAACCTTGGGTTTCTTCACTAGAGCAGCAACTGATTTGCTGTTTCATGAAGTATCCCTTCTTGCCCTTGCCCTTCTTGAAACTAGTGGTTTCACCAACCATCAACAATTGATGCTCCTTCTTGATTTCTACTTTCGCGGTGTCAAACATCGCGAATACCTCAAGGATCATCATATCTATCCCTGATATGTTATAGTTTATCACGAAGCTCTAGTAGCTTGGTGGCAATGACTTTGGGGAAACATCACTATCTCATCTGGAAGATTAACTCCCACTTGATTCAAGTGATTGTTGCACTCAGACAATCTGAGCACAAGCTCAACGATTGAGCTTTTCTCCCTTAGTTTGCAGGCTAAGAAAATCGCCGGAGGTCTCATACCTCTTGACATGGGCACGAGCCTGAAATCCCAATTTCAGCCCTCGAAACATCTCATATGTTCCGCGACGTTTCGAAAATGTCTTTGGTGCCTCTACTTAAACCATTTAAATGAACTATCACGTAGTTATCAAAACGTGTATGTTCGATGTTCGAAACATCCACAAACGACGTTTGGGGTTCAGCACACTGAGCAGTGCATTAAGGACATAAGCGTTCTACTGTCCGCATAATCGCTACTATCAACTTTCAACTATATTTTCTCTAGGAACATATCTAAAACAGTAGAACTAAAGCGCGAGCTACGACATAATTTGCAAAAGGTCTTTTGACTATGTTCAGGATAATTAAGTTCATCTTATGAACTCCCACTCAGATAGACATCCCTCTGGTCATCTAAGTGATTACATGATCCGAGTCAACTAGGCCGTGTCCGATCATCACGTGAGACGGACTAGTCATCATCGGTGAACATCTTCATGTTGATTGTATCTACCATACGACTCATGCTCGACCTTTCGGTCTCCGTGTTCCGAGGCCATGTCTGCACATGCTAGGCTCGCCAAGTTAACCCTAAGTGTTTTCGCTGTGTAAAACTGTCTTACACCCGTTGTATGTGAACGTAAGAATCCATCACACCCGATCATCATGTGGTGCTTAGAAGCGACGAACTGTAGCAACGGTGCACAGTTAGGGGAGAACACTTCTTGAAATTTTGTAAGGGATTATCTTATTTACTACCGTCGTCCTAAGCAAACAAGATGCATAAACATGATAAACATCACATGCAATCAAATAGTGACATGATATGGCCAATATCATTTTGCTCCTTTTGATCTTCATCTTCGGGGCTCCATGATCATCATCGTCACCGGCACGACACCATGATCTCCATCATCGTGTCTTCATGAAGTTGTCACGCCAACGACTACTTCTACTTCTATGACTAACGCGTTTAGCAATAAAGTAAAGTAGTTTACATGGCGTTCTTCAATGACACGCAGGTCATACAATAAATAAAGACAACTCCTATGGCTCCTGCCGGTTGTCATACTCATCGACATGCAAGTCGTGAATCCTATTACAAGAACATGATCAATCTCATACATCACATATCATTCATCACATTCTTCTTGGCCATATCACATCACATAGCATACCCTGCAAAAACAAGTTAGACGTCCTCTAATTGTTGTTGCATGTTTTACATGGCTGCTATGGGTTTCTAGCAAGAACGTTTCTTACCTACGCAAGACCACAACGTGATATGCCAATTGCTATTTACCCTTCATAAGGACCCTTTTCATCGAATCCGTTCCGACTAAAGTGGGAGAGACTGGCACCCGCTAGCCACCTTATGCACCAAGTGCATGTCAATCGGTGGAACCTGTCTCACGTAAGAGTACGTGTAAGGTCGGTCCGGGCCGCTTCATCCCACAATACCGTCGAAACAAGATTGGACTAGTAACGGTAAGCATATTGAACAACATCAACGCCCACAACTACTTTGTGTTCTACTCGTGCAAAGAATCTACGCAATAGACCAAGCTCATGATGCCACTGTTGGGGAACGTAGCAGAAATTCAAAATTTTCCTACGTGTCACCAAGATCTATCTATGGAGAGACCAGCAACGAGTAGAAAGAGAGTGCATCTACATACCCTTGTAGATCGCTAAGCGGAAGCGTTCAAGTGAACGGGGTTGAAGGAGTCGTTCTCGTCGTGATTCAAATCACCGATGATCAAGTGCCGAACGCACGGCACCTCCGCGTTCAACACACATACAGCCTGGTGACGTCTCCCACGCCTTGATCCAGCAAGGAGAGAGGGAGAAGTTGAGGAAGACTCCATCCAGCAGCAGCACAACGGCGTGGTGGTGGTGGAGGAGCGTGGCAATCCTGCAGGGCTTCGCCAAGCACCACGGGAGAGGAGGACGACTTGGGAGAGGGGGAGGGCTGCGCCAGAACTTCGTCTATAGCTCCCATGCGCCTCCCCACTATATATAGGGGTGGAGGGGCTGGTTTCTTGCCCTCCAAGTCCATTGGGGCGTTGGCCAAGGTGGGAGGAAAGAAATCTCATTATTTCCTTCCCCACCGATTGTTATCCCCCCTTTTTAGGGATCTTGATCTTATCCCTTCGGGATATGATCTTATTCCTTCTAAGGGGGGATCTTGGTGCGCCTTGACCAGGGGTGTGGGGCCTTGCCCCCACTACCCACGTCCATGTGGGCCCCCCCATGCAGGTGGGCCCCACTCCGGAACCTTCTAGAACCTTCCCGGTACAATACCGAAAAATCCCGAACATTTTCCGGTGGCCAAAATAGGACTTCCCATATATAAATCTTTACCTCCGGACCATTCCGGAACTCCTCGTGACGTCCGGGATCTCATCCAGGACTCCGAACAACATTCGGTAACCACATACAAACTTCCTTTATAACCCTAGCGTCATCGAACCTTAAGTGTGTAGACCCTACGGGTTCGGGAGACATGTAGACATGACCGAGACGTTCTCCGGTCAATAACCAACAGCGGGATCTGGATACCCATGATGGCTCCCACATGTTCCACGATGATCTCATCGGATGAACCACGATGTCAAGGACTTAATCAATCCCGTATTCAATTCCCTTTGTCTATCGGTATGTTACTTGCCCGAGATTCGATCATCGGTATCCAATACCTTGTTCAATCTCGTTACCGGCAAGTCACTTTACTCGTTCCATAACACATCATCCCGTGATCAACTCCTTGGTCACATTGCGCATATGATGATGTCCTACCGAGTGGGCCCAGAGATAACTCTCCGTTTACACGGAGTGACAAATCCCAGTCTCGATCCGCATAAAACAATAGATACTTTCGGAGATACCTGTAGTGCACCTTTATAGTCACCCAGTTACGTTGTGACGTTTGATACACCCAAAGCACTCCTACGGTATCCAGGAGTTACACGCTCTCATGGTCGAAGGAAGAGATACTTGACATTGGCAAAGCTCTAGCAAATGAACTACACGATCTTTTGTGCTAGTCTTAGGATTGGGTCTTGTCCATCACATCATTCTCCTAATGATGTGATCCCGTTATCAACGACATCCAATGCCCATAGCCAGGAAACCATGACTATCTGTTGATCACAACGAGCTAGTCAACTAGAGGCTCACTAGGGACATATTGTGGTCTATGTATTCACACGTGTATTACGATTTCCGGATAATACAGTTATAGCATGAATAAAAGACAATTATCATTAACAAGGAAATATAATAATAATACTTTTATTATTGCCTCTAGGGCATATTCACACGTGTATTTCGAGTTAGCTTTTATTTCCGGATAATACAGTTATATAATAATAATACGTTAGCTAGTCTCCGTTTATTCCGTAGCTTTTATTTCGAGTTACTAACACTTAGCAACCGAACCGGTATCCAATATCCTGGTGCTACTAGGAGTACTAGTAAAGTACACATTAACATAATGTATATCCAATATACTTCTATCGACCTTGCCAGCCTTCTCATCTACCAAGTATCTAGGGTAATGCTGCTCCAGTGGTTGTTCCCCTTATTACAGAAGCACTTAGTCTCGGGTTTGGGTTCAACCTTGGGTTTCTTCACTAGAGCAGCAGCTGAATTGCCGTTTCATGAAGTATCCCTTTGTTCCCTTGCCCTTCTTGAAACTAGTGGTTTCACCAACCATCAACAATTGATGCTCCTTCTTGATTTCTACTTTCGCGGTGTCAAACATCATGAATATTTCAAGGATCATCATATCTATCCTTGATATGTTATAGTTAATCACGAAGCTCTAGCAGCTTGGTGGCAATGACTTTGGGGAAACATCACTATCTCATCTGGAGGATCAACTCCCACTCGATTCAAGTGATTGTTGTGCTCAGACAATCTGAGCACAAGCTCAATGATTGAGCTTTTCTCCCTTAGTTTGCAGGCTAAGAAAATCGTCGGAGGTGTTATACCTCTTGACGTGGGCACGAGCCTGAAATCCCAATTTCAGCCCTCGAAACATCTCATATGTTCCGCGACGTTTCGAAAACGTCTTTGGTGCCTCTACTCAAACCATTTAATTGAACTATCACGTAGTTATCAAAACGTGTATGTCCGATGTTCGCAACATCGACAAACGACGTTGGGGTTCAGCACACTGAGCGGTGCATTAAGGACATAAGCTTTCTACTGATCGCATAATCGCTACTATCAACTTTCAACTATATTTTCTCTAGGAACATATCTAAACAGTGGAACTAAAGCGCGAGCTTACGACATAATTTGCAAAAGGTCTTTTGACTATGTTCAGGATAATTAAGTTCATCTTATGAACTCCCACTCAGATAGACATCCCTCTGGTCATCTAAGTGATTACATGATCCGAGTCAACTAGGCCGTGTCCGATCATCACGTGAGACGGACTAGTCATCATCGGTGAACATCTTCATGTTGATCGTATCTGCTATACGACTCATGCTCGACCTTTCGGTCTCCGTGTTCCGAGGCCATGTCTGCACATGCTAGGCTCGTCAAGTTAACCCTAAGTGTTTTCGCTGTGTAAAACTGTCTTACACCCGTTGTATGTGAACGTAAGAATCCATCACACCCGATCATCATGTGGTGCTTAGAAGCGACGAACTGTAGCAACGGTGCACAGTTAGGGGAGAACACTTCTTGAAATTTTGTAAGGGATCATCTTATTTACTACCGTCGTCCTAAGTAAACAAGATGCATAAACATGATAAACATCACATGCAATCAAATAGAGTAGTGACATGATATGGCCAATATCATATAGCTCCTTTGATCTTCATCTTCGGGGCTCCATGATCATCTTGTCACCGGCATGACACCATGATCTCCATCATCGTGTCTTCATGAAGTTGTCACGCCAACGACTACTTCTACTTCTATGGCTAACGCGTTTAGCAATAAAGTAAAGTAATTTACATGGCGTTGTTAAATGACACGCAGGTCATACAATAAATAAAGACAACTCCTATGGCTCCTGCCGGTTGTCATACTCATCGACATGCAAGTCGTGAATCCTATTACAAGAACATGATCAATCTCATACATCACATATCATTCATCACATTCTTCTTGGCCATATCACATCACATAGCATACCCTGCAAAAACAAGTTAGACGTCCTCTAATTGTTGTTTGCATGTTTTACGTGGCTGCTATGGGTTTCTAGCAAGAACGTTTCTTACCTACGCAAAACCACAACGTGATATGCCAATTGCTATTTACCCTTCATAAGGACCCTTTTCATCGAATCCGTTCCGACTAAAGTGGGAGAGACTGGCACCCGCTAGCCACCTTATGCACCAAGTGCATGTCAATCGGTGGAACCTGTCTCACGTAAGAGTACGTGTAAGGTCGGTCCAGGCCGCTTCATCCCACAATACCGTCAAAACAAGATTGGACTAGTAACGGTAAGCATATTGAACAACATCAACGCCCACAACTACTTTGTGTTCTACTAGTGCAAAGAATCTACGCAATAGACCTAGCTCATGATGCCACTGTTGGGGAACGTAGCAGAAATTCAAAATTTTCCTACGTGTCACCAAGATCTATCTATGGAGAGACCAGCAACGAGTAGAAAGAGAGTGCATCTACATACCCTTGTAGATCGCTAAGCGGAAGCGTTCAAGTGAATGGGGTTGAAGGAGTCGTTCTCGTCGTGATTCAAATCACCGATGATCAAGTGCCGAACGCACGACACCTCCGCGTTCAACACACGTACAGCCCGGTGACGTCTCCCACGCCTTGATCCAGCAAGGAGAGAGGGAGAGGTTGAGGAAGACTCCATCCAACAGCAGCACAACGGCGTGGTGGTGGTGGAGGAGCGTGGCAATCCTGCAGGGCTTTGCCAAGCACCGCGGGAGAGGAGGAAGACTTGGGAGAGGGGAAGGGCTGCGCCAGAACTTCGTGTGTAGCTCCCATGCGTCTCCCCACTATATATAGGGGTGGAGGGGCTGGTTTCTTGCCCTCCAAGTCCATTGGGGCGTTGGCCAAGGTGGGAGGAAAGAAATCCCATCATTTCCTTCCCCACCGATTGTTATCCCCCCTTTTTAGGGATCTTGATCTTATCCCTTCGGGATATGATCTTATTCCTTCTAAGGGGGGATCTTGGTGCGCCTTGACCAGGGGTGTGGGGCCTCGCCCCCACTACCCACGTTCATGTGGGTCCCCCCATGCAGGTGGGCCCCACTCCGGAACCTTCTAGAACCTTCCCGGTACAATACCGAAAAATCCCGAACATTTTCCGGTGGCCAAAATAGGACTTCCCATATATAAATCTTTACCTCCGGACCATTCCGGAACTCCTCGTGACGTCCGGGATCGCATCCGGGACTCCGAACAACATTCGTTAACCACATACAAACTTCCTTTATAACCCTAGCATCATCGAACCTTAAGTGTGTAGACCCTACGGGTTCGGGAGACATGCAGACATGACCGAGACATTCTCCGGTCAATAACCAACAGCGGGATCTGGATACCCATGATGGCTCCCACATGTTCCACGATGATCTCATCGGATCAACCATGATGTCAAGGACTTAATCAATCCCGTATTCAATTCCCTTTGTCTATCGGTATGTTACTTGCCCGAGATTCGATCGACGGTATCCAATACCTTGTTCAATCTCGTTACCGGCAAGTCACTTTACTCGTTCCGTAACACATCATCCCGTGATCAACTCCTTGGTCACATTGCGCATATGATGATGTCCTACCAAGTGGGCCCAGAGATACCTCTCCGTTTACACGGAGTGATAAATCCCAGTCTCGATCCGCATAAAACAATAGATACTTTCGGAGATACCTGTAGTGCACCTTTATAGTCACCCAGTTACGTTGTGACGTTTGATACACCCAAAGCACTCCTACGGTATCCAGGAGTTACACGCTCTCATGGTCGAAGGAAGAGATACTTGACATTGGCAAAGCTCTAGCAAATGAACTACACGATCTTTTGTGCTAGTCTTAGGATTGGGTCTTGTCCATCACATCATTCTCCTAATGATGTGATCCCGTTATCAACGACATCCAATGTCCATAGCCAGGAAACCATGACTATCTGTTGACCACAACGAGCTAGTCAACTAGAGGCTCACTAGGGACATATTGTGGTCTATGTATTCACACGTGTATTACGATTTCCGGATAATACAGTTATAGCATGAATAAAAGACAATTATCATGAACAAGGAAATATAATAATAATACTTTTATTATTGCCTCTAGGGCATATTTCCAACAGACTTTTCTAGCGCTGTTATCGCTGTTTTTACTGTGGCTGGACTTAGAGCATCGTCTGCACCATCGTTTTGGCTTTTGTCCCGGGGTTTTATCCTCCGTTGTGTCCTTTTTGTTGCCATCGTCCTCCTTAGGCGTGTCCACCATGTATATATCATATGATGAGGTGGTAGTCCAGTGCCCCATGGGCGGTGGTTCAAATTGTCCCCTGCGCTGATGTCCATACCGTCGGTGTCGTCAGAGTCGAAGTCAAGCATGTATGTTACGCCATCGACAGTGGCTATGAAGTGGGTGGTGGGTGGGCAACAAATTTCTTCGTCGCCTGCTTCCCTCTCGAGCCGGACATAGTTCGGCCAAGAGTCTCCTAACAAAGAGAGAGACTTTAATGAATTCAGCATGTCGCCGAAGGTCGAGTGCTGGAGGATATCCGTAGTGGCGAACTCCATTACCGGAGCCCAACCGAATTCGATGGGCCCGGGGGCGCGCGGCATGGAACCTACAGCCGGACACAATTCTGGGGGTCCGGTGACACAGACATCCTTGGGCGTGGAGTCTGTGTTCGGCTCTACCATCGATGAGTATGCGGCCTCCAGGGCGGGGGTCCATCCACGCATCCTTGGACGACGTGATCTGCCCCGGATTTAGGTCTGGAGCTATCGCAGGTGTGATACCCCAAATATTGTCTGACAACAGGTCTAAGCCGTGCTCGTCGTGACTGTTCGGCACTCCTGGCATAGGCCTGAATCCGTCGAAGATCAAGTCTCCACGGATATCGGTCGTGTAGTTCAAGTTTCTGAATCTGACCTGATGGACAGGGGCATAGCTTTCGATCTGCCAGATGTCCAAGCAAATTGGCCCGCAGTGCAAAGCCACCGAACACGAAGATCTATCCGGGGAGAAAAGTCTCACCCTAGACCGCATTATTGTTGATTGAAGGAGCCATCGAGCCTTGCAGTGACGACACAGAGGAACTCTCAGTGAAAGCACCAATGTTGCTGTCAAAACCGGCGGATCTCGGTTAGGGGGTCCCAAACTGTGCGTCTAAGGGTAATGGTAACAGGAGGCAGGGGACACGATGTTTTACCCAGGTTCGGGCCCTCTCGATGGAGGTAATACCCTACTTCCTACTTGATTGATCTTGATGATATGTGTATTACAAGAGTAGATCTACCACGAGATCATAGAGGCTAAACTCTAGAAGCTAGCCTATGATTCTGATTGTTGTTGTCCTACAAACTAAACCCTCCAGTTTATATAGACACCAGAGGAGGTTAGGGTTACACAGAGTCGGTTACAAAGAAGGAGATCTAACATCCGGATCGCCAAGCTTGTCTTCCACGCAAAGGAGAGTCCCATCCGGACACAGGACAAAGTCTTGATTCTTGTATCTTCACGGTCCAACAGTCCGGCCAAATGATATAGTCCGGCTGTCCGGATACCCCCTTATCCAGGACTCCCTCAGCCGTCGCCGATGACGACTGCGTGAATCTTGCACCTTCCCCGACGGAGGGGATCCAGCCAGATCTGTGGCCAGCAGTGAGCAGAGTGAGAGTGTGGCTAATGTTGTCATGCTTAGATCTGGAGAGGACAATAGAGTGTGAAGAGAGCAACACTAGCAAGCAAGCGCAGAGGCTCATACCTATATAGTGGAGTAGTTTTCTTTTTTCTACTGGAGCCGGCTTGACCTCGTTAATGACTGTCGAGAAGTCTTCATGCACATGCCCGGAGGCACAGTTGTTGTCTTTTCGATCTGAAGCACCTGATTACCATATAACACAGAAAGATGCCAAATGACAAGAAACCATAACCTCACTGCCCCAAGGAGACAACATGAATCCCGATGGACAAACTAGACGAGGATCAAAGCTCAAATTAAAGACAAACTCGCAGAAAAGGGGTCAATCTATAGATGTCCTAATTAACATAGCTGGATTGACCTAGATGGCAGCCGAGTAGTCTCCGTGCATGTGACCCCAATGACCAGTGCCTTGGAGGAACACAGTTGTCGCTGTTTAACACTCACAATGATCCGAAGCACATGAAACCTAATATTGCAAGATGACAAGAAACCATTTTTTAGATTTCTCATCAGAACTATAGCCGTGTACAACACAGTTTGCATGATATGTACATGATAGCCAATGCAGTCGTCTGCTGGAGTCTGGTCACATGCATGGACGAACTGATCTCCCGTGTCGTGCACGAATCGTCCAGGCACCGACGTGTTTACATCACTGCTCCAGTACTATCGCTCGTATCTTTCTTCTATTAACTCGGACGACTTGCAGGGACGGGGGAGTGTGCCTATGGTTGGTTCTCAATTGCGGTCCCACATGTGTGTGCAAACGCAATATGACGCGCGTTCCATTCAGTGAGCGGCGTGCCAAGCCGACCGACCGTCTAGGGTGCAACGCGAATGCGACGGGCGTGCTATATACATGTGTACCACTGTTTTCCTCAGGCTTTTCTCCATGGAGCAATACATGGATACAAAATTATATTTAAAAGTCGAGGGTGGGGCTTTTCCCACGTGGTAGGCGGGCAGTTCTGCCTAGTCGGTTCGATAGAGAAGCGAGAAGATGAAGGAGTAGACTGCTGCAAATGTAGGGTTGTGTGATTTGATGGCTCGTTACTACTGGACAGGTGGGGCCCTATGATTTGACTTGCCATTCTCGTTATTACTGTGGCGCTACAACCGGGGCCCTGACCCCCTCCATGGTATACATGTGCTATGACCACGTGCTCTACAATAATGGGCTTATAGCTAGCTTACATGGCTCTTTTGCTTATATGTCGAGGAGAGAGACATGGGAAAATGGTGGGAGTGGGCTCTTGTGCAACACCCTAGCTACTTACTGTTTGGCAAATGCAATAAATACTACGAAGAAAGAGATAGAGAGAAGTAAAATATTACTGTTATAGCCAACCTTATAGCTAACCTTGTTGTATGAGTGATTATAAGTGATGACTATGTATGACATGCCAACATCAGACAGCCTAACACACATGGACGGAGGAAGTAGTATCATGCATGCAAAGTAGGCAAAAAATGCTCATTTATAGCCGTCTGAAATCTCCATGGGCACAACCACGCGAGCGAGGTGACAGTCGTGGTAGGCGCGACCATGATTCGGGCTGCTGACAGCCCTTGGATCTGAGATTGAACGGGCGCATGCTAAGTTGCTAAAAATTTGTAGAGTAACCCTCCAGGATAGGATATTCACCCATAGGTCTAGAATCATGCGATGCAACCATTCGATCTCACATCCAAGGGCTCTCAGAAGCCCGTATCATGGCAGCATGGAAAGCTTCGGCCCCATTTGGATCCATGGGTTAGAGCTAGTTTGAGCTAGTTTGGGCTCAAATAGCCATAAAGTATCCAAACACGAGGGCTGGTTTGAGGTAGTTGCATCTAACCCACCAAAAAAAACTATCCCACCCAAGAGGTGCTAATTGGAGCTAGTTCTCTTAGTGCATTTATTTTTAATTGTCAATCTAACATGTCATCCAAACACCTCTTTGGCTAGAGTTAGTTCAGGGTTAGTCATGAGATAGAAACTTATGCTAACCTCTAGCTAAGTTAGAGTATCCAAAGAGGGCCTTCGTATCACATGTAATTTTCCCGACGCTTGACGTGCGAGCACGCATATGCTATACTGCCAGGCCTACGAAGTGGGTCTAGTAGACATGACATATAATTGGGCCCCCATAGTACTATGCATGAAGCGATTTATCCATCGGGCAAGCCACTACCCTGCTGTCCGCACGCCCCACTCAGCATTTTTACAATCAGAAAACCGCTAGAAGTTCGCTCCTACTTGTCCACGGCCGTAATTTAACATTACGTCAGTTCGCTCCTAGTCGTCCCGTCCTTTCACATTAAAGCAGTTCAACTAATCCTAACCCTCCTCCAAAATCCATGGCGTCCCAAATCTCCATGATCGGTGGTGAGTACAAGGTTAGACACATCACCGGTGATGATTTCGATGTCATCTACACCCATTCGTTTGCAGCGGTGAAAGAATGCATTGCTCGCTTCAAATGCATGTTCGAAAAGTCAGATGGTGATGAGTGGGTCGCTGGGGTAGATGCTGAGTACACCACAGTCCTGGGAAAAGAGAAGAATCGAAAGGAGGAAGAGAAGAAGAAGCCCGCCGTGATCCATGTTTGCGTGCATAACTTGTGCTTGATCTACCACATATGCCATGCCGACGTTAAGTGCGAGGATTTTAAGAACTTCGTCATGGACGACAGAGTCAAATTCTTTACTGTAGACTTTCATAACGGCGAGGAAGTCCTGGGTCGGATATGCCTCATTGCAGGACAGCCCTTTGACCTCCAGAAGAATAGGCTAGTGTCCTCCCATCAGCCTTTTGTGCTGACCCTGGCAGGAGCCATTGTTGATCCTTCGTACGACAAACTGACAAAACCTGACCACAAGTTTCATCTTGCAAGGGAGTGGAATTTAATAGATAAAACCACATCCAGTACGCTACAATGGATGCCTACCTTTGTTTCAATATCTACAAGGCTTGGATGAAGAGCGAGAGCCTAGTGTGCAGTTCAAGCAAAGAAGTATTGGCCAAGAGGAAGAGGGACAAGGACAAAGTCAAGGACGTGGATGAGGAGTCCCAGTAAGGAGGCAGTTTTGTTACTCATGGTGGTTCTGATGCAGTGTCTACTGGATTAGTTGCTTAGTTTAGTTTCAGGGTGCCTAATTTTATTTCAGGGGTGTGTTGTGCCGAGCCCTCAACAGAACTATGTTATGTTTTTTCTCGTTACTTTAACTCTTCAGTATGTACATACTTGTATTTCTTACAGTTCATCTTGTAGTTGGTAGTACTAGCACTCGTTTCTTCACATTATATACGTACAATATATATGGCCAACATCATATAGCCAGGACATGGCTATACTATTAACCATGCTTTAAGCATGCCACATACGCAAAACACTTATATGAGATATGTAATTCTAAAAAATCTAAAAAGAGAGAAGTTTACCCAAAGCATGAAGGAGTTTAGTTGTCAAAAAATTAAACAGGCATGCTAATTTCTTCAATAGACTTTAGCACCTCATCTATGCACGTACTAGATTTTTTAATAGTACTATATGCATAATTTGGCGACGAGCGCGCTCTATATGTACCACCTTCTTTCTTTAATTTCATCTTGTTAGTTTTGCTGCATGGCGCAATCCATCGATACTATAACTGTACAAAAGTACATTTAAAAGGCTAGAGGGTGGGGCAGTCTTGCTTGGTCGGTTTGACGAGAGGCGGGGGCCTTTGTGATTTGATGGCTCATTACTGCTGGAAGGTGGGGCCTTGTGATTTGACTCCTCGTATAAATATACACACATAGAGGAACATCAATCATTGCGCATGCATGTGAGAGATAAAGAATGCCCGAAGTGATGAAGAGGGGGAGGTGTGTGTGAATGTGTGTGTGTGTGCATGCATGGCAGACCAACCAGAAGAAAAAGATTGCGTGTGTGCGGTGGATAATGCCAAGTGGTAGTGCATGTGCATGCATGCACGAGACAAAGTTAGTGGTACAACTTTAAAGAGAAGACGACTATGTGGGTGTAAGAGACTAGGTCAGGTCATAATCAATGTAAAGTTCAATTCAAATATTCGAATAAGAGATCGGTGTGGGATTCCTGGACTAGGGGGTCCTCAGGTGTCCGGTCGATTGGACATGGGCCGGACTAATGGGCCGTCAAGATACAAGACAGAAGATCACCTCTCGTGTCCGGAAGGGACTCCCGTATGCATGGATGGCAAGTATAGGTGTCCGGATATGTTATTTCATTTCTATTAAACCGACTTTGTACAACCCTAAGCCCCTCCGGTGTCTATATAAACCGTAGGGTTAGATCAGAGGCAGGATCAGAACATTGCTAAGCTAGCCAAACTAGGGTTAGCCAACACGATCTCGTGGTAGATCAACTCTTGTAACCCCTATACCCTTCGAATATAATCAAGCAGGAGTATGGTTTTACCTCCATTAAGAGGGCCCAAACCAGGGTAAACACTGTGTCCTTTGTCCATAGTTACCATCGGTCCTCAGACATATGACTTGGGAGCTTCGTTGTATCATCGACAGAAGGATCGATGGCTCGCCTCTTCATCAACAATGATACTACGTTCAGGGAAAACTTTCTCCCCGGACAGGTCTTTGTGTTCGGTGCCTTCGTGCTTTGTGCCAACTCGATTGGTCACCTCGAGCAGGTCGACAGTTACGCCCCCCGGCCACCAGATCAGGTTTGGAAACCTGAACTACATCATGGACATCCGAGGAGATCTAATCTTCAAGGGGTTCACGGCCTTGGGTGCTGCTCTTTGCCCCCGTCAAGAAGGCTCTACGGATCCCGTGCTAGATCCCGTTCAGGGGTCAACACTCATACCTGCCCCAACCTTAGATCGGGAGCGGTTCGTATCGTCCGAAGACGGGAGCGTGAGCCCCATCGGACTCCTTCCCCTCATGGAGCCCTCGACCGAACTATCAAGGTCTGCGCTCATGGGGTCCGATCAAGTGTCCCATGCCGAACTCAGCCCGACAGACCCACAGTTTCAGGTCCAACCTTCGCTCCTGGACGAAACATTGGGATTAATGCAGTCTCTCGCCATCATGGGGGCTGTGCCTCCGAACTGTACCCGGCTCGGGCTGGGGAGTGAGAGCGGGGAATTTTATGCCCCACCCACCACCCACTTAATAGCCACTGTCGACGATTTAACCGACATGTTGGACTACACGTCCGAACACATCGATGGAACGATGATGCAGGCCCCGAACCAAAACAAGTCCCACCCATCACAGGGCGTTAGACAACCACTTCAACCTATGATGTTTACATGGTGCAAACTCCTGATAAAAAGGACGACGAAGGTGATCCTAGCCCCGACGGGGACAAACCCATCGGTAAACCACCAAAGCGCCGATGTTAGTGGCGCCGCTCACGATCGCATCGGGCGAGTAGTAATACCAGCACCGGAGACAATGAGACTCCGGATGATGCCGAAGATCCCGAATACCCCATCGAGCCCACATCCGAACAGGATGAACGAGAAGAGGGTCAGTATAGCCCCGAACATGCTGATCACGAAGATTCGCAAGACATCAACTATATGCCAGAATCCGAAGAGGAAGTTAGCCTCGGTGATGAAGATTTTATCGTCCCAGAGGAACATGATACGCTTAATGAAAGGTGGACTAAGGTCCTGGTCACAGAGGAATACGGCCACAAGGGGCCTATCAAAAGTTACCCTAAGCGCAGGCTGCTGCCACAATTCAACGACGAAACCCTTGAGCCAATACTGTCGAAATACAATCAGGCAGATCAACCAGATCGACCACCACGTGGACGGGATAAAGCGGTATATCAAGCCGAACACCAAACCGCACCTCCTCGCCGACGAGGCAAGGATACCGCAGCCGCGAGATACACATATGTCTTCCAACGTGACCTAGCCAATAAAGCTGGCCAGACTAGATCAATCTACAGATCAATAGGCCGTGCCCCGTCGTGAGACAATGACTATGAAGCCCGGCGTGACGACCATTACTATACTCGGGATCAGAACCGAACTCAGATGTCAACCGACCTCCATCGCGATATTGCAAGATATAGAGGGGCCGCACGCACTTTATGCTTCACCGATGAGGTAATGCAGCACCAATTTTCGAAAGGGTTTAAACCTGTAAACATCGAACAATATGATGGAACGACACATCCGGCCGTCTGGATCAAAGATTTCCTTCTCCACATCCACATGGCTCGTGGAGATGACCTCCATGCCATCAAATATCTTCCTCTAAAGCTGAAAGGACCATCATGGCACTAGCTGAACGGCCTCCAAGAAAACTCCATTGGAACCTCGGAAGATTTGGAAGATGCTTTTCGGGCCAACTTTCAGGGCACTTATGTCCGGCCACCGGATGCTGACGACTTGAGTCACCTAATCCAGCAACCAGGTGGATCGGCTCGCAAGCTTTGGAATTGGTTCCTAATTAAAAAGAACCAGATCATGGACTGTCCGGATGCCGAAGCCTTAGCGCCCTTCAAACACAGCGTCCAGGAAGAATGGCTCGCCCGACACCTCGGGCAGCAAAAGCCGAAGGCTATGGCAGCCTTAACTGTACTAATGACCTGCTTCTGTGGGGGTGAGGATAGCTGGTTGGCTCGTAGAAGCAACAGCTCGGGCGACCCCGGCACTTCTGAGGCAAGGGATGGCAATGGTAAACCTCGTCGCGATAAAAACAAACGTCAGAACAACAACGACGACGCAGACAAGACGGCAGTCAATGCCGGATTCAACGGCTCTAAATCCGGTCAGCGGAAGAAACCTTTCAAAGGCAACAGGGACGGTCCATCCAGTTCGGATAAAATCCTCGAGAGGCCCTGCCAGATTCATAGCACACCCGATAAATCTACTAACCACACAAAAAGGAATTTTTGGGTTTTCAAACAGGCCGGTAAAATAAATACCGAACACAAGGGAAAGGAACCTCCATGTGAAGATGACAATGAGCCCCGTCAGCCGAAAACCGGGGGTCAGAAGCAGTTTCCCCCCAAGGTGAAACAGTGAACATGATCTATGTCACTCACATCCCAAAAGGGAGCGCAAGCGCGCACTAAGGGACGTCTACGTTGCAGAGCCAGTCGCCCCCAAGTTTAACCTATGGTCAGCCTGTCCGATCAGCTTTGATCGCAGGGATCACCCAACCAGTATCCGTCACGGGGGGTCGGCCGCCGTGGTACTTGATCCAATTACTGATGGGTACTATCTCACTAGAGTCCTTATGGACGGGGGCAACAGTCTCAACTTGATCTATCAAGACACTGTCCGTAAGATGGGCATTGACCCATCAAGAATCAAGCCTAGTAACACTACCTTTAAAGGTGTGATACCGGGAGTGGAGGCCCGTTACACGGGCTCACTGACACTGGAGGCAGTATTAAGCTCCCCAGAGAACTTCTGCAGCGAAGAGTTAATCTTTGACATCGTCCCTTTCTGCAGTGGCTATCACGGACTTCTCGGACGAACTGCTTTCGCCCGCTTTAATGCAGCCCAGCACTACGCTTACTTAAAGCTTAATATGCCCGGATCTCATGGTATTATTAAAGTCAATGGTAATATGGAGCGCTCCCTCCGTACTGAAGAGCACACTGCGGCCCTCACAGCCGAGGTGTATGGCAGCCTTATCAAGCCAAACAGTTCATCGACCAATTAAGCCAATGGTGTATCTAAACGAGTCCGATCCACGCATAATTGTGATAAATCAACGGATCCGGACCTTGATTAGTAGTTCGGCCTCCGCCGATCGCCCCATCAGGTTCCGACTTGCGTACCACGCGTACATAATTACACACTAAAAATACCCTGGGCAGCACCAGAGGCACACTGCGGCAAAGGTCCATAGTACGGCTTGACCCCATCTGGACCGCATATATTTTCTTTTTCTCACTTCAGGTTCATCAAGAGCCCTACTTTTTATATGGTTGTTTCAGGAGATCCTTTTAAGGCTAGCATTTCCCAACCATCAAATACTCCTATCAAAGGACTTATTATTAAGCAGAAATGGCGCAAACGTGCGACAGGGCATCACTGGAGTTTTTGAACTATTATCTTTAGGCCCTGTGTTAGACTTTTCCTTATGTAAAACTTTTTCTTTTTCTCTTTAGGCATGTAACATGACCTTAATATTGAATGGCATTGTGTGTCGAAACACACCTCAACGTATCAATAAGGATACAAAGGAAGCAGATTATTATCACCTTCTTGGTTGGATTCTTTTATTATGTTGTCATCTATGTTCCCCCCTTACGTTTGACTAACATACGTGGCTCGACACGACCTTCATACCAGGGGCTGTATTCGGCCCCGCAAACTCTTAAGTCCGAATATCCATAGGGAACTCTTCGGCGTCCTGGATATTGCATTATATGCATCGGCTCCGAATCATGTCTTTGGTCTATAATTGGGTTGCCCAGCTCCTGTGTTTGCCACCTTATGTTCCGCAAGTTCGGCTAAGGTAGTAAAGGGAGAACTACTGCAACCGTATTTCTAGTTCGTCCGGGTAAGTACCATAGTAGATAAAGCTGAAAACTAACTGTCATGATATGCGAGAGCGGGTCAGCAATCCAGTGACCTAGTGCTATACTACAAATCATTTGTGATTTATGCCATGTTATATGAGGGGCTGGGCTTCGACCAGCCGCGTTGCAAAGGCGCCGCACTCCGAATTGCCGTTCATGCAACAAGTGGCTATTACTTAGCGCCACCAATGGACTCTTATGGCTAAGTGAAGGTACTAAAGCCGCATAGTCTGATTGCCTAGTTCACCTTGCAAGACGCCTCCTACATCATGCCAAGACGTTCGATAAAGTGCAGTCATGCATTCCCGAACACCCCTATAATATTTTATGTGGGGGCAGAAGCCGACGACTAGTAAACTTTCAGGCTTATAAACGTCCAAACAGGAGGATAAACTAATCATAAAGGCAAGCATAAATATTTTACACCATGAGTTCACTACATGACTCTTACAAACCGGACTCCACTAATCAAAAATGATGTCCTTTGAGCACTGGCCCTTTACAATGCTGGCTCCCTCGAGGACCTCGCCGAAGTACTTCTCCAGCCGTCGGTGATCCTTGCCTTCAGGCGGCCCTGCAGTGGCAGTCTCGGTGGCCTTCATATTTTCCCATTGTACCTTCACTCGGGCAGAGGCCATCTGGGCACCTTCTATGCAGGCCGACTGTCGGGGTCAAAATCGGCGGATCTCGGGTAGGGGGTCCCGATCTGTGCGTCAAGGCTGATGGTAACAGGAAGCAAGGGACGTAGATGTTTACCCAGGTTCGGGCCCTCTCGATGGAGGTAAAACCCTACTTCCTGCTTGATTAATATTGAAGATATGGGTAGTACAAGAGTAGATCTACCACGAGATCGTAGAGGCTAAACCCTAAGAGCTAGCCTATGATGGTATGATTGTAATTGTGATCGGCCTTCTAAGGACCAACCTCTCCAGTTTATATAGACACTGGAGAGGGCTAGGGTTTACATGGAGTCGGTTACAAGGAAGGAAACATAATATCTGGATCGCCAAGCTTGTCTTCCATGCAAAGGAGAGTCCCATCCGGACATGGGCCGAAGTCTTGAGTCTTGTATCTTCACGCTTCAATAGTCCGGACGTTGTACACAGTCCAGCTGTCCGGATACCCCCTAATCCAGGACTCCCTCAGTAGCCCATGAACCAGGGTTCAATGACGATGAATCCGACGCGTAGTCTTGTCTTCGGCATTGCAAGGCAGGTTCCTTCTCTGAATACATCCAAAGTAATTATCAAACACTTGAATCGTGTCCGGATCCACAAAATGATCTTCACATGCCACCGTAGAGAGAATGATATTTCACAAATGCAATCTGCTGACAACTTTTTATACAACACGACGTGTCATTACGGTTGGGTTATTATTTGAACCGTTTTCGTACAACCAGCCACAGCGCATATTGCGAGGCGGTTTCCCTTACACGTCTTGTCAAAGCAGAGATCGTGTCCCCTTATCACGGGATTCTCATCAATACGAGTATGGGTAATCCCACCATGCCATCAATCGTGGCGCTTGGGAAGCAAGCGATTCCCAGCGGGCAAGTGGGGAGGCGCACCGCTTTCGGCGCCTCTATAAAGGGACAGGATTTCCCATTTGCACCGACGCCTTCTTCCTCCTTTGACCACTCTTGCCCCCTCAAGCTCCAGCGCCCAAGCCCAAGTCTTCTCCGCACAGCTAAACATGTCCTGAGCAGGAGGCAAGTGGGTGGCTTCCACCGTCAAGGAGAAGCCTATCACAAATCTTCGGGCGGTCGGATACTTGGCCGCAGACATAGCGCACCGGCTACCAGACGCCGGGCAGGTCATTCCGACCCCAGGCCCCCATGAGAGGGTCGTGTTTGTCGCCCACTTCGTCCGTGGACTCGGATTTCCACTTCATCCCTTCGTCCGCGGGATCATGTTCTACTACGGGCTAGATTTCCATGATCTAGCCCTGAATTTCGTCCTCAACATCTCGGCGTTCATCGTGGTACGCGAGGCCTTCCTCCGCATCCGGCCTCACTTCGGCCTGTGGCTGCAAACCTTCTGTGTGAAGCCGAAGATTGTAAGCGGCCAGCAAGCGGAGTGCGGAGGGGCCATGGTGGGCAAGATGTCTAACGTCACCTTGCTGGACGGTTCCTTTGCGGAGAACGTAAAAGGGTGGCAATAAGGGTGGTTCTATATCACCAAGCCGCGTGGCGCCAACTAGGCGGCAGCCCCCGAGTTCCAATCCGGAGCCCCCATGCGGTTCACCTCCTGGGAAAAGAAGGGCATGTCCTGTGGCGAATCTACGGAGTTGACCGGACTCCAGGACTGGATCAAAAGCATGAAGGACAAGAACATCAAGCTTGTCAACATGATCCAGGTCATGCTCGTTTGCCGGATTCTGCCGTGCCAAAGGCGGGCATTCAATCTGTGGGAGTTCGTCCCGGCCGAACACCAGACGCTCCGAAAGCTCTATGACATGACGCACAAAGGCGCATGGAAGGTGTTGTTCAAGGCCTCCGAAGTACCTCCTCCCACATCCGAGGACCGCGGGCTACACGCCGCGCGACCTCTTAGTCAGGTGAGCTCTCAGACTACCACCAGATTCGGTTCTTCCCAATATATTCATGGGGGAGTCTTAAGTAACTGTGCATACTTGTTTAGGATTATGTGGAGACAGCGGAGCAGGTTAACTGTCCGGCTCCGCTGCCAGAAAGCCCAGCTGATGCTCTCCTGACGGAGATGCTGGTCCCGGCGCCGTACAAGGTGCCGGAGAAGAAGGCCGAAAAGAAGGCCCCAGGGATCCGGAAGGGTCTCCGTCGTAAGGCTGTGCCGGAAGCCTCGTCCGAAGACGACAAGGCACACTCCTCCCACGGAGGGGAGGAAGAAGAAGAAGAAGAAGACGCCCCATCCGAAAAGGATGAGGGGCCTGGGGAGGCGGACCAGGGGGCCGGAAAAGGCCCTCGGCGCAAGGCCATTGTCGGTGTCAAAACCGGCGGATCTCGGGTAGGGGGTCCCGATCTGTGCGTCAAGGCTGATGGTAACGGGAAGCAAGGGACGCAGTTGTTTACCCAGGTTCGGGCCCTCTCGATGGAGGTAAAACCCTACTTCCTGCTTGATTAATATTGAAGATATGGGTAGTACAAGAGTAGATCTACCACGAGATCGTAGAGGCTAAACCCTAGAAGCTAGCCTATGATGGTATGATTGTAATTGTGATCGGCCTTCTAAGGACCAACCTCTCCGGTTTATATAGACACTGGAGAGGGCTAGGGTTTACATGGAGTCGGTTACAAGGAAGGAAACACAATATCCGGATCGCCAAGCTTGCCTTCCACGCAAAGGAGAGTCCCATACGGACACGGGCTGAAGTCTTGAGTCTTGTATCTTCATGCTTCAATAGTCCGGACGTTGTACACAGTCCGGTTGTCCGGATACCCCCTAATCCAGGACTCCCTCAGCCATCATACCCACATCGTCCGATGATGATGAGACAAATTCCTCCCGCGGAGGCGGGGGGAACCAAGAAGAAACTCTACCTCCCCGCACTAGGGAGGAGAGAAAGAGGAAAGCTGCCCCGGAGGGGGAGGCTAGGACATCCAAGAAGGGAAAAGTGTCCCTTCCGGGCTACTCCACCACGGCCGCTTTCAGCGAGGTCGGGTGGCTGCCCAGGGGGAAGCCCCTAGTGCGATCGTAAGTATCCGCACTTTATCATGACTTTACTTCATAGACCCTCCTTTTTTAACGCCGCACATATATGCAGTTCAGCCAGGGCTAATCCCAAGGTATCTTCCTCCGGGTCTCTAAGCGATTCAGAGATGAACTCACTTCCGACGGCCGCTACTCCTCAACCCATGGATGACACAGAGGTGTTGTCCCGAAGGCTCCCAGAGCGGGGGGAGGTGACTCTGGAGACACCCCAAGGTGGAATTCCATAGGTCGGACACGCGGGGTTCAAGATCCCCGCGGATCGTGTCGATGAGAGCCACAGTAGGCCGAGCTCTCAGCCGAACACTATTCCGAAACTGCCAAAGGTTCCGGACTCAAGAGGGCAGCCCCTCGTTAGGGAGGGCGAGCTGTCTGCGTCGAGGACTTCCATCGCGCCCGAGGCGCTGGATTGTCTGCTGGAAGCGCTTCGCGGTGCTTGCATGGATGAAGAGCATCGTACTCTTATGAGTGCGGTGATTCAGAAGGTCTGGTCCGCCAAGAGCGGACTAACCAAAGCTTGCACCAGCCTCCTAATAGGCTTTGAGGTAAGTAATAAAAATGTATCAGATTACCACCCGATAGGTAGTAGCCCCTGATACTCTTTTTGGTGTTCGGAAGGAAAAGCCAAGCAGATGGTCAATTATAATCCGCAGGAGTCTAATAATAAATATTCATGTGAATAAGCAGGCTGTGCTGCTTGCCGCTGCTGCCCGCACAGCCGAGGTTGCCGAACTAAAGCGGGACCTGGAGCAGGCGCAGGGAGAGCTCGGCCTCACAAAGAGGCAGCTCGAAGAGAACAATGGTAAGTGATTCCCCGCTCTTATGTATTAAAGGATAGACAAAAATTGTTAGTCTAACGCCAAAGCGTCGTCACTGTGTAACAGGGGCCACCGCCGAAGTGGCGTCCCTGAAGAAAGCGCTGTCCGAGGCCGAAGACAAGGCGGCCTTGGAATGCAAGGAGCGCGAAAAGCAAAGTGCTAGGGTGGGCGAGGTACAACAAGAGCTCCGGGACCTCGGCAAGAAGTACGAGTCCGTGGAGCATGATCTGAAGATGAAAGAGGACGAGCTTGTGAAGGCCTTGGTGAGTATGAAAGACGCCAAGGCCGAAGCCGAGAAGGCACATCAGGAAATCCAGGAGGCCAAAATGATAGCAGCGGGTAAGAAATTCTTTATGCAAAGCAAACATGTGGAGGAGGCGTTTCTTTTACTTACTCGAATTCGGAGCTTTCCAGGGGCAATCACAGATCTGCCATGCAGCGTGTCAGACGCTGCAGAGTTCTACCGTGCCCAGGATGGGAGCTCAACAGAGAAGCTATTCTGGTCCCAGTATGCTGGGGCCGAACATCCAATGCCTCTGAGTGACCAACTGAAGCAGTTGGTCGAACTCCACAGGGCGGCCGAAGTGGCTATGAAAGATTTCATAGTCCGGCTGTGGCCTGGTGAGCCCCTGCCCACTAGCTACTTCGGCCTGATCAAGCGGATGGTGAATGCCTGTACGCGGCTTGAAGTCATCAAGCGATCTGTTTGCATTGAGGGTGCTCGTCGGGCCTTTGCCCGCGCGAAGGTGCACTTGGGCAAGCTGGATGCTGAGAAGCTGGTGAAGGACGGTCCCCCAGAGGGCAAGGAGCATCGCTATCCCAAGAAGTACTATGATGGCGTTATGAAGGGCGCTCATCTCGTGGCCGATGAGTGTACCAAGGACAAGATCCTTGACTAAATGTACCTCTGCCGCTATTGTAATTTAAAGACGAAGTTACTTGTGCTATGTAGAACTTTTGTTATTTAAAATATTACCTTCTGTTCGGCTGTTTATAAAATTCTGAAAGTACGCCACTCGTCGGCTTCCGCCCCCATGTAACTAGTACTGGGGTGTTTGTGGAAAACCCGGACACTCGTTATCCAAATGTTTGGTCCCTTAAGGAGGTGTCCGACGCAGCGAACAAGGCAATCGGACTATGCGGCTTTATAACTTTCACTTAGCCTTAGAAGTCTACAATTTTAAATTTTGGCGAAGCCCCTAGAATCCGGAAGGCTGAATTGGGGCGCTATACACGCCTAGATCGGACGAAGCTGATTTATCGCCTAAAGCGGAAAATCTTTAAGGATTTTAAGACCTCTTGAACAGCGACCAGCTCTCGCCACATCATGCCGGTCAGTTTTCGGCTTTCTCTACTGAGGTGCTCGTCCGAAAGAACCGGGACAAAATCGCAGTAGTTCTCCCTGAGCTACCTTAGCCGATATAATGGAACGTAAGGTACCAAAACAAGGGAGCTGGGCTGACCCAACTGTAGACCCAAGAGATTATTCGGAGTTGATGCATATAGTGCTATAAGTTTGGGGTGCCACACTGTTGAAAGTGTTTGGACTTGTCTTGCCGTATTATGGGGTGCCATAAGAAGCCCCTGGCAAGCTGACCGTACCAAGATGTACGGATGCAATATCAAATAAACATTTATGAGAGAAAAATGCTCAAATAAGAATAATAAGCTGACGCTATATATGATCTCCATTGATGAATAATGCGTTTAAGCGTATGTTTACAATGGATGCATTAAGCGGAGATAAATAGGACTATTTGACATGTCCTATCAAGGGGCAGGCTGTGTGCAGATAGATAAGATAGGTATAACGATCGTAAATGGATTCCACCTGGGTATTTCCTTTTGTGCGCAACGCCTGTTGCCTCCTTGGTTTTCTCTCCTATGTAAGTCCGGCAATCCGGCTCTTTTGAGGAGGCTCCACTAAAGCGATGTCCTGAAAGGTAAAAGGGAAAGATTATGAAGGTATGTGGTGGTTACCCGCACTATTGACTGAGTCGTTGTTGCGCCTCCGCCTACGCCCATGGTATCTTGAGTGCGTAATTGTGTACGCGTGGCACGAATGTTGCTTTGATGGGTCTTGAGCGGAGGCCGGACTGGTAATCACGCTCTTGGCGTGCCTGATGATCCTGTTGCAGGGTGCTCCAGACTCGCTTGATGGTGCCTGAGGTTGTCGTCGCCAGATTGGTGGTTTGCCGAAGGAGGCCGCATTGTACTTCTGCCGCGAGGGCTACAGTATGCTCTTCTGTATGGAGAGAGAGGTCCATGTTTCCGTTGACTGTTATGACCCAGCGCGGGCCTGGCATCTTGAGCTTGAGGTATGCATAATGTGGTACCGCATTGAATCTAGCGAATGCGGTTCGTCCGAGCAGTGCGTGGTAACCACTACGGAAAGGGACGATATCGAAGATTAACTCTTCGCTTCGGAAGTTGTCCGGAGATCCGAAGACCACTTCCAATGTTATAGAGCCGTACAGCAGGCCTCTACTCCAGGAATTACACCTTTAAAGGTGGTTTTGGTGGGCTTGATCCTTGAAGGGTCAATGCCCATTTTGCACACTGTGTCCTGATAAAGCAGGTTCAGGCTGCTGCCGCCTTCCATAAGGACTCGCGTGAGGTGGAATCCGTCGATCATTGGGTCTAAGACCAATGCGGCTGAGCCGCCATGACAGATGCTAGTAGGATGATCCCTACGATCAAAGGTGATCGGACAAGCTGACCATGGGTTGAATTTGGGGGCGACTGGCTCCATCGCATAGACGTCACGTAGTGCTCGCTTCTGTTCCCGCTTGGGGATGTGAGTGGCGTAGATCATGTTGACCGTATCACCTGGGGGGGAAATTTCTTCTGTCCCCCCGTGTTCGGACGCCGGGGCTCCTCGTCATCGTCGCTGTGCAGCCCCTTGTCCTTGTTTTCGGCGTTAATTTTGCCGGCCTGTTTGAACACCCAGCAGTCTCTATTGGTGTGGTTGGCTGGCTTGTCTGGGGTGCCATGAATTTGGCACAGGCGCTCCAGTATACGATCCAGACTGGACGGTCCCTGATTGTTTCTTTTGAACGGCTTCTTCCGCTGACCGAACTTGGATCCGCTGAATCCGCTTTTACTGCCGTGTCTTCAGTGTTGTCGCCGTTGTTCTGTCGCTTATGTCTGTTGCGTCGTGGCTTGCCATTATTGTCGCGGACATCCGAAGTGCCGGAATGTGGCGTGGTGCCGCTGCGAGCCAACCAGCTATCCTCACCCACGCAAAAGCGGTTCATTAGTGTTGTGAGAGCTGCCATGGACTTGGGTTTTTCCTGGCCGAGGTGTCGAGCAAGCCACTCGTCACGGATATTATGCTTAAAAGCCGCTAGGGCTTCGGCGTCCGGACAGTCAACTATTTGGTTCTTTCTAGTTAGGAACCGAGTTCAGAATTTCCTGGTTGACTCTTCGGGCTGTCGAGTGATGTGGCTCAAGTCATCGGCGTCCGGTGGTCGCACATATGTGCCCTGGAAGTTGTCGAGGAATGCGTCTTCCAGGTTTTCCCAACTGCCAATGGAATTTGCTGGCAAGCTGTTTAGCCAGTGCCGATCTGGCCCTTTGAGCTTAAGGGGAAGGTACTTGATGGCGTGTCGATCGTCTCCGTGGGCCATGTGAATGTGGAGAAGGAAATCTTCGATCCATACTGCGGGGTCTGTTCTGCCATCGTATGATTCGATGTTTACGGGTTTGAACCCTTCTTGGAATTCATGATCCATCACTTCGTCAGTGAAGCAAAGGTGGTGTGCGGCACCTCTATGCCGGGCTATGTGGCTACACAGTTCGAATTGGTCTGGGTTGCTGCGTTCGGCCCGACCGGACTTGTTGATGAAGTATCCGGCGTGACGGTCATCGTAGCGCGCTGGGGCACGCCCCCGCGATCCATACATCGATCTTGGCTGTCCTGCTTTGTTTTCCAGAATATCTTGCAGGACCTGCCTGTTGCCCCGGGCCGTAGTGTATTGGTGTGGGGGTGCAGGCTAGTATTCGGGTTGATATCCCGTTTTATCCCGGCCACGTGGTGGTCGGTCAGCCGTTTGGCGCTCGAGTTCGTATTCCTCGGCTGCCAGGACTTCAGTCCATCTATCTGTGAGCAGGTCTTGATCAGCCTGGAGTGGCAATAAGCCGGCGCTTGAAGCGCTCCTGCTCCACAGGATCCTCAGGCACGCTGAACTCTTCGTCGCCGAGGCTAATCTCGTCTTTGGAGGGGGCATATAGTTGTCCTCCTCTGGGTATCCGTCAGTCGCCTATTCGTCTGGGCTGACCTGCTCATCCTCCTGTTCGGCCTGCTCAAAGGCGGGCTGGTCAGGGTTGTATTCCTCTTTGGCACCATCCGGATTGCTTTCCTCTTTGGGGCCGGTATTGCTGTGGCGTGGCTTGGAGCGGCACCGACGCCGCCCATGCTTTGCTTTTCTCCCTGAGGGGTTATCCTCCGTTTCCTCGTCGCCATTGGTTTCCTTTGGAGTGTCCACCATGTATATATCATATGAGGAGGTGGCCGTCCACCGTCCTGTGAGAGGTGGCTCCTGTAATTCTCCTGCATCGTCGTCCATACCATCGATGTCTTCGGAGTCGAAGTCCAACACGTGGTTAAATCATCGACCGTGGCAATGAAGTGGGTGGTGTGTGGGTAGCGAATTCCTTCGTCGCCTGCTTCCCACTCAAGCCGGACATAGTTCGGCCCAGAGCCTCCTGACAAAGAGAGAGACTTTAGTGAGTTCAGCATGTCGCCAAAGGGCGAGTGCTGAAAGATGTCTGCAGCGGTAAACTCCATTACCGGAGCCCAACCTGGCTCAACTGGCTCGAGGGTGTGCGGACCAGAACCAACAATCGGATTCGAGTCCGGGGGCCCGGGGTCACAGGCTTCCTCAGAAGTGAGTCCTGCATTCGGCTTCACCACCGATCATTGTGCGGCCTGCGGGGCGGGGTCCATCCCTCCGTCCTTAGGCAACGCAACCTACTCCGGATTTAGATCCGGGGCTACTGCAGGGGTGATATCCCAAGCACTGTCTGACAGCAGGTCTAAGCCGTGCCCATCGTAACTGTTCAGTGCTCCTGGCGCAGGCCCAAATCCATTGAAGATCAAGTCTTCGCGAATATCCGCTGTGTAGTTCAAATTTCCAAACCTGACCTGGTGGCCGGGGGCGTAGCTATTGATCTACTCCATATGGCCAAGCGAATTGGCCCGCAGTGCGAAGCCGCCGAACACGAAGATCTGTCCGGGGGGAAAAGTCTCACCCTGGACCGTGTCGTTGATGATGGTTGAAGGGGCCATCGAGCCTTGCAGCGACGACACAGAGGAACTCTCAATGAAATCACCAATGCCGGTGTCAAACCCGGTGGATCTCGGGTAGGGGGTCCTGGTCTGTGCGTCAAGGCTGATGGTAACAGGAAGCAAGCGACATAGATGTTTACCCAGTTCGGGCCCTCTCGATGGAGGTAAAACCCTACTTCCTTCTTGATTAATATTGAAGATATGGGTAGTACAAGAGTAGATCTACCACGAGATCATAGAGGCTAAACCCTAAGAGCTAGCCTATGATGGTATGATTGTAATTGTGATCGGCCTTCTAAGGACCAACCTCTCCAGTTTATATAGACACCGGAGAGGGTTAGGGTTTACATGGAGTCGGTTACAAGGAAGGAAACATAATATCTGGATCACCAAGCTTGTCTTCCATGCAAAGAGAGTCCCATCCGGACACGGGCCGAAGTCTTGAGTCTTGTATCTTCACGCTTCAATAATCCGGACGCTGTACATAGTCCGGCTGTCCGGATACCCCCTAATCCAGGACTCCCTCACCGACCACTTGATGGCGTCCACCCGAGGGCACGCCTTGACCAGCCGCTTCACAAGTCTGAAGTAGCTACAGGGTATGGGCTCGGCTGACCAAAGACGGACTATCACGTACTTCATGGCCAGTCCGGCCACCTCGTGCAGCTCCGTCAGCTGCTTCAGCTGATCTCGGAGGGGCGACGGATACTCTGACGCAAGGTATTGCGACTAGAATAGCTTCTCCGTGGAACTCCCCTCTTCGACGCGGAAGAACTCGACAGCATCAGCAATGCTCCTCGGCAGATCTGCAAATGCGCCTAGAGAACTCCAAACCCGGGTCAGCAAAATATATCTCTTCATTGTAAATTTACTCTGCATGAGAAAGGCCTTACCAGCAGCTATTCGCCTCGCCTCTTGGATCTCTTGGCGAGCGCCCTGGGCCTCTACACGGGCTTCTTTCGTGCTTTCCAATGCTTTCGTGAGCTCGGAGGTTTGTTCTGAACTCTTCAACTCCAAGGACTCGCACTTGGCGATGGCGTCCTTGAGCTCCTGTTCGACTTCCCCCACCCGTGCCTCGTGTCTCCGGTGGGTAGTTTGCTCCACCTCTAACTCCTTGGCCGCTTTGTCAGTGGCCGCCTTGCTCACCTTTGCCTCCTTCCTGGCTTGGGCAAGGGCGCTCTTGAGGGACTCGACCTCGGCTATGCCAATTGTGAGTATATTTATAGCATTTTAGTTAGTCTAAATGATTAACATATAACTTTTGGGTATGTAGTAGTGCCACATACCTTGGGTTTTGTTAACAGCTTGTTGATGCGGTTGATTTTCTTCATCGGATATCCGAAGCTTCCGATTGAGCTTGTCAACCTCTGTGGCCTGGGCAGTAGCCGCCAGCATAGAAGCATGTCCAACAACATATACGGCGCATTATCAACTTGTTTTTTATACTCTATCCGGATTGTTCTAATCCGGATAGAGTCTCAGGGGCTACTGTCTATACATGGGTTCCGCCTCACACACACACACACACACACATATATATATATATATATACACACGAAAAAACTTGTAAAGAGTATTACATCGCATACCTCAAAGCCCGTCAGTAGGCTATTGAAGGCTTCGGTCAGTCTGCTCTTCGCGGACCGAACCTTTTCCATAACCGTACCCATTAGGGTGCGGTGTTCCTCCATGATGGACGCACATTGCAGTGCTTCCTGAAGAGTGTCAGCGGCCTCCAGATTGATAGAGGCCACCGATGGAGCTGCTGCTCCTCCCCCCTCTTTTGAAGGGGGGTGGTCCGAGCCCGGAGCCGTACTGGTCTCCGGGACAGTGTTTGGCGAGGGCCCGGACTGTTGAGGCCCCCCACCCTCGGTGGTCATGGGGGTCGTCGTGCCCTGCTCTACAGGGTCCGAGGTGTTGTACTCGGGCACCTTCTGGATGGCCTCACCCGCTCCTCCTCGGCCAGGAGATGCCCTTTGGGATGACACCTCGGTGTCCTCCATGGCAGGGGGAGAAGGGACGTGATGGTCCATCACTCTCCGCCTCTCCAGGTGCTAGAAACTTCCCCGCCGAAGAGGAGGGAATCGGGATCTCACGCGGAGGGCTGAAAAGCAGAGAAAAGATTTGATATGACAGAGGCAGATTAAGCGATAACTGAACGAGTAAGTTTTTGATACTTACATTTCGGCCAGGGGCTTCTCTCTTTGGATCCTCTTCGGGCTATGTTTGGACTCTGTGTTGGAACTATCCGAGAGTACCACCCTCCCCTTCTTAGGCGTTGCTCCCTCCAGGTTCTCAGAGGTTGTCCTCTTTCCCCTCCTCGTCTTGAGGGGGGAGTCGCTCTCCACTTCCTCCTCCTCCTCCTCCTCTTCGTCCTTGTCTTCCTCGTGAGAGGAGATGGCCTTGGCCTCCCCGGACACTGCTTCCAGAGGGCCTTTGCAGCAGGGCTCATCCATGGGCCCCTTGCCCTTCTTCTTGATTTTCTTCTCCAGCGCCTGATAAGGCACCGGGACTAGCATCTCCTCCAGCTGAGAGAGTGACTGGGTCTTCAGGCAATGGAGCCGGACTCTTTAATCCGCTCTGACTTCTTGGTCCAACCCTGTAAAGAGATGGGCTGATGAGTTTTGTGTCGATTGAATATATAAACTAGGTATGTCTTCGGAAAGTTAAATACTTACCGGAGTGGCCGGATTCTTGGCGTTGATGCCGATGTCTTTGGTCTCCATGGGCCAGCTCTTCTGTGCCTTGAAGAGTAGATTTCACATTCCCTCGTGTGTGATGCCGAGGAAATGTTGTAGATTCTGCGGCTCCTCCGGATTGAACTCCCACATGGGGGAAGCCTGGCGCTGGCAGGGGAGGATGTGGCGGAAGAGCATAATTTGCACCATGTTGGTTAGACCAACGTTTTATCTCAGCACGTTGGTGATACGCATTTGCAGCGTCTGCACCTCCGTCTGACGCCCCCAGTCGTGGCCCTTCGCGGTCCAGGAGATGAGCCTCATGGGGGGTCCGGATCTGAATTATGGGACCGCCGCCCACTTAGTGTGGTGCGGTTCTGTGATATAAAACCACTCCTGTTGCCAGATCTTGAAGATCTCCATGAAAGCCCCCTTGGGCCACGTGGCATTGGGCAACTTGCTTATCATAGCTTCACCGTAGTCCGCATGCGGCCCGTCAACCAACTTCGGATTCACATTGAACACCTTGAGCCACAAGCCGAAGTGTGGGTTGATGCGGAGAGAGCCTGACACACGACGATGAACGCCGAGATGTGGAGGAAAGAGTTCGGGGCTAGATCATGGAAATCTAGCCCATAGTAGAACATAAGTCCATGGATGAATGGGTGGAGTGGAAAACCTAACCCTCTAAGGAAATGACGAAGGAAGACGACCCGTTCCCCAAACTCCAGAGTGGGAATGAGTTGACCCCTGGGGGGAGCCTATGCGCGATGTTGGCGGCAAGGTATCCCGCACTCCAGAGATCCTTTATCTCCTTCTCCGTAATGGAGGAGTTCTCGCACTTGCCTTTCGAACCGGATCCGGCCATTGTCGGAGGAGGTGGGGGTGGTGGCGAGAAATATAGAAGCTTTTCGGGTGCTAAGAGAATGGAAGGCAGAGGAGATTGGAAGGCGTGGGCAGAAAAGTGAAATCTATTGCCCTCTTATAGGCGGTTAAAATGCCAACCATCCCCCACTTGCGCCTTGAAGCTCTCCAATTCCTAATGAAAGCGTGCGCTGTAAATGGTTGGATTACCCAAATTCTATTGATGAACAATCCTGTATTAAGTGGGAACAATCTCCGTTTTGACAGGATGGGCCAATGGGGCTTGGCCTCGAAACATGAAACGCGGGGTGTGAAAACGGTTCAAAACATCGAAGGGTCAAGTCTGACGCTTCGACTAAAAAAGTTGTTAGTAAAAGACACTATTCTTATTTTTTATATCCTGCCATCGTGGCTAAGGGTTGTCTTCATTATGTACAGTCGGATACAATTCTTTTACGGAGGATAGCCGAGGTGTACTATTCAAGGAACCCGCCTTGCAATGCCAAAGACAATCTGCACACCGAACATGTCGTCATTGAAGACTGGTTCTGGGGCTACTGTGGGAGTCCTAGACTAGTGGGTCCTCGAGCGTCTGGTCTATTGGACATCGGCCAGACTGATGGGCCGTCAAGATACAAGACAGAAGATTGCCTCTCGTGTCTGGAAGGGACTCCCGTATGCGTGGATGGCAAGTATAGGTGTCCGTGTATGTTATTTCCTTTCTGTTAAACTGACTTTGTACAACCCTAAGCCCCTCCGGTGTCTATATAAACCAGAGGGTTAGATCGGAGGCAGGATCAGAACATTGCTAAGCTAGCCAAACTAGGGTTAGCCAACACCATCTCATGGTAGATCAACTCTTGTAACCCCTGTACCCTTCGAATAAAATCAAGTAGGAGTAGGGTTTTACCTCCATTAAGAGGGCCCCAACCTGGGTAAACATTGTATCCTTTGTCCATAGTTACCATCGGTCCTCAGACATACAACTTGGGCCCCCCTACCCGAGATTTGCCAGTTTTGACACTGACAATCACGATGTTCGAAACCCATGCATGCATGAATATAACTGAGATATGCGTGGTGTGATTTGTAAAGGAGCATGCTATACTGTATATGCATTGAACAAGGTCAAACTGATTTGAATTTGAGATACTGATGGCAGGCATTGTTTGGGGCCACATTGTATTCATGCATGGACACACTATTCAAATTGGAGATGATGGGTGGCTTTCGCATCACATATCTATACCCCTATATAGTGTGCGAATAAGTTTGAAAGAGGGTCGTTAGATGAACCAATCCGACGGTGCAGAGATGGCAAATCCGAGCACTACTGGCTGTTGGATATCATCTACATTCCACCAAATTCTGCCACATGTACAATCCAGAGGACTCCATGGTTGAACTTAAGCATAATGCACAAACCTCAAAACACAAGCACTTCCCCTTTGTTCTAGAATCTTTTGTATCATAATTGCCAAAAATAAATTCTAGATGAATTACCATTATTTGTTTCTAGTTTATGCTTTACAACTCAGAATTCACTACAAAAAAATACACTTCCGTGATGATACATGTTTGTCATAGTAGGTCACGTTTTCTATCATGCATGTACATCCCTGACGATTTTATGACAAAATCAAGATAGTCATACCTATGTTGTCCTAGAAGTGTTCCATGACAATACCAAAATTATCATCACGGAAGTGTCCACTTCCATGACGATAAATGGCACGTCATGGAAGCGTTTTCATCAAGGGTAGTCGACACATGGCATCCACCATAACGGGTCAACATTAAGCTATCGGGTTCCAGTTTGGATCCGATAACCCGTTAACACCCCCGTCCAATGTTGATTTTCCACATGTAAAATTCTCATTCTTCGGAGGATCCACGTGTTGGCTCAGCATTGGGACAGATGTCATCCACTCATTGTATAGGAGGGGCCTATAATACGTTGGAACATGGAAAGGCCCAACAGTTGCCCATTTAGGTGAAAGACGCCGGCCCAATCAAAATTAGAAGTCCGACCCATATAGGGACTACTTGTGTCTGGTGCAGTTAAGCCCGCGGCCCATACGAGATGTGCCAATGTGGCCCGTCAATGGCCCGTTAACTATTTGACACCATTGTAGCCCATCGTGAGTTCGAGCCCGTTAACAGCCCGCTATATATTTGGGCTTAGTATCGGCCCCATGTGGTTTCGACATGTTAACGACCCATTCAAGGGATGGGCCAATTTTCAGGATGTATGTCTATTGGCCTTTTAGCGACCCATTTAAGTGTTGGGCCAATTTCCAGTACGGTGTGTATTTCATCCTGTTAACGACCCATAAATGAGTTGGGCCATTTGCAGTTGGACCTGAGTTTTGGCCTCTTAACGGTCCATGCTCTTCATGACCAATACCAGCCTGGTTTCTCTTTCGGCCTACTAAAGGCCCACAACACAGTTGGGCCATATAAAGTCCGACCCGACTTTCGGCCTCTTAGCGGCCCATGCTCTTCATGGTCCACTACGAGTCTGCTATCTCTTTCAGCCTACTAAAGGCCCAAAATACAGTTGGGCCATAAATAGCCTGACCTTAGTATCGGCCTGTTAACGGCCCGTGAAGTCGAATGGGCCCACTTATTGCCCGCTTCGATGTCGGTGTCTTAACGACCCGGGAGGTAACCGGGCCGAGTATTAAATGTTGGCTCGTTTCAATTATAGAGGCCCAATAGTTCTTTCGGCCTGGTTATGGCCCATTAACTTAATGGGCCCACTAAAGTTTGAACATGTTAGTTGAGCCAATTAGATAACGTAAATTCTAGCCTAGCTATAATTTCATCCCATTACGACGAGCAATTATGGACAGGACAAAAAGTGATCAATCAAAGGCCTATGAGAATTTTAGCCCATGTGAGCCCATTAGGGAAGCCCATTAAGGGCAGTGGGCTGCTTCGTTCATATAGGGCCCAAGACTGTTCCTGCTAACTAATAATTTCACTGCTTTTTTTCCTTCCTAGCGACTAGTTAGCTGGAACGAGAGTCGCACTAAGCAATCGTATGGCATATAAGGAAAACGTTGGACATCCAACATATATTACAGGAAATTACATCCACTAGGCAATCAAAGATTGATGCCAGAGCAAATAAATGAGCAGAACTTAATGATCTACAACCTCACAATCTGCAACCTCAGCGCTGATGACGCCCATAAGCATGTGAGCAAGTTCTTCCTTCTTTGCTACACTGTCTCTGAAAACACTGATCAGTTGTTGTTACGCAAGAATGTGCACCTCTGATTCCTCCATGATTCCCATGATTGCTTCAGCCAGTAATTCGTTCACAAACATACATTTTTTCCATTGGATTTGAGACAAAGAAAACTCAACAGATTCAAATGGCGATTTTGGGAGGCTTGTATTATTGATAGTGGAGATTGTCTCGACCACTGCATCATAACATAAATTAGGAGGGGAACCAAACAGATTAATCAAGAGTTATTGCCATATTACTTGGCCTAGATTTATTGGAAAGAAACAATGGGGTTGCCTTGCCGTTTTTAGAGTTTGTCTTCTTATCTTCAGCAGCCTGCACCAAATTAACACAATAGCATTGCTATCATTGGCCAGGTCAGATAATATGAAACAACATTGAAACAACAAATGTGTGGGCAACCAGACCACACCAACCTACACCAAATTAACACAATATGGCACAGCTATCATCAGTCAGGTAAGGTAATAGGAAAGCAAAATTTACACCATGAATGATTGGGCAACCAGAACAACACTACAATTTAGTGATGTGCATGATATGAGATCGTACACTCATGCAGCTCAGTATACAAAACTACCAGGCAATTTTCCTTACAAAAATCAACATTCTCACCTTTAATTATACATTCTGCTACAGGTAAATTTAAATATGATAAAGGTTTGATTCACGCCGATTAACAAAATAAATGCTGATGTAAAAATTTAGTGATATACAACAGGTACTTACATCAGCATTGGAGCACAAAGAATTCCCACAAGATACTTCCCTCGGACATGATCCCAGTTTAGAAAGTCTTCTATCCTTTAAGCTTATTTTATAAAAGAGAGATGGATAAGAATTATGTAGAAAATATGATCTGAATGCTATAAAATTTCATGATGTGTGGATACGCACATGCTTCTTAGAATGGAGTTGACATATTTTTGATGGACTGGAGTGGACTAGTTCTTTGCCCACTTGAATCTGCTTATTATCAGTAGGAGTTGGGTTTATCTGTGCTGGAGAAGTATCTATGAACACTGGAGTTTGTTTACTATCGCCTAGCGTTTTGATCTTTTGGAAAGACCTTGTTTGTAAACCTTCAGATTCTAACATAGCCGTCTTCCCCTTGCATTCTTTATATAGAAGAATGGTGCTTTAGTTATAAAACATGCTACGGTAGAGAGATGGAATAGGTACTGAAGAATAGAAAGGCATGACATATTGACATGTATTCCCTCCATCCGGAAATAAATGGATGTGTCTAGGCGTATTTTAGTTCTAGATACATCCATTTTTATCTATTTCTGTGACATGTAATCCGGACGGAGGGAGTATGATGTAAGAGCTAGGGATACGACATGAAAACGGAGTAAAAAAACACTAGTTGAATGTGGAAATGTATGATAGCGGAATATATATAGAAAAACACTAAGGCAACATATGCGTGTATGATTGGGAAACTAAGATGGCATTGCAACAGACCACTAGGACATCACTTCAATGTAAAAAAGCATGGTATGGTAGACAGATGAAGTACATACTTATGAATAACAATGCATAAGATATTCAAAAGCATGATGTCCAAACTAAACAGATGGCATTGCGACAGAGTAGAACGACAGTACTTAAATTTGAAAACATGTTATCATGAATGGAATATGTAGTGAAAAATAGGAAGACATGACTTAATTACATGCATGACCAGCACGCTAAGCACATGGCATTGCAACAGAGTAGATGCACTCCAGGACATTATATGCATGATGTACCCATATCACGGGCCAAGTTAGAGCAAGGACCTTGTGGGGTGTATAGGACATTGTTGCGTGACGTTCTTGTGGATATATCAGTGTGTGCAATTATATTTGACATGCATGGAAGACAACTAGTAGTTACATTTATGTAATGAGTACTTGTAGGAGACGACATAAATAATAGGACTGGGCTTAACTAACAGCAACAAGTCTAAAAAACTAAAGGGAGAACATAGATGCAATCTACAGAATATGTATCACTAGTACTCGAGATTAACTAGATGACACACAAAAGTATTAAAGAACAACATAGGTAATACTAGAAGTGGTACAATCACCAGCCCGTGGGATAACATTGGCTGATTGATGATAACTATGGAATAGCGTTACCTAAAGAACAAATCTCTTATCTGAACTATGGAACAGGGTTAACTCCTGAACAACACTCCTAGGAGATCAGCATGAATATACAGTGAAATGTGATAATCTATTTGCCATGCTTAGATGAATAACAAAGCCATAAATGCTGCACACAAGTAAGATGAGGGTACAACCTATCTGGCCGCCATCCATAGGAGTGAGCATCATGTGCTGACTTGTTGATGGCCCTGCAGTTGTTGTGGCGGTCCATGCCGGGCATGCACATTCGATGCAGGGAACTGTTGAGTGGGAACTATAGCTCCCTTCTGGTGTAAGCTTCCCTTGTTGGAGCAGCTGCGATGAGAAGGAAGACGGTGTGGGCGAAGATGCAGAGAACACAAAATGTTACGAACGACACATATCGCTGATCTGAAGAAATACCCTAAGAGATCAACAATAAGGTACGAGAGTGGTCACACGTCTGTTGACTGAGAACTAAATTGGGGTCTTACGATTTTATTTAGTTTGGTATTGTCCGATCTACGCTGGATGGCTTGATGGCCGTCTTGTGCCTCAAGTCTAACACTTTTCAGAATCTTCCTAGAAGAGCCAGCAACCACTGGCAAAGCAGCCTGCCTCCACCATCCCTGGTCGCGAGATCTCCGACCAAAACCCCGCTTCCCGCCCCACCGCACTGCCGTGGTTGCACCGCCCCCGGCTAATCAAGAAAGACTCGCCGTCATCCAGATTCGATGGTTGAAAGGATCGAGAAGAGGTGTCTAGAGGGGGGTGAATAGACTCTCAACGAAGAAAAGTAGCAATTTTTAAGTTCTTCAAGTTGAGGTGGAGTTTAAGCACAATTTTAACATTCACAATACATGCCAAGCAACCATGAAAAGAGTATATGAGCAGCAAAAAGTAAACCATGCAAATTGCAAAAATGTAAAGGGATGGGATTCGAGAGTGCAAACGCAATTGGAGACACGAAGATTTTTTATCCGTGGTTCCGATAGGTGGTGCTATCGTACATCCATGTTGATGGAGACTTCAACCCACGAAGGGTAATGGCTGCACGAGGACATGAAGGGCTCCACCCACAAAGGTTCCACGAAGAAGCAACCTTGTTTATCCCACCATGGCCATCACCCATGAAGGTCTTGCCTCACTTGGGTATATATTCACGAAGTAGGCGATCTCCTTGCCCGTACAAACTCCTTGGTTCAACTCCACAATCTTGACGGAGGCTCCCAAGTAACACCTAACCAATCTAGGAGACACCACTCTCCAAAAGGTAATAGATGGTGTGTTGATGATGAACTCCTTGCTCTTGTGCTTCAAATGATAGTCTCCACAACAATCAACTCATATGGATTTGGTGGAAAGATGATTTGAGTCGAAAGCAACTTGGGGTAGGCTAGAGATCAAGATTTATGTGGTTGGGATGGAATATCTTAACCTCAACACATGAGTAGGTGGTTCTCTCTCAAAAAATGAATGCTGGAAGTGTAGGCATGTTCCGATGGCTTTCACCACGAATGAAGAGAGGGTGGAGGGGTATATATAGCCTCCACACAAAATCAAACCGTTACACACAATTTACCAAATTCAGTGAGACCGACTCATGGAACTCGGTCAGACCGATTTAGTTCATAATGTGACCGTTAGGCATTTCGGTGGGACCAACATGTCAACTAGATGGGACCGATCTCTTTAGGGTTAGGGCATAACGTAATCTCGGTGAGACCGATTACACAAACTCGGTGGGACCCACTTTGGTAATAAGCTAACCAGAGAGTTGGTCAGGCAAACTCGGTGGGACCGATTCGCTCATCTCGATAAGACCGAAACGTTACGAAGGGGAAATAGAGAGTTTGCATTGCGAACTCGATGGGACCGATCGCTCATCTCGGTTAGACCGAAACGTTATGAAAGGAAACAGAGAGTTTGCAATCCCATCTCGGTGAGACCGAGATCCCTATTGGTGAGACCGAAGTGACTAGGGTTCCTGGCAGTGGCTATGTCAAATGAACTCGATGGCGCCGGATAGATCAAATCGGTGGGGCCGAGTTTGACTTTTAGTTTGAGACAATTGTGGACATGAGAAAGTGGTTGAGGGTTTTTGGAGCATATCACTAAGCATCTTGAGCAAGCAAGCCATTAAGCAACACCCCATCCCCTTCTAATAGTATTGGCTTTCCTATGGACTCAATGTGATCTTGGATGACTGAAATAGAAAATGTAGAGTCCTGAGCTTTGAGATTGAGCCAATCCTTTGTCCTTAGCATCTTGAAGGGGTTCCACGTCCTCTTGTCCATGCCACTCCACTGTTGGACTTACCTGAAATATACTAGATAAAAGTATTAGTCCAACAAGAGATATGTTGACATTAATTACCAAAATCACCCAGGGAGCACTTGTGCTTGCAATCTCCCACTTTTTGTTAATCGATGACAACATACATCAAAGCTTTAGATAAAGATATAGAGAAAGGCAGGTAAAGCTTTGGAAGGACATGTAATATGCATAGGCTCCCCCTACATGTATGCAATCATGTAAATATGGAAGATAAGAGCATGTGAGTGCATAATCATGACAAATCAAGCAATGAGTTACATGTATCTTGGCTATATGCATCAGAGCAAATGGTGTGAATATAGGAAATGTACCTTCATGCTCATGAGTCCTTCTTGCAAACAATATGTACATCAGCAAGAGATCCTCATGCACATGAGTGTGATGCATATACTTACCTTGTGGTCTTGAGCTAGCTTTGGAAGAGATGAACATGAGTAAACAAGGTTAGACTACACAGAAACTTCTACTAAACAGAGCAAGAGCAGCAAACCACAAGAGTACCAAGATTGGGATGACATGTAGAGAGTGGGTACTAGGTACTCTATTTGAGTGTAGACATGTCCCCAAAGGTAAAGATATGCACTGAATTCGAAGATATCCTTCCCTTAAATGTCTTGCTCCCCTGAATCTTATATGGGATACTAGGAGAAGATAAGGAATAGAAAATCAGAGCAAAGCAAACACACAAACAACATGAACATGTCTTTCCCCTCTAAAGACATGTGACTTCTCTCCTCTTTGAATACCAAGCATGTGGGGTCTCTCTTTGATGTTATTATTTATCTCTCTTTCCCCCTTTTGATATGATTAAGCTTTGATGTGAGCTCTCTCTCCCCCTTTGATATCAATTTCCAAGAAGGGGTCTTCTGGAGTGTGAGTCAAAATAGGTTTGGTCCTTGAGTCACATAGCAAAGTAGCAGGGAAAAATAAGGTGCTGGTAGATGATACGTCTCCAACGTATCTATAATTCATGAAGTATTCATGCCGTTATATTATCTGTTTTGGATGTTTATGGGCTTTATTATACACTTTTATGTTATTTTTGGGACTAACCTATTAACCGGAGGCCCAGCACAAATTGTTGTTTTCTTTCCTATTTTAGTGTTTCGAAGAAAAGGAATATCAAACGGAGTTCAAACGGAATGAAACCTTCGGGAGAGTTATTTTTGGAACGGAAGCAATCCAGGAGACTTGGAGTAGACGTGAGGGAAGCTTTGAGGTGGCCAAGAGGCCGGGAGGCACGCCCTACCCCCTAGGCGCGCCCCCACCCTCGTGGGCCCCTCGTGGCTCCCCTGACCGACTTCTTTCGCCTATATATATATATCCATATACCATAAACACATCGGGGAACACAATAGATCGGGAGTTCCGCTGCCGCAAGCCTCTGTAGCCACCAAAAACGTCTCGGGAGCCCGTTCCGGCACCCTGCCAGAGGGGGAATCCATCACCAGTGGCTATGTTCATCATCTCGGTGCTCTCCATGACGAGGAGGGAGTAGTTCACCCTCGGGGCTAAGGGTATGTACTAGTAGCTATGTGTTTGATCTCTCTCTCTCTCTCTCTCTCTCTCTCGTGTTCTTGATTCGGCATGATCTTGATGTATCGCGAGATTTTCTATTATAGTTGGATCTTATGATGTTTCTCCCCCTCTACTCTCTTGTAATGGATTGAGTTTTCCCTTTGAAGTTATCTTATCAGATTGAGTCTTTAAGCATTTGAGAACAATTGATGCATGTCTTGCATGTGCTTATCTGTGGTGACAATGGGATATTCACGTGATCTACTTGATGTATGTTTTGGTGATCAACTTGCAGGTTTAGTGACCTTGTGAACTTATGCATAGGGGTTGGCACATGTTTTCGTCTTGACTCTCTGGTAGAAACTTTGGGGCACTCTTTGAAGTTCTATGTGTTGGTTGAATAGATGAATCTGAGATTGTGTGATGCATGTCGTATAATCATACCCACGGATACTTGAGGTGACATTGGAGTATCTAGGTGACATTAGGGTTTTGGTTGATTGGTGTATTAAGGTGTTATTCTAGTACAAACTCTAGGATAGATCGAATGGAAAGAATAGCTTCATGTTATTTTACTACGGACTCTTGAATAGATCGATCAAAAAGGATAACTTTGAGGTGGTCTCGTACCCTACCATAATCTCTTTGTTTGTTCTCCGCTATTAGTGACTTTGGAGTGACTCTTTGTTGCATGTTGAGGGATAGTTATATGATCCAAGTATGTTATTATTGTTGAGAGAACTTGCACTAGTGAAAGTATGAACCCTAGGCCTTGTTTCCTAGCCTTGCAATACCGTTTACGCTCACTTTTACTACTTGTTAACTTGCTGTTTTTATACTTTCAGATTACAAATACTTATATCTACCATCCATATTGCACTTGTATCACCATCTCTTCGCCAAACTAGTGCACCTATACAATTCACCATTGTATTGGGTGTGTTGGGGACACAAGAGACTCTGTGTTATTTGGTTGCATAGTTGTTTGATTGAGACCATCTTCAACCTACGCCTCCCACGGATTGATAAACCTTAGGTCATCCACTTGAGGGAAATTTGCTACTGTCCTACAAACCTCTGCACTTGGAGGCCCAACAACATCTACAAGGAGAAGGTTGCGTAGTACACATCAGTAGAGGATAAGAATCATCGAGTGGAGCTGGAACAAAATGTGCAGGATGCAAATGACAAAGTGTCTCCTCATCATTTTAAATCGGTAACACCGAGTTGTTGTCTTCGGTGGCACCGAGGTGATTCGGTTTCACCGAAAGAGACAAACCGGTGTGTCCGAGTTCATTATAGAGATAAAGCACTTGTCACCTCAGCTCACTAAGCAAATAAGATCTCACAAGGATTTGCAGGGAATTAACTAAAGGATTTGCAATGAATAGGATGCAGGGCATGCAGAACAAAAATTAAAAAGAATAGAGATCTAGATGAATTAAGAAGGGAAACAAATATGCAAGAGACAAATGCAAGAACAATGAGAAACACTAGATAACTTCATCTAGAATTGGTCGGTGACAAAGTCACCTATGTTAGAGTATATTGACTTAGGAGTCAAGTGAAGACACTTGATCATAGGTCATACTCATAGTTTAAGCTCAAAATGGGGTTGCCCTTTTTTGTTTAATCATTTTGATGTATTCACATCTTGTTGTGCTGCTTTCACCCATGACTTGGGGTAAAGCTTCTCTAAGATGGAAGAACATACCTTGGGTGGTGGTGTTGATCTTGATCATGTAGTTGAACTTGTGTGGGATGCTCAAGGTTGATGTAGTTCATTGGGAGCACCACTTGTAATTGGAGTTCATCTACCTACATGAGTTAGTTTTGCAAGGAGGAGCACTTGTGTATCCAAAGTCTCAATCATGAAATATGATACCAAAAGAAATTTGATATATATAAATTGTCAAAGGATATGTTTGAAGGGTTTCATGCTTCCTTGTCTTCAACCACCGTATTGTAGAGACTTGGTGATGTAGAGATTGCTCAAGATGTGAGTGAGTTGCAATCTCATAGATTTAGATTCATCCAAGTACCTACAAGGGTTAGATAACATGCAAGGGTGCAAATATATCCAAGACATATGATTATCATAATAAGAGAAATATCAAGGATTAGTCAAAGGCTCATGCCTTGCATGTATCCAAATGGATTTCCTACTCCAAGTTTGAAGCATCAATGGTGTTCAATTCACCTCTGAACTGGCAAAATACTTTCTCATCAAGCGGTTTGGTGAATATATCCGCCAATTGATGATTGATACGAACATGCTTAAGGTCAATGTCTCCTTTAGCAACATGATCTCGAATGAAATGATGACGAACCTCAATATGATTAGTTCGAGAATGTTGCACGGGATTGTGAGCAATCTTAATAGCACTTTCATTGTCACAAAGCAATGGAACATGTTTCACATATATCCCATAATCTTTAAGAGTTTGGGTCATCCAAAGTAATTGAGCACAACATGAACCGGCGGCAATGTATTCCGCTTCGGCGGTGGATAAGGATACCGAGTTTTGTTTCTCGGAGGACCAAGAAATTGACAAGTACCCGAAGTGGAGTTTCTATCGACCTTGTCTCTGGCATAATCCGAATCAGAGTAGCCAACAAGATCAAAAGAAGACCTCTTTGGATACCAAATGCCAAAATTTGGTGTATGTATTAAGTATCTCACTATCCTTTTCACAGCCTTAAGATGACATTCTTTAGGGGCCGCTTGATATCGTGCGCACATGCACACACTTAGCATAATATCGGGACGGGAGGAACATAGATATAACAATGAACTAATCAAAGAGCGGTAAACTTTTTGATCAACGGGTTCACCATCTTTAGTCAAATCCAGATGTCCACTAGTAGGCATGGGTGTATTCATACCTTTGCATTCTTGCATATTGAACTTCTTGAATAAGTCCTTGGTGTACTTTGTTTGAGAGACAAAGGTACCTTCGTTAGTTTGCTTGATTTGCAAACCAAGAAAGAATTTGAGTTCATTCATCATGGACATCTCAAACTTCTCTGACATTAGCTTTCCAAACTACTCACTAAAATGAGGGTTAGTTGAACAAAATATAATATCATCAACATAAATTTGTCACACAAATAATTCTCCATTAACCCTTTTAGTGAAGAGAGTAGAATCAATTTTTCCGATCTCAAAGCCTTTTTCACTAAGGAACTTGGTTAAGAATTTATACCACGCTCTAGGAGCTTGTTTGAGACCATAAAGAGCTTTGTGAAGTTTGTACACATGATCGGGTTTCTTAGGATTAATAAAGCCGGGAGGTTGTTTAACATAAACTTCCTCCTCAATTTCACCATTTAGAAAAACACTTTTAATGTCCATTTGGTACAAGGTGATATCATGGTGATTAGCATAGGCAAGTAATATGCGAATGGGCTCAAGTCTAGCAATGGGGGCATATGTCTCACCATAGTCCATACCTTCGACTTGAGTGTAGCCTTGGGCGACGAGATGTGCTTTGTTGCGAACTACTTGTCCATCTTCATCTTGCTTTTTGCGAAACACCCATTTGGTACCGATGATGTTGTGGTTGTTGTCGGGCTTCTCGACCAATGTCCACACTTGGTTTCTCTCAAAGTTGTGTAGCTCTTCATGCATGGCATTTATCCAATCCATATCTTCCAATGCTTCTTCAACCTTCATGGGTTCAATGCTAGATATGAATGAATAATGTTCACAAAAATTAGCCAAATGAGTTTTAGAGAGAGTGATTCTCTCGGTTTGGATATCATTGTAGATATGCTCAACGGGATGGTCTCTAGCGATTCTTGCTCGAACTCATGAGAGATTTTGTTTTGGTCGGGGTGGAACATCTTATTCATCATCTTGTTCTTCTTCTTGGCCTTCTTCATGGTTGACGTTGTCGTTCTCTTGTCGTGGTGGAGAAGGAGGTTGATGAGGTTCATCTTGGTGTACTTCCTCGTTTTCTTCATCTTGGTGTGTCCCACTTGTGGATGCTTCCATATCAACTCTTGGTTCACCTTGTGTGAGGAAGAAGCTTACACTCGGACGGACGAGGTACTCTCCTTAAACTCCGTTGGACGGATCTTGCCAATAGACAAGTCTTGGATTGCTTACAAAGGGTCTATGTCTCCTACATCAATTGGCAATTGCTCTACTTGCGAGCCGTTAGATTCATCAAACTTCACAACTACCGTCTCTTCAACCTTCCGGGTGAAATTGTCGTAGACACGGTATGTGGGGACCCCGACTCATAAGTCGAGATCACCGAATGCATGTGTACAATGATCCCAGAGATCAATGCTCACTGAACACACAGTAGCTAAATAACAGGAGTCTTACATCCATACATACCGTCTTACACAAATTGTGACCATTATGGTCAAGTCTTACATAGATAAGCCTTAAGGGCTGAACATCAAATGAAACATAAGCAGTGGAAATCTTCGCTGATAAATAGAACCCATGCCATCTGCTTTAACCTACAGGCATTCTGACTGGGAAGCGTCCTAGTTCGCATGTTCGTCTCCAAAGAACTCTTCTTTGAACTCCTTCTCTTCCATGCCTGGTCAATTAAATAACCAGTGGCAAGCCAATGAGTACTCTGAATGTACTTGCAAGCAACCCATGATTTGGTTCAAAGTAACAATGCAACTGTACAACAAGTAAGCAACCTAGCTTCAAGCTAGTTGAGATGTCCTATCAACTTGTGAGATATGCATCAATGAACATGGGTAACCTTGAGAACATGTTACAGATATCAACATAAATGGAGTTTGGAACAATGCCATTTCATTCAACATGTCAACTCACCACCTTGACGCAAATAGCTCTCTTCCACACACACATGCACCGATATTGTAAAATTTCTGGACATAGTTTAAGTAGCACCTCCCAACTGTCCATGACCGTGGACATGGCTATTTGAATAGTTTGACACTCTGCAGAGGTTGCGCACTTTATGCACAAGATCCGGGAAGCTTTCGTGTCATCCACGATCCCGCAGTACCTCAAGTACTCAGGGGAAGCACCCGATCATTACCTTTCCCTAGACGACACTAACATAGGGTCCACTAGTTGATACACGGCCCTCGTGTATAAGCAAAAGATCGTGGGACTCTGCCCTTTTCACATTATTACACATACACGAAGGGACCAACGATGTGTCTGGTGCCCTATGAAAACAGTCATGGCCGCCTATCAAAGCACGACCCCGTCCCGAGAGTGACCTCAAGTCACCCCCATCACTAGTAATGTGAGCACCATGCTGTATCAGCCTAAGTAATCAATAATGCCCCGTCCCATAAAGGGGTAGAGTGGTTGCACGTGTTTGGTTGGGACGGTAATCACACATAAATCTAATCCATCATTTTACACACACACACCAAAAGCTCTCTTTGGTACACCACTTCTTCCTCAAGTGGTGACCTCAGTTCAACATCTCCCAAGGGCATCAGGGGCACCCAATGGGGTTTTCGAAAGAATGTAACCATGAAGAGTTCATGGTACACATGCATCATTATGCATCAACTAGTCTCTTGACAATGCAATAATGAACAAGGTAAGGTCATGAGTAGGGGTATGCATCATGGGGTGGTTCACAACAAGTTTACCACCGTCATATTTCATCATCATGCAATCGGAAAAAGGGTACCGATGAACAAGAGGGGTGTCATGGTCAAAAGGCTTCTTGCCTTGTTTGGCTTGGTCTTCAAGTTCTTCAAATCCTTCTCCTTCTTATTCTTCACCAACTTCGTCTAATACGGGATCTAATCGTCGCAAGAAAATAACGAGAAAATAAGGCAATAGTAAAACAGAAAAACCAAAGTGCTCAGAAAAATGTCAACTTATTTTTGATAAATACTAGGGGGAAATCTAAGAAGGGAAAATTACTAGTTATGGATTTGGAGTTGTGGAATAGGATAAATGGATTTTCAGAGGGGAATATAAATGCTCAAATTTGAATTTAAATTTGAACAGTGCAGAAAACTTTGATGGATATTTATGAAAGTTACACCATTAAATAGGTGGGATTTTTAGAAGGATTTAGGAGTTGGAAACATTTAATTTGGACAAATATTTAATCCTGTGGAATTTTTGCAAGTTTCCAAAAAAAAGAAAGAAGTAACACTGTGCAACCGGGCCTATTCGGCCACAGTGCAGCAGGCCCATGGGGAATCCAGCTCGCGCGAGGCTACCACGTCGAAGGTGTATTTGGGAAATATGCCTCCAGCTGATGCAGCAATCGGCGCACGTGCGTTTGTGTTTTAAACCTGGACGTGAGGCTGACAGGCGGGCCAAATGGCCGTCGTCGTCAACCTCAGGCCAGAGAGGGCGGCGAGCTCACCGGTGCCGCTGTGGTCGACGGCGAGGCGATCTGAGGGCACCGACGTGCTCAGGACGGAGTCGCCGTTCGGGTTGAGGTGGATTTGGTCGCCGGGGTGCTGGGGTTTGATGGCGACGAGGAAGCCGGCGGCAGAGCTTCGGGAGGTGCTTGCCCCGGTCGATTCCGACTGTAATAGAGAGGGGAAACAGAGGGGAAATGGTCAGGGAGGTGTGGCGGTTCTAGATCGAGAGATAGAAGAGGCGGAGAGAGCTTGCACCCCGAGATCGACGGCGGCCTGAGGTGGCGAAGCTCGAGCTCGATCTCGAGCTCGGGCGCTTCTGGAGGTGAACTTGGGGTGGAGGGGCCTATTGGAGTGGGAGAGGACGAGTGGTGGTGAGAGGAGGGCTCGGGGATGCCTTATATAGGCGAGCGGTGGTCCACCATGGGCTCGTGTGCCGGCGATCTCGTGCTCATCGCTACGGGCCTCGGGAGGGTGCTGTACCGAGTCTAGGGCATTCGTGGGGGTGCACTACGCCAAGGGGAGAAGAGAGGGAGCGGGGTACGTGGCAAAGTGGGTCCCCATCGCGGCCATCGACTGGCGCGCTCGGGCGGCGCTCTGTCCGCACGCGAGGAGAGCTGGAGAGGGAGAGAGAGGAGGGGGCCAACAGTGTAGCGTGCTGCGGATGTCGAGGTGCCTCGGCTGGTGTGAGGGGGAGAGCCGAGGTGGCCGGAGGTTCTTGGTAGGGGGCGGCTATAGTGCGGGAGTGCACTGTAGCGCGCTGTAGAGCGCCCAAATGGCTGGCATGGCCATTTTCTACGCAATGTGGGCGTGGCCAAAGGTGTCTGGTAGCTCTAGGGGGAAGTAAAGAAGAGGGGAGGGGCATTGGATGCCCTGGGGAGCCAGTAGGAGAGGAGTGGGGTTGAGAGAGAGAAAGGGAAAAGGGCTATCCAGAGGGGTAAATGAGGTGGTTTCACCCCTCAATCATTGAGCTGAGATGCAGCCATTGTCAGTGGAGGTAGAGGAGGACTTGGTGGGGTTGTGGTAAAGAGTTTAGCCCATGGAGATTTGTGGAAGAGGTCAAAGTGATGTTTTTGGAAAATTGGCAGAAGGTGTTTGTTATTGATTTGGGAAAGAAGATGAACTCCTCTTGTCATAAGGCTTGAGAGGGTCGAATGGCATGAGAAAATAAGTGGTTCCACCAAGATTGAGTTCATTTGGGAAAAGTTGCCAATGCAACTTTTGTAAACCCTAGAAATCAACAAAAATGAGTTTTCCAAGATCTAGACATGAAAAACTATTCTCCTTGATGCACCACTTGGTGTAGTGTCATCATTTAGGGTTTAGAACATGCCCACAAAGGTTGAGAGCAAAAGGAGAAAGTTGACAATGTAAAGTTGTTCAAATTTGATTCTAGATAGAGAGGGTTTTGAGGCACTTTGATCAAGATATCCTTTTCTCCAACTTGTGTCATTTGGTCTAGATGCATAATTAGACCATTGGAGCATGTGCACCAAGTTTGAGAACATTTGGACATGTTTGGCAATGTAGAGTTGCTCAAACTTCAAAATGGACAGAAATAGTTCTGAGGAGATTTGGTGATGTTATGTTGTTCTCCAAGACATGAGGCTTGGCAAGATCATCCAACATGTCATATGTGACATGCTAGAATGTTCTTGGAATTTTTAGAGAATATTTCCTTTGTAAATATTTCAAAAGCTTGAAATATCTAGAAAGGGTTTTTGAGGGGTTTGACCAATATTTTGAACATGACCATGTGTTGAAACTCTTATATATGGACAATATATATCCACTGAGTTTCCCTAAATTTTCACAAATATTTTGAAAGCATTAAAAATAATTTTAACCTATTAAAGACCATTTATGTCCTAAAGAAAAATCCTTTAAATAAAATAGCAGAATAACTTTTAAAATTATACTTTTGTGGTTTTGGGGAGTCCTATAACTAATAGGAGTCAAACATACTCTTTGAAAGATTTTTCATACCCCAAACCAAGTACTTGCAGTGCAAACCTCAACTCAAGGTTTTAGGAAAAATAAATTTAGAAAATACTTTTTGGCCAAATTATTTTTGTAAGAAAATTCTGTATTGTACTATACACATGGTATGATCATTGGGCAGAAGTTTTGGATCAAGGAAATGAAGTATAGAAGGTGAAGCTATGTTGACTTTTAAGAGAACTTGAAAACACAAAGAGAAAACCAACTCAAATAAAAAGTCAAATAATGCAAAAGTTTTTGCCAAACCACATTTTATCATGATTTATCATCTCAAGTGTTGTGCCATGAAAATCAGGGTGTGATAGACCTACCCCCCTTACAAGAATCTCGTCCCCGAGATTCCCAAACTAGGCGCGGAAAGGAGTATGGAAACTTGGATTCGGGGTAGTCTTCACGTCCTCATACTGCTTCTGTTTCCGAGTGGTGCTCCATTGAACCTTGAAGTTCTTGATAGCGTGGCTTCGTATATTTCATCCTGCTTGATCCAGATGCAATTGGGATCTCTCGCGTAGGTCATATTGGGCGGGAGGTCGATGGCTTGGTGATCGATGTCCTTGTAGAGACCGGACTAGTTAGAAAGTCGGAAACATTTTCGAAGTGGTGTTGTGTGTAAAAATGTTGTGCACAGTGGGTGACTCAGGTGGTAACTCTAGCTGGTAGCCATCTATCCTTCGTCTTGCAGTGACCTCGGAGGGGGTTGTTAAATCTTGGTGTGAGCTTCCCTTTGACATGGAAATGCTTGGTTCCTTTGAGAGAAGTGGCTTGCAGATACACCTGGTCTTCGACGCAGATGTTTACTTCTTGATGATGGTGGTTGGTGTAGTTCTTCCTTTTGGACATGGCGGTTTTAAAATGTGTTCTAACCAGCTGAACGACTCTTCTTCCGTTTTCGGGTAGAGAAGTATGTCGCCAAATAAAGATGACAACTAACTCGTCCAAGTATTCCATGAAGTCTATGGGGTACGCGAAGTAGGCTGGGGTATTGGTGGTGGTCTCGATTGAGCATTAGCAAAGGTCTTCTCGTCCTAGAGCCAAAGCCTGTGGTCATGATCCGACCATGTTGTGGTTTGGTGGGGCTTAAGAGTTTTAAGGATTCTAGTGTGCGGGTGAACGTTTATCATCTTATCCTTAAGCAAAGTTTCTGAGATGTCAATAGTCCTACCTAGTCTTCACATCATATTACCAAAAGAATCATCTCGTATAGGTCAACTCCAATCATCACTCATGTTATTCATATCCTCATGGCTCCTGTTGGGGATATAGTTACTGAGCGTAAACCGGCCAGGAGGGCCCGGTTCACCTTCAACTATATTAAAGCCCACCGTGATCCAGAAGATGGCGTTTTACTAATGAAGCTTAGAAGCCCGAAGCCCAAAGGTGGATTAGGGCCCATAGTGGTAAACCGCCATGATTATATAACTTGTATTGTAAGTTAGGAAAGGAGAGACCGAGCCGGACACTTGTATGAGTCGGCCACGGGACTCTGTAGACCGGTCGGGCGTCAACCTATGTATATAAAGGGACGACCCGATGGCGGTTCAGGGACAAGAAACAACAACTCGAGACTCAGGCAAAGCGGATTTGCTCCCTGGTCATCGAAACCGAATCAATCCCATCACAACTAGACGTAGGCTTTTACCTTCATCGAAGGGGCCGAACTAGTATAAAACTCCCGTGTCCCTTGTCCAGTTTAACCCCTTCAAGCTAACCCGTCACGATGGCTCCACGACTAAGTCCTTCCATGAGGACATCTGACGTGTTAATTCCATGATAGTTGGCGCCCACCGTGGGGCTATCGCACGATGGTTTTGAGTTCTTGAAGGGGCAACTCTGAAGGACTCAAGGGGTACATGGTTGACCGGATGACCAAGAGTCGTCGCGACACGTGGTTGGCCGGATGCCCTGAGCCGGACATCTGCACCGACCTCGTCGAGACGGCTTAGCGTGCGAGTCCTGCCCGGGTTAAGCCCGCCATGAAGCGTGCGCTCGTAGGATGTGTCCGTGGGATCGGATCTGAACCAGTGTCTGAAGGCAAGACGGCTGTTTATTCCGACGGCGAGTCATCCACTAGCGAAACCGAGTCCCTATACCAAATTCATGATGGTGTGTTCGAAGGATATTCCGATGGCAACAGTATTCCGGACCTCCTTGAACCGCCAAGTCGGGTTGTTGTTTACATGCCCGGAACACAACCCACTTTGCAGTCCTCATCTACAGCGCCAATGAATACCGGATTAGCGGCCGCGGCAGGAGCCCCGACGCGCCGACCGGCTCAAGTCCTCTCCGGTTTGATCGACGCCTAGGCGACCTTGTTAACCATAGCAATTACCCCGGAGACGTAGGATCAGCATAATGCGGGCATTGCGAAGCTGAAGGACCAAATAACGCAGGCTAAAGAGGACCTAGCAACTGAGGATGCTAGGATGGCTAAAGAACGGGCCGCTTTGGATGCTCAATCACAGCAGATACATGCACAAAATTACCGACTCATGTTGGATCATAATGCATCAAACGACGTAATGCAAAGGAAGTACCGATCGCGTATGCAGCCGATCTTCAAAGGATTGAATCTCTTTAATACACCGGGGGCTGGGCCGAGTAATCCGGCAGCTGCAAACCAGACCGACACACTTAGGACAGCGCCGGATCAAACACGGATGACGGAACCACCTCGACAAACGGATAAACCGCCGCAATACGTGTCCACACCGCCAGGTCACTTCTCGAGCCCGTTGGATAACATGATTGCCGCAGCATCTCGCCTGGCAGCCATACCGATGGAGGGCGATTCACTGGCGGCGATTGAAATGTGGCGGGCTAGGGACCTTGTCGGTGTCAAAACCGGCGGATCTCGGGTAGGGGGTCCCGAACTGTGCGTCTAGGCGGATGGTAACAGGAGACAAGGGACACGATGTTTTACCCAGGTTCGGGCCCTCTTGATGGAGGTAAAACCCTACGTCCTGCTTGATTGATATTGATGATGTGGGTATTACAAAAGTAGATCTACCACGAGATCAAGGAGGCTAAACCCTAGAAGCTAGCCTATGGTATGATTGTTATATATTGTATATATGTCGACTAGCCTGGCCCTGGTTTATATAATGCACCAGAGGCCTAGGATAACAAGAGTCCTAGCCGAATACGCCGGTGGGGGAGGAGTCCTTGTCTTGATCACCAAGTCTTGTGGAATCTTCCTTGTATGCGGCACCTGTCCGGACTGGCCCATGAGTATGCGGCCCTGGGGGTCCTCGGCCCAATCTAACCGATTGGGGGACGACGTGGTGAGTACCCCCTAGTCTAGGACACCGTCAGTAGCCCCCTGAACCGGTCTTCAAGTTAGGGACGCTCCTCGATTCTTCCGAATTGTTCTTCATCTTCGGTTGCCGGTCTTGAAAACTGGTTCAACAAATCTTCTCATCTTCGATCTTGAGGATCTCCGAAATGCATTCGGCGAGTTTATACGTTGGGTATCCGAGGAGCCCCTTTATGTTTCCGGCCTTTATCAATGCCTTGTTATTTTTATGCCACACCTCGGGGTTGAAGTTGTTCCCGGGCGGCAGTGTCCTGTTGCGTCCGAGCTCCAACGCCGGACTGCATTCAAGGTATCTTTTGCAGCCGAGCACCAATGCCGGACCACTTCCCAGCTCTAACGCCAGAATGTATCCGAGCTCCAACACTGGACTATGTATCCGAGCTCCAACGGCGGACTGTATCCGAGATCCAACGCCGGACTATGTGTCCGAGCTCCAACGCCGGACTATGTATCCGAGGTGTTGTAAATCACCTTGGTTCAAACAAGTTTGAAGAAGTTTAGCCGAGCTTAATGCCAGAAATGCCCTCTAAGGAGCCGGCCACTTGCATCCGAACTATATGCCGAATTGCTTCCGAGGTGGTACACCACCCCGAATGTGGGCTGATTTTTGGTCAATATTTTTTATTGATGCAATTTATTCTCTGACGAGATATCTAGCTAGTAGCCCTCAAGGTGTGTATCGGTCTAAAACCCGAGATGCCCATGAAGGATGACATAAGACCGCTGATCCCCGTAGCTGCTGAGACTCAAGTTGATTTGCAAAGTCGGTCTGAGGATCAAGTCCTAGCTCGGCAGAATACTTCAGGACACAAAAAGCGGCATGCTTAGTTCTCAAGACTCGGGTTGGGTGCGGCCGACCAACCTGAGGATCAAAATCTCCTCGAAAACTGTATTGCACTTAAAATTTTCTGCATAGAACAGGCAATGCAGTAGCCCCCGAGACACTGGTCGGGTGGCAACACTAGATCAGGGGATTGATGTGCCCCTTTAATATTTGTAAATAATAAGCCCGAAGCCCAGTAGCCCCCGAGCCTTAATGCGGGCACGGGAGGCCGAATTAAGGATCGATATACATAGTAAAATCACAAATTATGTGTAATGACTCTATGTATCCAAGTACTTTACGTCATTAATGCTCGGATCCATATTGTACAAAACTTTGTTGATCGACCATCAGCTTCCACCTCCTCGGCCAATAGCCGAGGAGTGTTTGTCCTACTTTATAAAGCCTTTATGAGGGCAAAGATTGACAACAAACAAGGCAATCTGGCCATACAGTTTTATAAACAAAGGTACGCGGAGAGATATGTTATATTACTATTTAACAGAAGGAATGTCTTCCAAAGAAATAGTCCCCCTATCGGTTCCTTTCTTTGGGTTGTCATGCTAAGCATGATCATGAAACCTCAGCTCCAATGTAAGAGCAAAATATCGAGGATTTAGTTTGGGAGGCCAGTTATAGCCCTCGGTAGTGTTCGGCGACAGTCGAGGTCAAGCCGGAAACACTTCGGCCAATGTTATGAATGGCCCGTCATTTAATATAGTCATCGGATCGCTGACCAGTTTACACCTATTGTGACAGTCAGTTTTAGGCTTTCTCCACTGAGGTGCTTGACCATGCGAGCTGGAAGCACAATCACAGTGGTTCTCCCTTTGCACACCTAGGCGAACAAAGCAAAACGTAGGAGGCAAGCGCAGGAGCCAGGCAACCCAACTATTGATCGAAGACACAATTCGAAACTGATGCATATATAGCAATATCCGAGAATGTTATTGCCGAATCTCTAAAGGTGTCCGGCGTTGCACTGCGAGACTTGTGCTGTAAACACACAAATAGTTTAAAAGTGCCAAAAGCTTTGGAAAACCAAAAAATGTCAGTAAAAACATGACGTCCGAACAAGATCAAGTGTTCGGTGCCTATTCGAAAATTTGACTTTAGAAAAAAAGTGCTTCTGCCGTGCTTTGACATGACACATCCTATCTCAAGACTTCAAGCGGTTCAGCCTACGGCTTCATTCTCCCATCCCAAAGGCGGAGTACTTCTCATTAGGCCAGTTTAAACTAAACTCTAGCGGTTTTGAGAGAGAAATTAGGCTCCCCGGCTAGTGACCGCACACTCGTGCCGAGAAAAGGAGTGATAAATAATAATAAAAACTCTGCAGCGACTAAGAAGAAAAACACTTATCATAAAACGGCTCATATAAATTTAAGAGCCCCCAAGTGACTTGGGTAAAAGAATGATTGCATATACCGAAGTACTCATATCATATCTATGTTCAACCGAACTTTAAACGCGTCTTAACTGACCATCGACTTCTTCCTCTTCAGTCAAGGACCGAAAAGTGTTATGTACTCCATCTGTCGAGAATATCGACGGTGTTTCCAATAACCAGGCAATTAGGCCATAAGGCTGTAACAGACAAAGCGCGCTCAGGGAACTTATGCTATATTACTGCAAAGAGTAAGAAGCATCTTCGAAGAAAATAGTACCCCCACCGATACCTTTCGTTGGTGCTCATTGTTATTATGAGACTTGTGCAATAGATTTTTTGTACTCATGAGTTCCGTTGTGCGTCGACCATGATTGAAAACAATAAGAGCGCTAGCTTTCGGCTTCTCCCAGTCCGAGGTCCGGCTCGGGTGACCCGATTGTGACAATCGCAGAGGTGCTCCCTTTACTCCCTAGCCAAACAATCGGGAACGTAGGGGTAAACACAGGAGCCAGGCAACCCAGCTTGCAAATCGCTTAAGTCAATATGGTGCATATTGTGGCGTAATACACGAACAAGGAAAGAAGCCGTACAAGTATAACCATATGCAAGAGGAAAAAGCTTCATGAAGGAAGCCCCCAAGTAAACGGGGTATTTGAATTTGCACGTCACAAACAAAGTTTGGACAAGGAAATTTTTACAAGCAACTTTTTTCCAAAAAAGTATAATGCTTGGCCGAGCCGAACAAAAGTTAAAAATTTAAAACTTTGAGCATGAAGACAACTTAGTTGGTTAATGTGTTCGGTATTGATGACGCGGTCCGAGCTTGGTGCGGGACAAGGTTCCATCCCCGAGCCGGTCCCGAGGTGGCGGAGCAAAGAGCTCGGCACTCTGAAGTGGTGACATAGCACGGTCAATGCAGGACGGCAGGGTGATGCCGAAGTCCCCGACATGGGGTAATGAAGTGTTGACGAAGCCCCCCGTCCAGCCGAGGTGACGCCAAAGGATATAGTCCGGCTGGATCATTTTCCTGTGCACAAAAAATAGTGCAAACCAGAGATAATAGTAATAATAATAATAAAAAAATTCGTTGCATAACAAATAATTTATGCAAAGTGAGTAATAAAAGAAATATGGCCTGGCGCCGAAGTCAATGTCGATGCCGGGCGGCGGCGTGATGCGGTAAAAGCATGGCAAGGCCTGAATTCACAGGTCGGTTCGAGTTCCGGATGCGGCGTTCGCCGGACTATTGACGGAAACTGACCGAACCACCATGCGACCGTCATTAATGCGACCACCATTTGATAGACCTGCGTACATATGACGGACAAACCAGAGTAATAATTCATTGGAAAAAATGAACCCTAACATGCAAAAAATACTAGGATTAGTAGCACCTGGCTTATTTGTTGTAGCAATCCGAAGAAAGGTGATTCCCAAAATTGGGACTCGATCCGTACACCTATCGCCTGATGGGCGATAAAGCTACGCCATGGCGATGCTGGCAAAGGTTGGCTCGCCGAGGAAAAGCCCTCGGTCCAGCTAACGTGACGGAGCTGGTCGGCCAGCGACGCCTAAGTCTCCGGAGTAGGTTGATGAAGAGATGATGAAGCCCCCGGTCCAGTGATGCAGGTCGTGACGTGGTCGATGCCGGCTTGATGAAGTGACCGTGTGGCGATGCAGGTGTGCCCGCTCCGTGTAATCCGTGGGGCGGCGATGTTGGTGACGATTTATCCTTCGCGATGCTGAACTATTGTTCGGCTGGCCGAGATGATGATCCGAAGAAATTGAGCTCGGCTCAACAAAGCGACGACGTGTCTAACATAGGTCGGCCGCCGTGGAGTGATGTTGTTGGGCTGGTTTGACACCGGCGCGACGGTGAAGTTCGTATTGCAAGAATACTTTTAATACTACTGGGATGTGTTTGAGAATAAAACACAACACCCCATACGAAAACTTCCTTCAAAAAGGATGTCTGAGATCCCATTCATAAAGAAGATGAATTCGGGTCGGATTCGTTCTCGCGTAGAAAACAGATCCAAAAAGTGATGCACTAATTGGAAATTTCCCGGAGTTTGGACGGTCTGATCGAGCTGAAAGTTTAGCAGGTGGTAGATATGGGAATTCCACAACAAATCAACAGTTGGATCCTCCAAAGGACATCCGAGCTAGATGCTGGATACCACGCCCTAAACTCGTCCGGATTCTCGTCCAGATGCAATAGGGCTCCGGTATATCGGAGATTGCCGAAGATTCCTCCGTCGGAACTCGACGAAATTTTTGCAGGGTTGTTATAGACTCAATTCCGCACAATTCCAATGAAGTGATCGTTAAAACGACACTCGAGGAGGTGGTGGCGGTAGACACAAGTCCGTTGTCCAGAAAAACAGTACGGTCGCCTGAGGGCAATGTTGTCGTTGAGCCCCCGGGCTCCCTGGATGATTCCTCCATGATCTTGATAGAGATCAGAGTTGATATTGATGAAGGCCCTCATCCGAACATGACGATCGGAGGTAGGGCACAGTCCTTGGTCGAACCAAGGTGACCAACCGAGCTGGTGACGAAGACGCCAAAGTCGCAGTTGATCTGCAGGCGAGCCATCGACCTTTTGCCGAACACACAGCGGAACTCTCAATGAAAGCACCAATGTCGGTGTCAAAACCGGCGGATCTCGGGTAGGGGGTCCTTAACTGTGCGTCTAGGCGGATGGTAACAGGAGACAAGGGACACGATGTTTTACCCAGGTTCGGGTCCTCTTGATGGAGGTAAAACTCTACGTCCTGCTTGATTGATATTGATGATGTGGGTATTACAAGAGTAGATCTACCACGAGATCAAGGAAGCTAAACCCTAGAAGCTATCCTATGGTATGATTGTTGTATATTGTATATATGTCGACTAGCCTGGCCCTGGTTTATATAATGCACCAAAGGCCTAGGATAACAAGAGTCCTAGCCGAATACGCCGGTGGGGGAGGAGTCCTTGTCTTGATCACCAAGTCTTGTGGAATCTTCCTTGTATGCGGCACCTGTCCGGACTGGCCCATGAGTATGCGGCCCTGGGGGTCCTCGGCCCAATATAACCGATTGGGGGACGACGTGGTGAGTACCCCCTAGTCCAGGACACCGTCAGAACTTCTTCAAACCGCTATGGTGCAGCAGCAGGCTTATTGCTATAGCCGAGATAGAATTCATTCAACCCCCCGTCCGAGCAAAAGCTATTGCAGGCACATGGATGAACCGGAAGTGTCTAGCAGTGCGCGACGCCGTAATGGACCCAATCCGGCGCGCGGTGAGGTAAATGCTCATGACGTGGTGGATAATGGCAGAGCATGAAGGGAGGCCGCTTTGGCAGCACAATATGCGGGTCGTTATCAACCCGCCCCCGTTCAGCCAGCAGTATCAGTAGACCGAGGCACCGGGCTTGCCTTTAGTTCCTGGGGAGTGCCGTGTCTCATTCCGGCTCTCCGTAATGTGCGACTTCCCAAGTATTTCAAGGTCCACGTAAGGTGCCTAATTACACCGTGGATCAGCCACCTGAGGCGTGGGTCGAGAGTTATCAGATGGCAATGGAGATGCTGGATGTGGATGAAGCGGCCTGTGCAAAGTACTTCACGATGATGTTGGAAGGGACAACCCGTACTTGGTTGAAAAACCTACCAGCCAACTCCATCGAGTCATGGGATCAGTTGAAGGCCCGGTTTATAGCCAATTTCAAAGACACGTGCAAACAGCCTATGTCCATTGTGGATCTAGATGCCTGTATTCAAGGGGAGAACAAGTCAACAACTCATTGGGTGCGCCGGGTTTCAGAAGTTTTGCATTCGTCCGACCGGATTAACGCTGGTTAAGCGATCATAACGCTAGAGCGTAATTGCCGGTTTAAGTCGCTAAAAATGAAGTTGGGACGGCTCAAGCGCCACTGCAATGACATGGGAACCCTTATGGCAGCCTTGGTCAAATATGCCGATTCTGATAATACCAAGGATCCCGATTCTGATGAGGAGAAACCGGAGAAGGGAAAGAAGAATGGCGGTGCAAAGGGACAGCATCACAACCAAGGAGGCCATGGGAATAATGGTAAGCGCAAGGCAGATAGTTCCGATCTTGTGGCTAATACCAATATGCAGCGTCGTAAAGGTAAACCACCCCAGCGCGGAGGAGGGATGAATCTGGAGCGTTTGTCAAACCAGCCCTGCCCAAAGCATGGGACCAAGGAGGCCCCTTCCACACATCTTTGGAAAGATTGTTATATCATGAAGGAGTTCAAGAATTCCGATATCTTCCAGTATGATCAGGGTCCATTGGGCAGTTCAGGTCCAGGTTTTCATGGTGGCAGCAGTTCAAACTCTGGATTTCAAAATAATCAGGGCAACCAGAATAACCAAGGTGGTAATGGCCAACAGAATAATCAAGGAAATCAGCAGCAGTCAGGTTATCAAAGTCACCCCAAGCAGTTGAATGGTGGGCAGTATCATGTGTTCACTACTAGCCTGTGTAAGCGCGATCAGAAGATTCACAAAAGGGCAGTTAATGCTGTTGAATCGGCAGTGCCATGTTATTTACGGTGGTCCGAGCAACCCATTGTGTGGAGCAGAGAGGATCAGCCGCCCGGGGTTGACAATCTGGGTCAACTGGCTTTGGTGGTAGCGCCTCAGGTGGGAGGTTACAAATTTACCAAAGTCCTTATGGATGGAGGGAGCAGTATCAACATCCTGTACTATGAGACTTTTCGTCGCATGGGTTTGACAGACAAGAGTCTTAAACCGTCCAACACTTTTTTTCATGGTGTAGTACCAGGTAAATCGGCATATCCTGTTGGCAAGATCGCTTTGGAGGTTGTGTTTGGAGATGAGCATGATTCCAGGTCTGAAAAATTGACATTTGAAGTGGTGAAAATCCAGAGCCCGTATCACGCACTATTTGGACGGCCGGCTTATGCCAAATTCATGGCGAGACCCTGCTATATCTATTTACAGCTCAAAATGCCGGGTCATAAGGGGACTATAACAGTACATGGAAGTCGAAAGATCGCTTTGGATTGTGAGGAAGGTGATGCGGCTTATGCTGAGTCGGTTTGTGCTACGGAGGAGTTGAAGTTTTATAAGGACAATGTTGATCCGGCAGACATGACCCCTCTGAAGAAGCCCACCACTGAGCATGACACGACCCTGAAGTTCAAACCGGCTGATGAGACTAAACTTGTTGACTTTGTTCCTGGCTATTCATCCAAACAGTTTAGCATCAGCACCAATCTGGATCCGAAATAGGATAGCGCGCTCATCGAGTTCATTCGTGAGAACCGGGACATTTTTGCATGGAAGCCTTCTGACATGCCAGGTGTACCGAGGGAACTCGCTGAGCACACTCTCAATACTGATCCTAGGTTTAAACCGGTCAAGCAATTTCTTTGCCGCTTTAACGAGGAAAGACGCAAGGCCATTGGTGAAGAGGTAGCCCGGCTGTTGGCTGCTGGATTTATCATCGAAGTATTTCACCCTGAGTGGTTGGCTAATCCGGTGCTCGTTCTCAAGAAAAACGGCACTTGGCGTATGTGTGTGGACTACACAGATTTGAACAAGGCTTGTCCAGCAGATCCTTTTGCTCTCCCGCGTATTGATCAGATTATTGCTGCGACGGCGGGTTGTGAGCGCCTGAGTTTCTTGGATGCTTATTCAGGTTATCATCAGATTAAAATGGCAGTTAAGGACCAGGAAAAACAGCCTTCATCACTCCCTTTGGAGCCTTCTACTATGTTTCTATGCCCTTCGGGCTCAAAAGTGCCCAGGCAACATATCAGCATTGTGTGCAAAATTGTCTTCACACGCAGATTGGGCATAATGTTCATGCCTATGTGGATGACATTGGGCGTAATGTTCATACCTACGTTTGACAATCTTCGGGTTTACAAAATGATGCTTAATCCAGACAAGTGTGTTTTTGGTGTTCCGGCAGGCAAGCTCTTAGGCTTTCTGGTGTCCAACAGAGGCATTGAGGCTAATCCGGAAAAAATCAAAGCGATTACATCTTTGGCTAAACCGAAGTGTATCAATGATGTTCAGCGTTTGGCGGGTTGAACTGCCGCCCTTAGCCGGTTTATCAGCCGTTTGGGAGAGAAGGCGATTCCTTTGTATCAGATGTTGAAAAAGACAGACGATTTTGTCTGGAGTGACGCAGCTAATGCGGCGTTTGAGGACTTAAAGCGGCAGTTGGTTGAACCGCCGGTTCTTGCTGCTCCGGTTAACAAAGAGCCCTTATTATTGTACGTGGCTGCTAATGCCCGTGCTATCAATGTGGCAATTGTGGTGGAGCGCAAAGAGGCTGGTAAGGAATACCCGATTCAACAGCCGGCTTACTATATCAGCGAAGTACTTATCGAGTCAAAGCAATGGTATCCGCATTGGCAGAAGCTGGTTTTATGGGGTTTTTATGGCAAGTAGGAAGCTCAAACAATACTTTCAAGGTCATCCCATTACAGTGGTCAGCTCAGCTCCTTTGGGTAATATAATTCAGAACAGGGAGGCAACTGGCCGGGTTGCAAAGTGGGCAATTGAGCTTGGCCCGCACGGATTGAAGTATATGCCTCGGACATCAATTAAGTCACTGGCGCTTGTTGACTTCATCAATGATTTGACCGAGTTACAGGCACCAGAGGACAAACCGGATAATACATACTGGACCATTCACTTTGATGGATCCAGGCAATTGGAAGGCTCGGGGGCTGGAGTTGTTCTTACTTCCCCTCAAGGTGATAAAATTTGTTATGTTCTCTGCTTAATGTTTCCTTGTACTAACAATGCAGCTGAGTACGAGGCCTTACTCCACGGTCTCCGTGTAGCTAAGGAAATGAACTTAAGCCGGGTTCACTATTTTGGAGATTCTGATCTGGTGGCTCAGCAAGTTTCTGGTACTTGGGATTCTAAGGATCCACTCATGGCGGCTTACAAACGTGAGGTGGATATTGTGGCAGGTCACTTTAAGGGTTATCAGGTTGAGCACATTGACCGGCGCAAAAACAAAGCAGGAGATGCTTTAAGCCGGCTGGGATCTCAGCGTAAACCGGTACCACCCAATACATTTTTAGATATCTTGCATAACCCGTCTGTTAAGTTGCCTACAGAGGAGGATTTAGCTGTTCCTGATCCAAAGGCCCAATTGGTGGCCGCTTTACATACCACTCTAGATTGGACGGTTCCATATTTGGCATATATGAACCGGGGCGAGTTACCAGATGACGAGGTTTTTGCCAGACAGATAATTCGGCGGTCCAAGTCCATGGTTATTCACAATGGCGAGTTACACCGTTGTAGTGTTTCAAGCGTATTCCAACGTTGCATTTCTCCTGTAGAAGGACAAGAGATTCTACGGGAAATTAATGAAGGGGATTGTGGTCACCATGCCGGTTCAAAGTCCCTGGTGGCTAAAGCTTTTCGTCGTGGATTCTATTGGTTGACAGCTCATGTTGATGCAGAGGATCTGGTAAAGCGGTGTGACGCTTGTCAGAAATTTTCACGTCGAGCTCATGTTCCGACTCAGGAGCTACGGATGATTCCTATTACTTGGCCTTTTACCACTTGGGGGCTTGATATGGTGGGACCTTTTAAGCGCTCCCAGGATAAGAAGACCCACCTGTTGGTGGCGGTGGACAAGTTCACTAAATGGGTTGAAGCGGAGCCCGTCAGCAAGTGTGATGCAGCCACGGCGGTTCAATTTCTCAAAAAGATCATTTTCCGTTTTGGTTTTCCACACAGCATCATCACAGATAATGGCACAAACCTTTCTAAAGGTGAGATGGAGGAGTTTTGTCAACAAGAACACATCCGGCTTGATGTAGCGTCCGTGGCTCATCCCCAGTCCAATGGTCAAGCTGAGAGGGCGAATCAAGAGATCTTGAAGGGTATCAAGCCCCGGCTTATGGTTCCTTTGAAGCAGACGCCGGGTTGTTGGGTGGAAGAATTACCATCTTTGTTATGGAGTATAAACACCACCCAAACCAATCTATGGGTTATACACCTTTCTTCATGGTTTACGGGGCTGAAGCCGTCCCCCCAAGTGATATTCGTCATGATTCGCCCCGGGTTGCGAATTATGTTGAAGTGGATAATGAGCAAGCACGCCAAGAGGCGCTGGACCTGTTGGATGAGAAATGGGACATGGCTTTGGCTCGATCGGCGGTTTATCAACAAGACCTGCGGCGTTATCATAGCCGCCGTGTTAAGACATGAACCTTTCAAGAAGGTGACTTGGTGCTCCGGCTCATCCAGGATCAGACCGATATGCACAAGTTATCCCCACCTTGGGAAGGACCCTTTGTGGTTAGCAAAAATCTGCACAACGGATCATACTACGTCATTGACGTTCGAGAAGACTCACACAGTTCTGAGGAGGAGACCCGGCGGCCGTGGAACATAGCTCTCCTTCGGCCTTACTACACTTGAGCCATAGGCTTTTCTTATGTACATATTTCAACAATGTATATATTATAATCAATATAATAAGTCGGCATCCTTGCTATAAGCAGGGCCTCTTCCGTTTTGTCTTCAAATCTCTTTGTTTACATGGGGGCTTCAGCTGACAAAGCGAAGTACTACCTGTTAAACCGGCTATCATGCCACAATACAGCTTGGGAGCTTCACACCCAAGGGGCCAAAGAGAGTCTGTATGTTATGCACAGCTCAAACATAGGCACCCATTGAGCGCAGCTCACAAAGTTACTTGAGGGCTCTTTGTGCAAAGGAACAAAGAGTTTAAAAGGACCCTTGTAATTGGGTATCGACCCATGGCTTGGAAGCCTGGTGTATTCACCTAAAACCCCGGGTTAACCTGCCTTCATCAAGTAAGTCACTCCTATCCAGGTAATCCTGGCACGACCCGCCGAACATTTGACAAGTCAATCTTATACAGACCCTGAACTTGTCAAAGTTAAAACGACGATTGGTTAGTTGGAGGCCCATCTTAAAAGGCTTTGCAAAATGGTTTAACTCAGTGGCCTGGTAGCCCATGAAAAGCCTCTAATTTGGGCCTAGCATCCCTTGAAAAGCCTTGACTACATGGTTTCTTGTTTTATTTTTTGCCAAGTTTTCACCTTTTGATGAATTTATCTTGAACCGGTGTTCTTTGACCCGGTGTGGCTTTTTAGTCATCATATTAACCTGGTGATTGTTAACCCGGCTTGGCTTTCAACTACAAGTTTTCAGACCATCTTATCAAATCGGTGTTTACAAAACACGGCCTACTTTGACTATATGTCGCCAGTATGATCATCTGGTGTTCATCGTAACCCGGCATGACTTATTCATCACATCATTATAGGGTAAGGGATATAACAGCCAAAGATTTGGGTTTTCACCCTTACTAAGTGATTTCATATCACAGGTATGAGTTATTCCATATTTATTCCGCTTTGGTTATTAGCCAGGCTTTATCTTGGGCACTACGACCCGTCCAGCGGTAAACCGCTCGGACATCTCTTTTTATGCAGACATAGGGATTGCATAATATTATGAAGATATATAAGCCAGCATTGAAATTGGCATGGCGGATCAAGCAAAGTATATCCAAGTGCACGATGGCAGCAGATCAAAGTATTTTAACTAGCCTATTACAAGGTGCTTTAAGGCCCCAAATATGGTATTGTTCTTTCCACAGAACACAGTTTATGAAGCATCAACCAGATTGCCGGATCAAGCCTCATCAACATGATGACGTGAAGTTGATGGATCATCTGGCGTCGGTTCAGCCTCCTCCTCCCCATCCAGTGACTGGAAGTCAACGGTGGTCCAGTCAATCCGGGTTAAGGCCTGAAAGACAGCCTCTTCACTTATAAGTTCAGCCGGATCAACATCAGGGGCGTAAGTGTGCTTACAGATTGGCGGGATAAGATTTTGCACTTCCGTCATGACAGTGTCAATCCGTTTGTTGTTGGCATCATAGAAGGACCGGTGAAAAGTCAAGTTAGCTTCTTCTGCCAGTTGACTCGCCAGAGGACGCATCTCCCTTGTCACATTTTTTAGGGCTTCGTTATCAAACTCTGCCCCATTTTCTTGTTCACAAGGAAAGCCCTTAGCGATATCAACCGGATCCAGGTCAGCTATCCATGCTTTGGCTCGAGTAAGGGCCAACAAAGCGCCAGCCCTGGCAGCGGATTGCTTCATCTCTTCTATCTATGCTGGCGTCATGGATAACCTTGCTAGAGTGTCCTTGATCAATGTTGGGGCCAGATTGTTGTATGAGGCGGCACAGATAACCCGTTGGGCACCGGTATACAGTTGTTCAATCAGAGTATATGCTGCCTTCAGCTTCATCCGCATGTGAGAGCCCAGATGAGCAATGCGGCCACCTACAACAGTTTAAGAATTTCATGTTAAACCGGCACCTTATAAAGATGGTCATCAAAGAAGCCTTGGCAAGAGTACTTACCAAATACTGCAGAAGTCATGGCATTCACTTGGCGCTTCAACCCAGTTAGCTCTTCCACCACCGGTTTAAGAGCTGACTCGGTGTCTTCCGACCGCTTCAGCAATGCATTCTTTTCAGTCTCCCAGTTGGCACGCTCTGTCTTGAACCCTTCTTTGAGTTGCTCCACGGCTGCCAAAGCGGTTTTGAGCTCATCCTTGGCCTTGGAAGTTTCTGCTTGTTGGGACTTGATGTTTTCTTGAAGATCAGCAATTTGAGAGCCTTGGTGATTTATATCAGCCTGCCACAATCAGATGAGGAGCATGTAGATAATTTATCAGAAGTCCCAAGCATATAACAAGTTATACACTTGGCACTTGGGGGCTAATGCGGATTGCTTCTTTACTGCTGGTTGTTTGAAGTCCCAAGGATCAATACAAGTTTTAATCTTGGCACTTGGGGGCTAATGTGTGTTTGGTCAGGAAAATACACAAGTAAAGAAAGTCAACAAAGTACAGTATGGAATATGAAAGTCCTGGTTTGTCTTTACAAGAAAAACCGGCCCTTGGGGGCTACGAAGTCGAAGTGTTCTCTCTCTTTAAAGTCCCGGTTTATCTTCAAGATATAAACCAGCCCTTGGGGGCTACAATACAATGAATGTACAGAATAAAGATGAAGGTGTTTTGAAGATTACCTCATAGCGTTCCTTCATCAGATTCACTAAACCGGCTTCATAATCTCGGCTGGTGTAAAGCCGGTTCAAGAATCCGGAATGAAGATCCTGAGCAGAAAGGTTGACATAGCTTGACAAATCGGTTTTCCCTTTTCCCTTGCCCATAGCATCAAACTCGTCCTTGGCAGTATGTTTTGATAAAACAACTGGATTGCCTGGGGTGGTATAAGCAGTGCCAGTGACAATAACATCATCATCATCTTTGGCTGGGCTCGGTGGATTGACATTATCTTTGGCTGGGCTTGGCGGATTGGCAGAAGGGCTTGGCGGATTGGCAGCAGGGCTTGGGGGATTAGCAGCTGAACTCAGCGGATCAGCAACTGGACTTTTAGGCGTGGCATGTGGACTTGATGTATCAACATGTGTATCCGGGTTAGCCTCCGGCGGATTAGCATCAGTAGCTGGGTCTTGCGGGGCAGAGTCATCTATGACAATATCAGGATTTTCACCAGCAGTTTCTGGGGTCTTCTCTGGTTCAACATCGTTAGTGGGGCCACTGGTCTTGGCTTTCTTGCTCAACCGGGCCTTGGCACTACCACATCAAAATAAAGATTAGCATGATAAACAGATGCATGAAGAAACAAACCGAAAAACAATACCCTTACCCAGCAACGGTCTTGAGGGGAGGCAGCTGAGTGGTTGATGAACCTCCAGACGAGTTGGAAGATGCCTGGTAATTCGGATCAGACAGTTTAAGTGGGTATCGGAAGAAACCCTCCAAAGGATAAAGTTTTTCGGGAGAACAAGTAACCTCTGGATGACGCTTCCGGGTTGGTGTATCCGGTAAACTGGAAGAGGTGACTTGCTGGCCACTATGTCGGGTTGTGCGACGCCCTTCAGGGTTGTGTCTTCAAAGAAAATTTTGGATCCATATAAGCAAGAGGGTGAGAGTATTTCACTTTCCGAACTGCACGGCGAAATCTTTGAACCGGCACAAGATCTGAATTGGAGGAAAGAGAGATTACCTCAACATGGTCCGCACGGCTGACCTCCGCATCGTCCTGATAATAGTAATTGTTAATAAGATGTATGAAAAGGGAGCCAAGGGAGTCAAGTTCTACCTCTTGATCCGAATCTTTAGCATGTTCGGGCGGATCAGCAGTTTCGCCGGTCTTCTTCTTAGCTGCTCTCTTGATAACTTTGCTCTTGGGACGAGGAGCCCTTACCGGTTTATCTGAAGCCTTCCTTTTCCAAAAGGAGCTATTGGCCTGTAAAAGATAAACAAAGATTTATTGGAACAAAGTTAAAGCGGAGGTGGATCAAGAAAGCACAAAGTTAAAGTCTTTACCGCTGGTGGTTTGTTGGCGGTGTAGAAGGGGGCCAGCCCGATTTGGCTGCATGCGGCGATTGGTTCGTGTAACATCTTCACCGATTCGGTGACTTCGTCATCGGTCATTTCTATTTCATTAAACCGTTGAGGGTCCTTAGCGTCGCCGGTATACTCATGCATTAATCCGGAGCGGCAACTTAAGGGCAGGATGTGCCATTTAACCCAACAGCGAACTAGATCAACACCAGTCAAACCTTTGGCCAAGGGAGCCCGGAGCTTGGCGAGTTGAAGGGCATAAGTTTGCCGTTCTTTGGCAGTTAATCGTCGAGGTAACGGGTGGCCGTTGCTAAGCCGGTGAGGGCGGTAACCCGGCAAGGGATTTTCTCCAGTAGGGGAAGTGTTCTGACAATAAAACCAAGTTTGGTTCCAGTCTTTGGGATGACTGTGGTGTGATGCATGTGGGAAATCCACTTCCTTCCGCTTCTGGATAGATACCCCACCAAGTTATGTGTTAGGACCATCAGAAAACTCAGTTCGGCGGTTTAGATGGAAAAAGTCCTGGAGGAGCTCAACGGATGGTTCCTCTTGAAGGTAAAGTTCACAAAATACTTGAATGTTGCATATATTTGATATGGAATTTGGTCCAATATCTTGTGGATGGAGTTGAAAGCTCGCAAGGACATCCCGGATTTTTTTGATCCAGGAGGACTGAAGCCCCGGTCTAGGTGCTGCCTAAAAACAATAACCTCTCCATCTTGAGGCTCAGGAGGGCACTCAGGGACAGGAACTTGCCAGTGAAGAACATTTTTTTAGGCTAAAGCGCCACTTACAACATAGCCATTGTTCTGCGTTTCCGTAATCCGGGATGGAACCCAGTTGCAAGCGGCGAATTGCTTGGTCATCTTGGAAACAAACTGTAAAAGGAAAAGTGAAGTCCGGTTTACGATAGATGGTTGTTTAGTGTTAAACCGAGGAATTTGGTGAAGGTATATATGTGAGTTAAATCGGAGTTTTTCTACTCAAAATAAGGTGGCGGTTTAAGTGAGGGCTAATGATATACGGCGGATTACCAACTACTAAAGATTTAAACCGCCCTTAGGTGGAGGAGCCAGAGATGAAAATCTGCTAAGTGTTGACAGAAATAGGTTTCACACAATAATGAAATTAATTTGGATCTACCATGCTTCAATAAAGAAAAATTTCTGCGACCTATAATGGCATTAAGCAGAAGAGAGAAGGTCGAACGTTCTACTGAGGATTCCATACAAAGAAGGAAGATCTACTAAGTGCTGAAAATGAATACGGAGCAACTACCGCACGAGATCTACGCTACTGATTGGATCAAAGAAACCATGGCAGAAGTAAAAACGAAGAACGGAGATGGACGAGAAACTGTACAGATGAACTCGTCAACCCTAGCATAGATCTAAAGATGCAGAAAAGGGAAACCTTACCAGTACAGATATACTGCGGAGGGATTTTGCGAGCTCTGGTTCGATTCAGGGTGATGAAGTGGCCAGGGACGAAGACGACGGTGCACTCTGTGGCAGCGGCAGAGCTCGAGCGGTAGGGGTTCGCGAGAGGGAGAAGAAGAGGCAAGGGGAAAAGAATGGAAAGACCCGTCGGCTTTATTTATAAGGAGAAAGGGATAAGTGGTAGGCGCAAGAATCGAGGAGCCTGAAGCGGCAAGAAGGGCGCGCCTGTCGCCTCGATCTTTAGGATACCATTAATGAAGGGAATCTTTTTAATCTTGTTTACAGAGATGATGTCATGATGATCTATTGTTGTGTCCAGAGGATGACGTCATGGCGGTTTAACAAAGTTTACGGGAGAATACATCATGGCGGTTTACAAGAACATAAGGAGATGATCACATAATTTCTTTAAGTATTGAAGATTGACATGAACAGGTTCAAATCAATCTGGGGCCTAATGTTGGGGATATAGTTACTGAGCGTAAACCGGCCAGGAGGGCCCAGTTCACCTTTAACTATATTAAATCCCACGGTGATCCAGAAGATGGCGTTTTACTAATGAAGCTTAGAATCCCGAAGCCCAAAGGCGGATTAGGGCCCATAGTGGTAAACCGCCATGATTATATAGCTTGTATTGTAAGTTAGGAAAGGAGAGACCGAGCCGGACACTTGTATGAGTCGGCCTCGGGACTCTATAGACCGGCCGGGCGTCAACCTATGTATATAAAGGGACGACCCGGCGGCGGTTCAGGGACAAGAAACAACAACTCGAGACTCAGGAAAAGCAGATTTGCTCCCTGGTCATCGAAACCCAATCAATCCCATCATAACTAGACGTAGGCTTTTACCTTCATCGAAGGGGCCGAACTAGTATAAAACTCCCATGTCCCTTGTTCGGTTTAACCCCTTCAAGCTAACCCATCACGATGGCTCTACGACTAAGTCCTTCCATAAGGACATCTGATGTGTTAATTCCACGACAGCTCCCGAGAGGGGGTCTAACAAAATCATACCTTTCAACCATACTCAAACTCATATGCATGGCTATCCTAAGAAATCACGTCGTAAGCCACTCCAAGATCTTGTTTCCTTCCTGTCAATCAACTCCAACAACCCATTAACTTCCATTAATCACTACAAATCCAATGTCGATGGTGTTCCACACGATCTTCTAATGTCCTATAAGCCCCAAATACTTGAAAGAGCTATCTCTACTATAGTTAGTCCACCAATTCCCATCTTCGGGGTCAAGTAACTTCCAACCGCAAGCTTATATAGATCCCTAAATCAACTCCGAAAATTAATCCAATCTCCTAGTTTATTATCCACCAAGAAACATGGTATCATAATTGAGATCATCGGTATAAATCCAATCTAATCTGAACCATGTAGACTTACTCAACATCTAGACTCCCTTAGGATCACCTATTTAATCCAAATATCATGTCCAGCTATCTTCTATCAATATCCCCTGGCTAAGTCAAATCCTTATACCTTCAAGAATTTCATCGTGCGATCATAATTTTCCTACAAAATCCAATTTACTCCATGGGTAATGAATGCTATGCTACTCTATTAACATGATCCCGCCAAGTTCATTAACTAACATGAAAACCTCATAATCCACCAAAAGTCTCAGATAATTCCTCAAGGTCTCTGATATAAACTCATCAAGTCATTTGTCCTATATCAATATCCTCAAATAGGTCTACCAGTCTTGGTACTACCTTAGGATGATAATGTGCTCGTTCACTATGTCCACTAGTTCCATAATGAACCAGTGCAAGGTTACGGACGCTTAGTTGGTTCTCTTGCAATCTTGTGGGTTAAGCACTTGGTTAGGGATTCGAGCTGGGTTATCTCGTGAAGTCCCAAAGGGTCTAGGGATGGGTTTCCAGTCTTGAGGGGTAAACATAACTCTTCAGGGTCGCACTTGGTCGAGGAGGTTGTAGAAAAGGTCTTCAGTGCTAGCTGGTTGCCGAAGTAGAATCGTTGGTGTATCTTGCCTTGGCGGTCTTTAGTTGAGGAGATAGATGAGAGGTTAAAGTAGCATAGAGGAGGGGGATGCCTAAAGGGGTTCTATAGCGCAAGTGCAAACAAACAGGTGCCAAAAGGCCACACACAATTCCATTAAGATAAGATAGGTGATATAGTCACATACATGCTGCCTAAGGCAAAAGTGCGACTTATATCGAAACACAAATAGATAAGAACAAGCAACACTCAACATGGTTTCATTTGAACCATCATATGGACTCGACTGTGCATAGGGGGTACACGACTTATCCTACCCTAGGGGTCCTTGGATTCAGTAGTCATGCTTGCTTCATCACTTTAAGAGAAAGGCGTTCAGTTTTCAGCTTCTAGGTTCCCCTGGGTGCCAATGGACATGCGACAGTCGGCTGCTTGTTGGGACACATCCTATTAATATGCCCGAGTTCACCACACCCATGACATGTGACGGAAGAAAAAGGGTTGCTATTCAGTCTTGGGTATTGTCGTTAGGGGCCTGACTATGATCCTCTATGAGGTGGATATGGAAATCCATTCCTATGCCTTCTGCGTGGGGTTTGGTGGCGAGCTCTCTGAAGTTCCTTGATTTGCTACTCCTGATTAGAAATGTGGGCTCCTAGGGCAGTGATTTGCTGTTCTTGCTCGACCACCTTCTTCTTCTCGAGGCAGTGGAGGTGCAGAAGTGAAGGGAGATCTTGGCGAGCCTTGAGAAATGCTTCGGTAAGGTGACGTAGAAGGTAGTCTCCTGCGTTGACGAAGCGGATCTGGTACTTGAGGGTTGGATCCTCGTCTTCTGGGGAAATCATCAATTGAGTCGGAGCTCCAAATCCGCTCTTGCCAGGTAGGTAGCGGGTGGCATGTTCTTCTTTCATTTCTGGAAGGAGGTCTCGAAGACGGAGGAGTGCTTCGTATGCCACTTGCTAAATGGCTAGGTCTCTTGTTGGCATAGGTGGTCCAACGAAGAACCACCCCTGAGGTGAGGTCTTGGCAGGCACAAAAACCTTGGCGTAGAACTCCTTCTCGAACACATCATTTTCCAGTTCGTGCAGGGTGTATATGGGCAGCAAGGGATAGTGGCATTGTTGGAGGCAATCTCTTAGGAATGATGGAAATCCTGTCGTAAGGAGTCTCAAGGAGGCGACGACCATCTACAAAAGTTGAATAGGAGGGGTCAATACTGAAAATATCCCTCAGTTTTGGGAAATCTAAGAAAAAAGGCAATGTATAGGTGGGCTTGATGATTTGTTTTATCCTAACTAACGACCATGCTAACTAAGGCTTCCTATAGTCAGGATGGCTTTGATACCAGCTCTGTGGGGACCCCGACTCATAAGTCGAGATCACCGAATGCACGTGTACAGTGATCCCAGAGATCAATGCTCACTGAACACACGGTAGCTGAATAACAAGAGTCTTACATCCATACATACCATATTACACAAATTGTGACCATTATGGTCAAGTCTTATATCGATAAGCCTTAAGGGATGAACATCAAATGAAACATAAGCAGCGGAAATATTCGCTGATAAGTAGAACCCATGCCATCTACGTTAACCCTACAGGCATTCTAACTGGGAAGCGTCCTAGTTCGCATGTTCGTCTCGAAAGAACTCTTCTTCGAACTCCTGCTCTTCCATGCCTGCTCAATTAAATAACCAGTGGCAAGCCAATGAGTACTTTGAATGTACTCGCAAGCAACCCATGATTTGGTTCAAAGTAACAATGCAACTGTACAACAAGTAAGCAACCTAGCTTCAAGCTAGTTGAGATGTCCTATCAACTTGTGAGATATGCATCAATGAACATGGGTAACCTTGAGAACATGTTACAGATATCAACATAAATGGAGTTTGGATCAATGCCATTTCATTCAACATGTCAACTCACCACCTTGATGCAAATATCTCTCTTCCACACACACATGCACCGATATTGTAAAATTTCTGGACATAGTTTAAGTAGCACCTCCCAACTGTCCATGACCGTGGACACGGCTATTCGAATAGTTTGACACTCTGCAGAGGTTGTGCACTTTACCCACAAGATGTGGGAAGCTTTCGTGTCATCCACGATCCCGCAGTACCTCAAGTACTCGGGGAAGCACCCAATCATCCCTAGAGGACACTAACATAGGGTCCACTCATTGATACATGACCCTCGTGTATAAGCAAAAGATCGTGGGACTCTGCCCTTTTCACATTATTATGCATACACGAAGGGACCAACAGTGTGTCCGGTGCCCTGTGAAAATAGTCATGGCTGCCTATCCAAGCACGACCCCGTCCCGAGAGTGACCTCAAGTCACCCCCGTCACTAGTAATGTGGGCACCATGCTAGTATCAGCCTAAGTAATCAATAATGCCCCGTCCCATAAAGGGGTAGAGTTGTTGCACATGTTTGGTTGGGACGATAATCACACATAAATCTAATCCATCATTTTACACACACACCAAAAGCTCTGTTTGGTACACCACTTCTTCCTCAAGTGGTGACCTTAGTTCAACATCTCCCAAGGCCATCAGGGGCACCCGATGGGGTTTTCGAAAGAATGTAACCACGAAGAGTTCATGGTACACATGCATCATTATGCATCAACTAGTCTCTTGACAATGCAATCATGAACAAGGTAAGGTCATGAGTAGGGGTATGCATCATGGGGTGGTTCACAACAAGTTTACCGCCGTCATATTTCATCATCATGCAATCGGAAAAAGGGTACCGATGAACAAGAGGGGTGTCATGGTCAAAGGGCTGCTTGCCTTGTTTGGCTTGGTCTTCAAGTTCTTCAAATCCTTATCCTTCTTCTTCTTCTTCAACAACTTCGTCTAATACGGGATCTAATCGTCGCAAGAAAATAACGAGAAAATAAGGCAATAGTAAAACAGAAAAATCAAAGTGCTCAGAAAAATGTCAACTTATTTTTGATAAATACTAGGGGGAAATCTAAGAAGGGGAAAATTACTAGTTATGGATTTGGAGTTGTGGAATAGGATAAATGGATTTTCAGAGGGGAATATAAATGCTCAAATTTGAATTTAAATTTCAACAGTGCAGAAAAGTTTGATGGATATTTATGAAAGTTACACCATTAAATAGGTGGGATTTTTAGAAGGATTTAGGAGTTGGAAAACATTATTTTGTATAAATATTTAATCATGTGGAATTTTTGCAAGTTTCCAAAAAAAGAAAAGAAGAAGTAGCACTGTGCAACTGGGCCTATTCGGCCACAGTGCAGAAGGCCCATGGGGAATCCAGCCCGTGCGAGGCTGCCACGTCGAAGGCGTATTTGGGAAATACGCCTCCAGCCGACGCAGCGGTCAGTGCGCGCATTTGTGTATTAAACCTGACGTGTGGGACCCACACATCAGGACGTGAGGCTGACGGGCGGGCCCCACGGCCGTCGTAGTCAACCTCGGTTTAGAGAGGGCGTCAAGCTCACCGGTGCCGCTGTTGTCGATGGCGAGGCGATCTGAGGGCATCGACATGCTCAGGATGGAGTCGCCGTTCGGGTGGAGGTGGATTTGGTCGCCGGGATGCTGGGGTTTGCCGACGATGAGGAAGCCAGCGGAAGAACTTCGGGAGGTGCTTGCCCTAATCGATTCCGGCTGCAATAGAGAGGGGAAACAGAGGGGAAATGGTCAGGGAGGTGCGGCAGTTCCAGATCGAGAGATAGAAGAGGCGGAGAGAGCTTGCACCCCGAGATCGACGGTGGCCCGAGGCGGCGAAGCTCGAGCTCGATCTCGAGCTCGGGCGCTTCTGGAGATGAACTGGGGGTGCAGGGGCCTATTTGGAGTGGGAGAGGATGAGTGGTGGTGAGAGGAGGGCTCTGGGATGCCTTATATAGGCGAGCGGCGGTCCACCGTGGGCTCGTGCGCCGGCGAGCTCGTGCTCGTCGCTACGGGCCTCGGGAGGGTACTGTACCGAGTCTAGGGCGTTCGTGGGGGTGGACTACGCCTAGGGGAGAAGAGAGGTAGCGGGGTACGCGGCAGAGCGGGTCCCCATCGCGGCCAGCGACTGGCGCGCTCGGGCGGCGCTATGTCCGCACGCGAGGAGAGCCGGAGAGGGAGAGAGAGGAGGGGGCCGATAGTGTAGCGTGCTGCAGACGTCGAGGTGCCTCGGCTGGCGTGAGGGGGAGAGCCAAGGTGGCCGGAGGTGCTTGGCAGGGGGCGGCTATAGTGCGGGAGCGCACTGTAGCGCGCTCCAGAGCGCCCAATGGCAGGCATGGCCATTTTCTACGCAATGTGGACGCGGCGAAAGGTGTCTGGTAGCTCTAGGGGGATGTAAAGAAGAGGGGAGGGGCATTGGATGCCCTGGGTAGCCAGTAGGAGAGGAGTGGGGTTGAGAGAGAGGGAAAAGGGCTGTCCAGAGGGGTAAATGAGGTGGTTTCACCCCTCAATCATTGAGTTTAGATGCATCCATTGTCACTGGAGGTAGAGGAGGACTTGGTGGGGTTGTGGTAAAAAGTTTAGCCCATGGAGATTAGTGCAAGAGGTCAAAGTGATGTTTTTGGAAAATTGGTAGAAGGTGTTTGTTGTTGATTTGGGAAAGAAGATGAACTCCTCTTGTCATAAGGCTTGACAGGGTCGAATGGCATGAGAAAATAAGTGGTTCCACCAAGATTGAGTTCATTTGGGAAAAGTTGCCAATGCAACTTTTGTAAACCCTAGAAATCAACAGAAATGAGTTTTCCAAGATCTAGACATGAAAAACTATTCTCCTTGATGCACCACTTGGTGTAGTGTCATCATTTAGGGTTTAGAACATGCCCACAAAGGTTGAGAGCAAAAGGAGAAAGTTGACAATGTAAAGTTGTTCAAATTTGATTCTGGACAGAGAGGGTTTTGAAGCACTTTGATCAAGATATCCTTTTCTCCAACTTGTGCCATTTGGTCTAGATGCATAATTAGACCACTGGAGCATGTGCACCAAGTTTGAGAACATTTGGACATGTTTGGCAATGTAGAGTTGCTCAAACTTCAAAATGGACAGAAATGGTTCTGAGGAGATTTGGTGATGTTATGTTGTTCTCCAAGACAGGAGGCTTGGCAAGATCATCCAACATGTCATATGTGACATGCTAGAATTTTCTTGGAATTTTTAGAGAATATTTCCTTTGTAAATATTTCAAAAGATTGAAATATCCACAAAGGGTTTTTGATGGGTTTGACCAATATTTTGAACATGACCATGTGTTGAAACTCTTATATATGGACAATATATATCCACTGAGTTTCCTTAAATTTTCACAAATATTTTGAAAGCATTAAAAATAATTTTAACCTATTAATGACCATTTCTTGCCTAAAGAAAAATCCTTTAAATAAAATAGCAGAATAACTTTTAAAATTATACTTTTGTGGCTTTGGGGAGTCCTATACCTAATAGGAGTCAAACATACTCTTTGAAAGATTTTTCATACCCCAAATCAAGTACTTGCAGTGCAAACCTCAATTCAGGGGTTTTTGGAAAACTAAATTTAGAAAATACTTTTTGCCAAAATTATTTTTGTAAGAAAATTCTATATTGTACTATACACATGGTAAGATCATTGGGCAGAAGTTTTGGATCAAGGAAATGAAGTATAGAAGGTGAAGCTATGTTGACTTTTAAGAGCACTTGAAAACACACAGAGAAAACCAACTCAAATAAAAAGTCAAATAATGCAAAAGTTTTTGTCAAACCACATTTTATCATGATTTATCATCTTAAGTGTTGTGCCATGAAAATCAGGGTGTGACACGGTAAGTGTGAGAGTTTGAGCCATAACCAGGTAGGAAACCTTCATGAGATTTGGGAGCAAATTTAGAACGACGATGCTTATCAAGAATGTAGCACTTTGAGCCGAATAATCGAAAGTATCCAACTTGGGGTTTGTTACCGGTGAGTAGTTCGTATGTCATCTTGCCGAGTAGCTTGTGAAGATACAAGCAATTTGTTGCATGACAAGCTGTCTCAACCGCTTCCGCCCAAAAGTGTTTTGGTGTCTCATACTCATTAAGCATCATTCTTGCCATCTCAATAAGAGTACGGTTCTTCCTCTCAACAACTTCATTTTGTTGAGGAATGTACGTAGCCGAGAACTCATGTGAATTCCCTTCTTCGTCAAGGAAGGAATCCACATTTGCGTCCTTGAACTCCGTTCCGTTGTCGCTGCGAACCTTCTTGATCTTCACTTCAAATTGATTTTGGGCCTTCCTAGCAAAGTTCTTGAAGATCTTTTGGACCTGCGATTTATCATCAAGAAAGAGCACCCACGTAAATCTTGAAAAATCATCGACCATAACTAGACCAAATGAGTTTACACCGAGACTTTTGTAGGCATTGGGACCAAAGAGATCCATATGGAGTATCTCAAGCGGTCTTCTCGTGGTCATGATATTCTTCATGGGGTGGATTCCTCCAACCTGTTTTCCTGCTTGACAAGCACTACAAAGCCTATCCTTGTCAAATATAACATCTTTTATTCCAAGGATATGATCACCTTTAATAAGCTTATCAAGATTTCGCATGCCCACATGACCTAACCTTCTATGCCACAACCAGCCTTTAGAGGATTTAGCAATTAAGCAAGTTCTAGGTTGAGCCTTTTTAGTGAAATCAACAATTTATAGATCACCTCTACGTATACGGGTAAATACCATTTTATGATTATCTCTTCGAAACACTTGGCAATATACTTCAGTAAATAGGACATTGAAACCGAAATCAGCAAGTCTAGATACAGAAAGTAAATTATAGCCAAGAGATTCAACGAGTATGACATTTTGTATGGAGCTATCATGTGAGATGGCCACCTTACCGAGGCCAACCACCTTACCCTTTGATTTATCACCAAAAGTGACATACTTTCGAGGGTCGTCGTTTTCAGCAAGCTCATGAAACATATCCTTGTCTCCGGTCATATGATCGGTACATCCACTATCAAGGACCCATTCCTTTCCTCCTGCCATGTAGCCGCGAAGATTAGCCACAAGACCAAAGTGTCTTATTGCATCATCAAGATCATAGTCACTATGATCATCCTCATCATAGTATCCATGTTCAACATCGTCATGTGATGGATCAATTCCTAGAGAGAGTGATTCATTAGATAAATGATCATGACAATAATCATATTTATGAAATCTAATGGCTTTGGAGATGATATTGCTAATGATTCCAACATCTCCTTTGGCACGCATAAGGTCAGGAAGCTCAAACAGATAATCATCAAACTTAGGATCACTAGTCCTCATTTTATTCAAGGCAATTGGCTTATGAAGAATCTCATCTAGATTTTGCAAGGAATAGTTTGGAAATCTTTCCTCAAGAAATCTCCAAATGGTGTAGGCACAATAGCAGGCAAGCTAGCAATCAAGTTTCTAGGTAATCCTCTAGTGATAAGATTGATAGTTCTAAGATTACGAATCATGTCAAGATCCTCATCGGGAGTGGGATGCAAAGGATCAACAAGGCGAGCACAAGGGTTGGTAATGTACTTTCTCAAATGATATTCATTGAAAATCTCAAGCATCTCATTTTTCCACTCAAGAAAGTACTCTCCATCAAGTATCGGCACTTTATGTCTAAGACTCCCCAACATAGACTCATCCATCTTCCTCCAATGGTGATTAAACCAAAGCAATGGAGACCAAGGCTCTGATACCAATGTCTTCGATCTCCTTGCCCGTACAAACACCTTGGTTCAACTCGACAATCTTGACGGAGGCTCCCAAGTAACACCTAACACATCTAGGAGACACCACTCTCCAAAAGGTAATAGATGGTGTGTTGATGATGAACTCCTTGCTCTTGTGCTTCAAATGATAGTCCCCCAACACTCAACTCTCTCTCATAGGATTGTATTTGGTGGAAACATGATTTGAGTGGAAAGCAACTTGGGGAAGGCTTGAAATCAAGATTTATGTGGTTGGCATGGAATATCTTGACCTCAACACATGAGTAGGTGGTTCTCTCTCAGAAAATGAATGCTGGAAGTGTAGGCATGTTCTGATGGCTTTCTCCACAAATGAAGAGAGGGTGGAGGGGTATATATAGCCTCCACAAAAAATCTAACCGTTACACAAAATTTACCAAACTCGGTGAGACCGAATCATGAAACTCGGTCTGACCGATTTAGTTCATAATGTGACCGTTAGGCATTTCGGTGGGACCGACATGTCAACTCGGTGGGGCCGATTTCTTTAGGGTTAGGGCATAACGTAATCTCGGTGAGACCGATTACACAAACTCGATGGGACCGACTTTGGTAATAAGCTAACCAGAGAGTTCGTCAGGCAAACTCGGTGGGACCGATTCACTCATCTCGGTGTCGGTGGGAAACGACAACTATGGGGTCACTGGAATCCCTTCTACAGTTCCGGGGCACGGGGATCGTGAGAAGAGAGGGACTAGTAGACAACACAAGGGGGATTTACCCAGGTTCGGTCCGCTAAGGTGCGTAAAACCCTACGATCCTGCTTTGGTGGATGTATTAGTGTTCTTGAGCTCTCGAACTAGATCTAGGTGCTGCGAGGTTCGAAAGAGCCGAATCCTTCTCCCGTGTGCCATGGGCCTCCTTTTATAGGTGGAAGGTGTTGCCACAGTGACACACAGGAGGTGGAAAGTGCTACAGCGTCGCGAGCTTATCGCTGGTATTACAGGACAAAGCGCAATAAATGCAAGGCTTAGGTGTCCCTTCGCTTTATCGGGGATGGGGGCAAGGTCCGTCCCATCCGTTGCCGCTCCTCCATGCTTCGACATGCGCCCTGGCCACCGATGCATGCGGTGACATGTAGGTAGGCAGGAAGCTGAGGTGGAGCGATGGTGGAGCCTCCACGAAGGGTTGCATGTTGCCACGCAGGTGCCTGCCCAGCTGGTTGGGTTTGCAGCTACATGTGAACGACGGTGAAGACATAGCCGCCGCGGGCCTGGCAGCGGCCCTGCGGGTGCGTTTGGCAAGGGTCGTGCCAGGTGGCCCGGCAAGGGTCTTGCTGTGGCGTGTTGGCGTCCCCGGCAAGGATCTTGCTGGGGGTCTTGTGGGTTTCTTCGGTGAGGGCAGTTGCCTTCTTATCATCACTTGATCTTGAGCGTTTTATGTCTTCACAAAGATCTGCATGCCACCACGGAGGTGCCTCCCGAGCCCTGTCCTGACGCGTCTATCTAGCGTTGGTGGGCTCAAGGGTGGCTCGCTCGGCTAGTGGGGGCGGGGTCCCGGCAAGGGTCTTGCCGGGGCCGCTGAGGCTGCCCCGACAAGGGTCCTTGCCGGGGGAACCTGATCCGCCCATCTGAACTTTGTGGTCTTGGTCCTTTGTCGTTGCTCTGTTTGCCTTGTGGCTTCGGCTTCTCTCCGGCTTCCCTTTACTGCACTGTTATGTGTGGCCGTGGCGGGAGGCTCTGACTGCCCGTGCACAAGTAAAGGGGTCAAAAGCAAAGCCCCTACTTTTGTACACCGACAGGAGCCCCCTGTCCTGGGCCACATATAAGCGCAACGCGTTGTTGGGCCAGGCCCTGAACGGTGCGCGGGCAGTTGGGGCGGATTTTTACTGCGGCCATTGTTCCGTCCGCTGCGCTTCCCCACGACCCACGTTGAATGCGCGAAGTGGGGGTCGTGTGTGTGCATGACGTGGGAGGCATGCGTGGGACAGCGCTCGCACGCGTGCATCGCATCGTTGTTAAAGGGAAAGGAGGTGGCCCGCACCTTCCCCATAAAAAGGAGTAACCGCGGGCGCGCTGCTCACTTTACCCCTCCCCCGCGCCTTCCTCCAATCTCAGAACCACCGCCCCCCTTTCTTCCTTCTTCTTGAGCCTCTCTACTCTCGCCCATCGCCACCGCGCTTCCGCCATCCTCTGCTTTTCGCTTCCCGCAGCCGCCATGGCACCTAAGTCCACCAAGAGCAAGGGAGCGGCGAAGGATGCCGGCGTGTCAGAGCAGCCGGAGAGCGAGCTGGTGGCGCGACGGGCGCAGTCTGCCTACTTCCCCTCGACGGTTGGCGTGCCCGAGCTTCGGGAGGTGTTCAAGGATTTGTGGGGCATGAAGACGGGGGGAGAGAAGACGGGGCATCCAGCCACGGTCGTCGTCCCTACCAGCGCCGGGCGCTCCCCGCATTGGTTCGCCTTCTTCTTAGATTATTTCTCCTGCGGGCTCTGTCCCCCCTTCTCTGATTTCTTCAAGGACATCATGCACACCTACGGCTTCCGCCTCTTAGATTTTACTCCGAATGTCGTGGCGTGCATGGCCTTCTTCGCCCATCTCTGCGAGGGTTTCTTCGGGGTGCACCCCAGCACGACGCTCTTCCACCATTATTTCTCCCCTCGGATCCAAAAAGGGGGCGCCATTGCTGGCTGCATCGCCTGGATCCCGAGGGCCAAGGGGGCGTAGCCAGACAGCGCCACGAAGGAGAGGTGGGAAGAATGGCACGACCGCTGGTGCTGGATTGAGGAGAAGGACACACCAGCATTCTGTGAGGTTCGCCAGAAGCCGCCGGTCCGTGGCGGCGATTGGGGCGACGTCGCTGCTGACGATGCAAAGCTCACGGTCGCCACCACCAGGATTCTTCGGCTCACGCAGGCCGGGCTCACCCTCGAGATGATCAGGGCGGACTTCATCCGCCGTAGGATTGCCCCTCTACACGACAAGGGGAGGCTGGCCTGGCTCTTTGTGAATGACGCCGACATCAGGAGGCTGCGCCCCAGCCTCGACAACAACCTGACGGTGCTGCGGCACGCCCATCTTTGCCAGCGAATCTTCCAGCTCGAGGTCGATGACGAGGGTGAGGTCCAGCGGTCCGGCAAGCTTGCCAGGGCCGCCGCGAAGGCCAGCAAGGTCAATAAGGAGCATGTCTTCAAGATGCCGGCGGGAGTGGTCCCACTGAGCAACAACTCTCATTGGAATGAGATCATCGCCATGATGCTGCTCTCCAACGCGCATGGCCTTGACCCGAACTGGGTTGAGCTAGACGGGCTCGTGGTGCAGGAGTTCTTCAACACCCTGCACGAGATATATGTCACCAACGAGCCGCGGCTTATCCAGGACACCTCTCCGGTGGAGCTGGACTATATCGCCACCAGGGTGGAGGAGATGAGGCTTGCCGCGGAGGAGGCAAAGATCGTCAGGGAGGCTGGCAGTGCCGGCAGCGTGGTGGACAAGGCCGCGGCGGAGGCGGAAGAGGGGGAGCTCGCCCGGTGGGCAGCAGCCACTGGGGAGGCCAGCGGCGCCGACACTGGGGCTCCCCTTGTTGAAGACGCCACCGACGGGTCGTCGTCGGAGGAGGGCGAGGAGGGGAGGACCGCGACCACCGATTCCCCAATCACCAAAAAAAGGCGGGTCCGGCGGCGGGCCACCTCCGGCGAGCCGGTTCGCCTCAACAAGGCCGTGCAGCTGTGGCAAGCCCAGGAAGCGCCCGTGCGCCAGACGAGGGCGGTGGCGATGAAGAAAACGGCGAAAGCCGTTGCGTCAAAGAAGAGGACATCTGCTTCTTTGTCATCCAAGCGTGCACGGACGCCATCGCCTCCCCCCTCGCCAACAAACATTGGTGCGAGGGTTGGGTTTGACTTGTTTGACTTCGGGCCTCTCAGCCCGGAGAGAGAGCTCGGGCCTCTCAGTCCGGAGCGGAAGAGGAAAGCAACAAAGGAGGAGGAGGGAGAGAATGAAGAGTAAGCGTCTGCTTCCCTCCCCCATTCCTTACACTCCCCCCGGATGGTGTTGCTTATTTGTCTTCGTTTTGAAGGGATGTGGAGACGCTGGCCCAGAGGATAAAGAGGGCTAGGATTTCGGCGAGGGGCCAGCCCCCGGCAGGCACCTCCAGTACGCCACTGGTGTTGTCGAGCAGCCCAGACAGCAGCCCCCAACCCAGCCCCCAGCATGAGTCCTCCACCCACCCTCCATCAAGATGTGTCGTGCGTGATGCTTCAGTGTTAACTGTGTCGTGGATGCAGGAGAGGAGCAACACCAAGGGGAGCCACAGGGGGCTTCTCCGATCGTGCCGCCTCCATCGACTAAACCGCCCCAAGGGGCGTCCCCGGCAAGGACACCAAACACCGAGGCCGTGCACATGGAAGAGGGGGAGGAGAACGCAGGCGCCTGTGGCTTTGCCTCGACGCCAGATATTGCTGGAGAAGGGGCTTCTGCCTATCGGCCCGGCACGGGTAAGCCACTCGCTCTCCACTTCCGCTTGCATTCTTCTTTCCCCTTATTGACCTTCGATCTTGGCTCCGCCCTATCTCTTTCATGGCGTCCAGGCCTCTCCTCAGAGGACGTCGACACCACCATCAAGGACGTCGCCGCGGATGCCACGACAGAGGCGGAGAAGATTGCTGCCGAGGAGGGCGCCAGGGGCACCGCCGAGGATGCCGCCAAGGGGCCCGCCGAAGAGCCCGGCAAGGGGCCTGCCGAGGGAGCCGTCAAGGCCATGGCCGACGAGAGGGCATTGGACGACATGCCCTCCTCCTTCGCTGCCTCGGGCTCTGGCAGGTACCTGAGGGTCAGCGACGACCTCTTCATCCATCTCCTTGGCGCGTCGAGCACCAAGGCTTCGTTAGAGAGGTGTTCGACGAGGAGGCGCTTGCCACCGCCGGGCTCGGGGTTGTTGATGAGCCGGGCGTTGGTGGCGCCGGCTCCCAGGAGGAGCAGCTGCTCCAAGCCATGGGCACCAGCTTCCGTAAGCTCCAGGCGCTCCACTGCGCCCGCCTAGACAAGGCCAAGTCCAGGACGGCGGTGGTGAAGATGGAGGAGGAATATGTAGGGCACGATGCCGAGGCGTAGGACTGGTTCCGCCAGGCCCAGGACGAACTGAAGGTTGCCCAGGGTGAGCTGGCCAACCGTGAGGTTGAGCTTGCCTGAAGCTGGCCGACATTGAGAAGGCCCAGGAGACGGCGAAGAAGTTGGCTCACGAAGCGAAAGCTGTCCGGTCCCAGCACGTGGCCGCACTGAAGACCCGGGAGGAGGACCTTGCCGAGCGTGAGGAGAGGCTCGCCGCCACGCTCTGTGGCAAGGATGAAGAGGTGGACAAGCTCGTCCTACAGCGGACCCAAGAGCTGGAGCGGAGGCATCAGGAGGCACTCAACGCCCAGGCTCAGTTCCACGCCGGGAAGGTGAAGGAGCTGGAGGAGCAAGCTTTGAAGCTAGCCCAGGAGAAGCATACGCTCAACAGCGCTCTGACGGTGGCACAAGGCAAGGTCATTAGCAAGTCTGGAGAACTCTTCGAGGCCAACACCTCCATCAAAGACCTCAAGCTGAAGCTGGGAGAGCTTGAGGAGACGCTGTCGGAGGCCAGGACCCGGGAGGGATCCTGATCAAGGAGCTGGAGACGAAGATGCAGCTGCTGATGAACGAGACCGCCAACCTTAATTACCACAAGGCGGGCGAGAAACGCTGGCTCGGGCGCCTTGCCGCTGTTGCAAACTCAGCCACCAATCAGCTGGCCATTATGGGGATGCCTGAGATGGGGTACGCCCCAGAAGCGAGCCTGAGCCCCAACGCCAACCTGACCATATATTTTGAGAAGGTCGTCGGCGCCCTGAAGTGGCTTCACTCCAACCAGGCGGCCTCCCTGGCCCAGGAATCCCGGATACTCTACCGGGGGTCCATGACCAGGGTGCTCACCAAGATTGCGCACTGGCACCCAGACCTCTACTTCGGAGCTGTGCTGAAGAGCTTGCCGGAGGATGCCAACATCACGGCACTCAATGAGCGTATCCAGCCCATCGTCAGCCGCATCGACAAAAATCAAGAGGGTGGAGGGCCAGCACCGGGACTAGGCATCCCGTTCTCCATCACCGCTGCAGGTTCATGACCAAGACAATGCTATCTTTAGTTAGAACCGCGGCGGCAATTTGTGTAATATAACTCTACGATGCTTCTGAAACTATGCATGTTATTTTCCTGTTCGATTTTCCTTTGTATGTCCGCCCTACGTCAACTGGGTAAGCTTGCCGGTACGTAAACCCAGGGGGGCGCTTTGAGGACGGATCCTCATTAGCCTGCCTGGTGTGCTTGTTGCCGGGCAAAGCACCTTGCCACCCTTGGCGCGGCCGCTCGATCTGTCGAGCTTGACTCGATTCAGAACCGAAAGCGTTGCCGATGGCGAAAGGTTACCCTGCCGCTCTCAACGCGGCCGCCTGAACTGTTGAGCAGACTCGAAACAGGACAAGGGCGTTGCTGATCGGAGGAGGGGCCCTCTGCATACAGGTTCTCCATACATAGGCCGAACCATCGAGGATAATAACCTTATATTCAAGGAGAAAAACTTAAAATTCAGCATGACTTAGCTCTCTTGTCGCCACCTCGGCATCCTTCTTGCCAACGGGAAGTGCCGCCTTCTTGGCCGCCTTCTCCGTAGGAGCCATGGCGATGAAGAACAGCTAGGTCAACTGCTAGACCAGATCCTCACGATTGCACTCCCTACCTGGCGTGCCAAGGATGTCGGTGGGAAATGACACCTATGGGATCACTGGAATCCCTTCTACGGTTGCGAGGCACGGGGATCATGAGAAGAGCGAGACAAGTAGACAACACAAGGGGGATTTACCCAGTTCCGGGCCGCAAAGGTGCGTAAAACCCTACGATCCTGCTTTGGTGGATGTATTAGTGTTCTTGAGCTCTTGAACTAGCTCTAGGTGCTGCGACGTTCGAAAGAGCCGAATCCTTCTCCCGTGCGCCATGGGCCTCCTTTTATAGGCGGAAGGGGTTGCCACAGTGGCACACAGGAGGTGGAAAGTGCAACAATGTTGCGAGCTTATCGCTGGTATTACAGGAGAAAGCGCATTAAATGCAAGGCTTAGGTGTCCCTTCGCTTTATCGGGGACGGGGGCGAGGCCCGTCCCGTCCATCGCCGCTCCTCATTGCTTCGACATGCGCCCTGGCCAGCGATGCATGCGGTGCCATGTAGGTAGACAGGCAGCTGAGGTGGCGCGGTGGTGGAGCCTCCACGAAGGGTTGCATGTTGCCACGCAGGTGCCTACCCAACTGGTTGGGTTGGCAGCTGCTTGCGAACGGCGGTGAAGACTTAGCTGGCGCTGGCCTGGCAGCGGCCCTGTCGCTGCATTTGGCGAGGGTGTTGCCGGGTGGCCCGGCAAGGGTCTTGCCGTGGCGTGCTGGCGTCCCCAGCAATGATCTTGCCGGGGGTCTTGTGGGTTTCTTCGATGAGGGCAGTTGCCTTCTTATCCTCACTTGATCTTGAGCATTTTATGTATTCACAAGGATCTGCATGCCACCACGGAGGTGCCTCCCGAGCCCTGTCCTGACGCGTTTGTCTAGCGTTGGTGGGATCAAGGGTGGCTCGCTCGGCTGGTGGGGGCGGGCTCCCCCGACAAGGGTCTTGCCGGCGCCGCTGAGGCTACCCCGGCAAGGGTTCTTGCCGGGGGAACATGCTCCGCCCATCTGACCTTTGTGGTCTTCGTGCTTTGTCGTTGCTCTGTTTGCCTTGTGGCTTTGGCTTCTCTCCGGCTTCCCTTTCCTGCCCTGTTATGTGTGGCCGTGGCGGGAGGCTCTGACTGCCCGTGCACAAGTAAAGGGGTCAAAAGCAGAACCCCTACTTTTGTACACCAACACTCGGTGAGACCGAAATGTTATAAAGGGGAAACAGAGAGTTTGCATTGCGAATTCGGTGGGACCGACCGCTCATCTCGCTTAGACCGAAATTTTACGAAGGGAAACAGAGAGTTTGCAATCCCATCTCGGTGAGACCGAGATCCCTATCGGTGAGACCGAAGTGACTAGGGTTTGTTGCAGTGGCTATGTCAAATGAGCTCGGTGGCTCTGGATAGATCAAATCGGTGGGGCCGAGTTTGACTTTTAGTTTGAGACAAATGTGGATATTAGAAAGTGGTTGAGGGTTTTTGGAGCATATCACTAAGCATCTTGAGCAAGCAAGCCATTAAGCAACACCTCATCCCCTTTTAATAGTATTGGCTTTCCTATGGACTCAATGTGATCTTGGATCACTGAAATAGAAAATGTGGAGTCCTGAGCTTTGAGCTTGAGCCAATCCTTTGTACTTAGCATCTTGAAGGGGTTCCACATCCTCTTGTCCATGCCACTCCACTGTTGGACTTACCTGAAATATACTAGATAAAAGTATTAGTCCAACAAGAGATATGTTGACATTAATTACCAAAATCACCCAGGGAGCACTTGTGCTTTTAGTGGCGGTAGTACCTTCAACCCACGCAACTCTAAGATAGCCACCTAAGCGTTGCTTCCGCAGCGAACTTGCGCCCCCGCACCCTTACATTAGACACCAGCCAACCGACATCCTAGGAGCTCTGCCGCCTCGAGGGTGCTGCTTCCCATTGGGAATCAATTGGCCCAAAATAAAAATTGAGACAATTGACGCCTAAATAAAGTGATGTAAGATGAGTGTACAACCTATCTTGCGGCCTGGTGAAGTAGGCAGCTCCAACTGTCGAGTCGGTGAGGCCGGCACGATTGCGGTGGCTACCGGCGGCAGGAAAGTAGAGATGTTGCGGCGGTCGACGACTACGGGGAAGCAGCACCGGGCCCATGGATGCTTCCGAAGTAGGAGCCGCTCCGGTGCCGTGCACAACAGCGGGGGTAAATCGGGTCCAGGATGGTTCACGCGGCCTTCGTCGAGGCAGCTCCGGCAGCACGGAGTAAGAGGCAAATGGCCCAGTCCACGACGGCAAACGGACAACATCTTTGGCATTGGGGAGGAGGGCCGCGGTGGTGCGGTGGGGGCGCCATGGAGGACGGGCTGAGGTTTCGTGGCTGGAAGAAGGGAGCTTCCGGGGAGAAGGTGATTTGGCGCCCACGGTGTATGAATGGGGAATTGGGAGGGGGAACCATGTCTTATAGATGCATTTGTCTGAAATGTGTGTGTGTGGGGGGGGGGGGTTACAGTTCTACCCCTGCCTTTAGGCTTCTGGGCTTGGGTCTGTGTACTGAGGGCGGGGATAGTAGAGTAACTTTGCTTCTCCTAAATAGTGGGCGCGAACGATTCCGGGCGTGTTTTCAAATAGTGGGCGCGAGCGATTTTGGGCGAGGAGGGCGTGTTTTGAAATAGTTTGTGTGAGCGATTTCGGGCGAGGAGAGGGTGCTTTGCCGCCCATGGTTTATGAATTATTCGGCACCTGTCATTTCGGCCGAGGAGAAGGCGTGCTTAGATGAAGTTGCGAACCTACCCTCGATGTACAACGGGCCAATTGATGCGTGTCCCACATAGGCCGATAATTTCGCGTCTCTCATTTATTTGCACGGGCGAATTGCACCGAGCAGAGGGTGTTTAGGGTTTTGTTCTAATTTTGGGAGAACGAGCATCCACGTCTACCTTACCAAGTCGATTCGAATCAAATTTCGAAATATTAGCTTGCCACTTCTTTTTTAGATGGTGAGATGATGCTCGGGACTAATGTGTTTTTACATTCTCATTGCTAACGATTTACTATATGACAAATAGTTGACCCACTAAAAAATGGGAATCAAACCCGAAATGAATCAATGTAATAGCTCGTTCACCAGGTCAAAATAGTGAACTAAATCCAAAATTGAACACCTCAATTGAGTAGCATGTTGTACTGTATTATAGTACTCCATGAACATGTTGAAAGTCAAATTAATGAACTTGTTTGATACGCATATCGCCGTTCATGTATGGATTGCAGACAACATGTTCTCCAGTTCAAATATTTGAATGCAATTTTATATCGAAACATGGTTTATATCAGTCTTTGATGCATAAACGTGACATTGCCCTCTCCTGGACTCCTGCTCTCTCTCTCGCCGACAATCTTCAATTCTATCGCACGCATCCAAACACAAACCTTGCTGGTCCCTCTCCCTCTCTATCTATATCTCTCTCTGTGTGGGGGGAGGGGTCTTTCTGGTTCGCATTCACACTCCATGTATAGGTCTCTCTGGCACACTATGTATGATTTTCTAGTCCAAGCTAAATATCTTGGGAGCACTCATCGTACACACACAAATTCCCTAGCTCGTTGCCTGTAACTCTCTCACGCACCACTGTGCCGTCTCAGAGCTCTTCCCTCTATCTCTCTTTCTCTCTCAAACTCTCCATATCCCTCAGTCACACATACACATGCATATCTCACTCGCACTCTATTGACCCATCTAAAACTCTCTCTCTCTCTCCCTCGTTCTCTCTGCATCTCACATGCACACACACAGAATCTCACATCTAGCTAAGTATGATTGTCTGTCACTCAATTTTAGGCACACACAGTCCCCCCTATGTATATGACTAATACTTAGTCTCCATCACAAACATGTGCATTGTTTGTTTCCCTCACTTGGTCTATCTTGATTTCTCTCGGGGCATCTTTCTATCGCACACACACCTCGTCCCTCTATCTCCCACCCATATGGGCCCCTCACGATCTTGGGGGAATCTCTCTATCACAAACACACCCTCTCTCCCTCCCCATGCATCCATCTTCTCCATGCGTCCCTCTTGACCTTTGTCCCTTGTTGGCCAGACCTCTATTGGACATGTGCTATAAGGGTGTCTCTCCCCGTTGCAAACAATCACGCACTAGCTATCTTAGTGTATCTCCTCACCTCGCTTTTCTATCTCGGAGATGCATGTGTGATATGTTTGCATAAGAAACACACACACACAATCTCTCTCTCTTTCTCTCTCTCTCTATTTTATTGTTTGTTGTCCCTCTCTCTTTCACACACACACACTCTTTTTGCACACTCACTCATTCTCCTTCACTCGCACTTGATCTCTCTCAACTTAGGCACTCTCTTTGGTCCATAGCATATAGATTTATTGAAAAGTCAAACATCACAAAGTTTGAGCATGTGCGTGGAGGAAAAGCATTTACATCTAGAATGATAAACTTATATCATTAGATTCGTCATGAGATGTAGTTTCTTATGATGTATCTTTGGTATTGTAGATATAAATAGTATTTGTGTAAAATTGGTCAAAGTTTCGAAAGTTTGACTTCTGAAAAATTTATATGCGCTGCATTATCGAACGGATGGAGTATCGCTTTCCCCTCTCAGCTATTTGACGCACCACTAAGCCATATTGGGGCTCTTCTATCTCTCTCAAACTTTATATCTCCCTGGTTCACACATACATATATCTCGCTCACACTACATAGACTCGTCTAACACTCTCCACCCTTGTTCTCTCTCTATGTGACACGCACCCCCCCTAAGTACCATAAACCCTCACTCCATCATAGGCACACACACTCCCTGTCGGTGTCAAAACCGGCAGATCTCGGGTAGGGGGTCCTAAACTGTGCGTCTAAGGCTAATGGTAACAGGAGGCAGGGAACACGATGTTTTACCCAGGTTCAGGCCCTCCTGATGGAGGTAATACCCTACTTCCTGCTTGATTGATCTTGATGATATGAGTATTACAAGAGTTGATCTACCACGAGATCGTAGAGGCTAAACCCTAGAAGCTAGCCTATGATTATGATTGTTGTTGTCCTACGGACTAATCCCTCCGGTTTATATAGACACCAAAGGGGGCTAGGGTTACACAGAGTCGGTTACAGAGAAGGAAATCTACATATCCGAATATCCAAGCTTGCCTTCCACGCAAAGGAGAGTCCCATCCGGACACGGGACGAAGTCTTCAATCTTGTATCTTCATACTCCAACAGTCCGGCCAAAGTAGATAGTCCGGCTGTCCGAGGACCCCTTAATCCAGGACTCCCTCAGTAGCCCCTGAACCAGGATTCAATGACGATGAGTCCGGCGCACAGGTTGTCTTCGGCATTGCAAGGCGGGTTCCTTCTCCGAATAGTTCGTAAGAGACTTAGAACACAAGGATCATGTCCGGCTTTGCAAAACAAATTCCACATTCTACCATAGAGAGTATAATATTTCACAAATCTAATCTCCTGACAACTTTTTACAACATCACGCCATGGTCCAGTCACTATTCGAACCGCTTCTCACAACCAGTCACCGCACATATCGCGAAGCGGTTTTATTGGCACGTTTTGTCAAAGCAGAGATCATGTCCCCCCATTACGGGATTCTCATCAATACGGGCGTGGGTAACCCAACCATGTCATCAATCGTGGCGATTGGGGGAATAAGCATTTTTAGTGGGCAAGTGGGGAGGCGTAGGATCATTGCTGCCATTATAAGGGGATAAGAACCTTCCCTTTCACCCACGCCCTTCTCTGCTCATCCATTCCTTTCCACTGGAGACCTAGTGCCCAAGCGCTCCTATTCTCCACCCAAAAAAACTTCCCGAAGATCCGGATCTGGAGCAGGAGGCAAGTGGATGGCCTCTACCATCCGGGAGAAGGATATCAAAAAGCTTCAGGGGGCCGGGTATCTGGCCAAGAGATAGCCACCGTCTTCCGACGGAGAGACAAATTTTCCCCACGCCGAAACCCGACGAGAGGGTGGTATTTCTTCCTCACTTTGTCCGCGGGCTAGGGTTTCCCCTCCACACATTTGTTCGTGGCATCATGCATTACTACGGGATTGATTTCCATGATCTATCCCCAAACTTTTCCCCAACATCTTGACATTCATAGTCATGTGCGAGGCCTTTCTCCGCGTTTCGCCGCGGCTTATGGCTAAAGGTTTTTAATGTAAAGCCCAAGGTAGTGAGCCGCGAGCATGCCGAATGCAGAGGCGCCATGGTGAGCAAGATGCCCAATGTCACATGGCCGACAGGGACTTTCAATGATTCTGTCAAGGAGTGGCAGCAGCAGTGGTTCTACATCACCGAGCCGCGTGGCAAGGAGTGGACCGCCATTCCGCAGTTCAGATCCGGTGCCCCCCTGCGACATACGTCATGGCACGAGAAGGGCCTGAGCTGGGCTTTGTCTGACGAGCTATCAGAGCTCCAGACGTGCGTCCAAGACATGGAAGACAAGAGCGTCAAGTTCGTCAATGTAGTCCAGGTGATGTTGATTCGCCAGATTCTACCATGTCAACATCGAGCTTGCAATCTATGGGAGTTCGACCCGGTCAAGCACCAGACCCTACTAGAGCTCTTTGGCTCTACACACAAGGAAATTTGGAAGGTGCTTTTCAAGTCCGTCAAACCGTGGCCGGACTCCACTTAGGACCGTGGGTACCAACTGTCCCGCCCCGCAAGTTCGGTAAGCAACTGAATGTTTGACAATTCATGCATTCTATCCGTACATCCTCAGAAAAACACTTAACGTATTTCCCATCATTTTTCCAAGGGCTGGGCGAAGAAGGCGGGGTGGATCTATTGTGTTGCCCCTCTGCCAGAAGAACTAGCCGACCCACTTCTGACGAAGATGCTGGTCCTGGCGCCATATAAAGTGCCGAAGAAGAAGACCGAGAAGGAGGCCAAGAAGACCAGGGGCGGCCTCCGTCGCCGTGGTACCACGGGCACAAAATCCGAAGACTCCAATGCCAATTCTTCCTCCGAAGAGGACGGGGAGGAGGAGGATGAATCCCCCGCAGGGGGAAAGAAGAAAAGAACGGCCTCCAGCTCCTTGGAGGCCGATTCGCCTACGAGGGGAAAAACTCCCCTTCAAGAGGAGTCCACCGGCGCCACCGACAGCAGCCCGGAGTGGGATCCCAGGGCCGAGCCCCTGGTGAACTCGTAAGTATAAAATCTGAACACACTCATGCATCTGAACTTGTCATGGCATCACATTCTAATTTTAGCCTTGCTTTTCTTTCTCAGTCCGGCGAAGCCCCGCGCTGAACAATCCTTGTCAGAAGATCTACTGGGTTCGAATGCTATGGGGAGCGGTACACCCCCAAAGGCATCCTTCTCCAAACATAGGGATGAAACCGAGGTTTCATCCCAGAAGGACCCAGGCCACGGAGGAGGGGAGAAGGTCGCAAAGGCGGCGCCAGGAGGCTATACTTCTGGGGCCGGTCACATGGGAGGAAAACTCCCATGGGTGTCGATGGTCGGGGTCATCTTGGACCCAAGCGGACACAATTCTAGAGACCCATAAGGTCCCCAAGTCAGACAGACGGACTCCGCCAACTGGAAGAGGTATGTCAGCTCCACCGTCCGCCTCTATCCAACCAGAGGTGCCGGATACTTTATTGGCGGCGCTGAAGGGTGCCTCCATCGTTGATGAACACCGTGCCCTCATTGGTACGGTGATTGAGAAGATTCAGTCTGCTGAGAGTGGACTGAATGAATCCTGTATCAGCCTCATAAGAGGCTTTGAGGTATGTTTTATGAGTTTTTGGGAGAGTGTCATGGTATAGATAGTAGCCCCTGATACACTGTTCGGTGAAAGAAAGAAACGGACAAAGGATCAAATTCATGTTCGTAGGAGACTTACTTGGTGACTTTTACCACTCTTTTTAACCAGCGACTATGGCCTCTCAAGCTGCGGAAGTATCCGGACTGAGACGTAGTCTGGAGTGGGCTGAAGGAGAACTTGGCCAAGTGAAGAGATAGCTGGAGGATAATCAAGGTATGTAGAAACCTTGTTTATGTAGCACGAAAGGATGAGTGTGCATAATAACAATTTTTTGATAATGTGCTCTAGGGGCGTCGGTCGAAATTGAGGCCTTGAAGAAGGCTGTGGCCAAAGCCGAGAGAAAAGCATCCGCGGAGCAGGTGCTCCGTGAGAAGCACGAGGCCATAGTTATTGAGGCTGAGCGAGAGCTTCAAGAGGCCGTGCAGAAATGCGAGACCCTGGAGCAGAGTTTAGTAGGGAAATAATCCAAACTCTTCCAGGCTTGCCAAGCCGCATGTGATGCCCGGGGGAAAGCCCAAGGTGCCCTGAAGGAAATCCAGGAGGCGAGGAAGATTGCAGCTGGTAAGGATTTTTTTGTAAAAAGAAAGTATATGAGATGAGAAAATCAAATTTGACAATCTTGAGTTTTGATGTATACATGGGTATTTGCGAAGCTGCCGCGCAGCATATGTGATGCCGCCCAATTCTACTAAGCAGAAGGGGGGAATACGGAGGATAAGCTCTTTTGGATGCAGTATCTGGCACCGAATTATCCGGTGCCTTTCTCCGATCAGCTGAAGCAGCTGGTCGAGCTGCACAAGGCGGCCGAATTAGCCATGAAGGATTTTATTATCCGGTTGTGGCCTGCTGAGCCGATTCCAAGCAGCTACTTTGGGATCGTGAAGCGGCTTGTAGGTGCCTGCCCTCGACTCGAAGTCATCAAGCGGTCAGTCTACATAGAGGGTGCCCGAATGGCCTTCGCCCGTGCCATGGTGCATTGGGGGAAGATGGATGTGGAGAAGCTGATGACCGAGGGACCGCCGGAGGGGAAGGAGCACCGCAAGCCCGGGCTGTATTATGAAGGTGTCTTGAAAGGAGACCGCCTTGCGACGGAGCAATGCACCAAGGACATTATATTTCCATAAATACGGTCATGTTCATCCTTTGTAATATTTGAACAAGAGCATTCTTATCATCTATTGCCTTGTCGTATGAATGTTTTTCATCCTGTGCGACCGTTGTATATAATAATTCTGAGAGTCGGCCAGTCATCGGCTTCCGCCCCCACATAGTGAGTACAGGGGTGTTCGGGATAAACCTGAGCACTCTTTATCCCAGTTTTGGGTCCCTAAAGGAGGTGTTCAGGACAGCGAACCAGGCATCGGACTATAGGGCTTTATTGCTCTCACTTAGCCATAGGAGTTTTTTCGAGGAAGGTAGGCGCAGCCCCTAGTGTTCGGAAGTCCACACGAGGGGCTCTATAAGCGCCTGATCAGAAAAGGCCGATCCATCGCACGTTGCATTGGTTATAGCATTATGCGGAAGAAATCCTTCAAGATTTTAGAACCTCTCGAACAGCTGACTAGCTCTTGCTACATCATGACAGTCTGTTTTTGGTTTCTCTACTGAGGTGCTCATCCGGAAGAACCGGGACACAATCGCAGTAGTTCTCCCAGTGCTACCTTAGCCGATATAGGGGAACGTAAGGTACCAAAACATAGGAGCCGGGCAAACCCAACTATTGACCCAAGACATGATTCGGAGCTGATGCATATAATGATATAAGTTCGGGGTGCCAAACTACCGTGAAGGTGTTCGGACTTTTTGATCGTAGTATGGGCGTGATTAAGCCCCTGGCATATTGAGGCATATCATGATAAACAGCCACGTTTTAACAAAAGGAATTTTCAATAAGAAATAGTAACAGGTGAGCATCATATAAATCCACATGTTGTATTTGAGTAATACGTCAATGTGTATGAGTACAGGTGATGTGATAAAAAGAAGTATGATTGCGGAACCTGCTGATACCAGGCATGCGGGAGTTGTGTTCGGATCCGAGGTGTAGTCGGATGATTACAGAGGAATATCTAGAGATTCCCTGATGAGCTCGAACTGTTCCCACGCCCTCCATCATAGCCTACGTAGAGGTGAACCTGTAAAGAAAACATAAGAAATGGTTTTGCGCTACCTGGCGGTTGAGCCGCAGTATGTGGCTTGTTCTATCCTTTTCCGGAGTGTTTTTAATTAATCTTTGGGCGGGCCGGGCTATCCTGCCGCGCAGTAGTTCGGATTCCTTTGGTGGTGTCCGGGACCTTTGCCTTTGACTCGAGGTTCGACTATAAGGTGCCGTCCATTGTTCTTGCAGTTAAAGCGGTGGTAGAATCTTCGACCGTGAGGGGGAATTTGGGCCTGCCATTAACCGTGATGACGCCGCGTGGACCGGGCATCTTTAATTTTCTGTAGGCATAATGTGGCACCGCCTTGAACCGAGCGAATGCGGTTCGTCTGAGCAGTGTCTGATGGTCGCTGTGAAAGGGGACAATGTCAAAGACTAAGTCTTTGGTACGGTGATTGTCCGGAGATCCGAAGACCACTTCCAGTGTGATTCAGCCTGTGCAATAGGCCTCTACACCTGGTATTATACCTTTAAAGGTGGTTTTTGTGGGCTTGATCCTTGAAGGGTTGATGCCCATTTTGCACATTGTATCCTGGTAAAGCAGGTTCAGGCTGCTATCTCCGTCCATAAGGACTTGTGTGAGGTGGAATCCGTCAATGATGGGGTCGAGGACCAATGCGGCCGAACCGCTATGACGGATACTAGTAGGGTGGTCCCTGCGATCGAAGTTGATCGGGCAAGAGGACCATGGGTTGAACTTTGGGTCGATTGTATAGACCTTCCTTAGTGCACGTTTCCACTTGGGAATGTGGCTTGCGCGTATCATATTCACTGTTTTCACCTGGGTGGGAATTTCATCTTTCCTCCTATATTCGGTGATCGGGGCTCTTCATCGTCGTCATTGCTTTGAGACCCCTTCCACTTGTTTTCGGCGTCTGACCTGCCGGCTTGTGTGAAGACCCAGCATTCTCTATTGGTGTGGTTGGCCGGTTTTCCAGGGGTGCCATGAATTTGGCATGGACGGTCGAGTATGCGGTCAAAACAGGATGGGCCTGAATTGTTTTTGTTGAATGGTTTCTTCCGCTGAACGGACTTGGAGCCGCTGAATCCAGCATTGAATGACGTGTCTTCGGCACTATCACCGTTTTTGCGGCGGTTGTGTTTGTTGCACCGTGATTTGTCGTTGCTATCTTTAGCTTTCGATGTGCCTGGATTGCTTGCTGTATTGTTGCTATGGACCAACCAGCTATCCTCGCCCGTGCAAAAGTGAGTCATGAGTGTTGTGAGAGCTTCCATGGACTTTGGCTTTTCCTGACCGAGATGTCGGGCAAGCCATTCGTCATGGATGTTATGTTTAAAGGCCGCTAGGGCTTCGGCATCCGGTCAGTCAACAATTTGGTTCTTTTTGGTTAGGAACCAGGTCCAAAATTTCCTGGCTGACTCTCCGGGCTGCTGGGCTATGTGACTTAGATCATCAGCATCCGGTGGGTGCACGTAAGTGCCCTGGAAGTTATCAAGGAATGCGTTTGCCAGGTTCTCCCAATTCTCGATGGAGTTTGCCGGCAAGCTGTTCAGCCAATCCCGAGCTAGTCCCTTTAGTTTTAGTGGGAGGTACTTGATGGCATGTAGATCATCTTCGTGGGCCATGTGAATGTGGAGAAAGAAATCTTCTATCCATACCGCGGGTATGTGGTGCCATCGTATGATTCAATGTTCACGGGTTTAAACCCTTCCGAGAATTCATGATCCATAACTTCATCAGTGAAGCATAGGGGATGTGTGGCGCCTCTATGCCAGGCTACATCCCGACGTAGTTCAAATGAGTCCGGTCTATTGTATTCGGCCCGGCCGGACTTTGGTTTGTTGTATCTGGCGTGACGGTCATCATCACGTCTTGTGGCGTGCCCCTGTGATCCATAGATCGATCTTGACTGTCCTGCTTTGCTTTCCAATACTTCTCGCAGGTCCTTCGTGTAGCCCCGGGCCTTGGTATTATCGTTTGATTGGCGGCTAGGTGCGGTCTAGACTTCGGGCTGGTACGCCATTTTGTCGCGACCGCGGGGTGGCCGGTCAGCCGCATCATGCGCTGGTAGTGTGGGTTTTAAAGCCTCCTCCTCGAGTTGAGGTAGCAGCCTGCGCTTTGGGTAGCTTTTGCTAGGGAGTTCGAGTCTGTATTCCTCGGCAGCCATGACCTTGGTCCATCTGTCAGTTAGTAGATCTTGATCAGCTTGAAGCTGTTGCTGCTTCTTCTTCAGGCTTTTTGAAGTGGATATAAGCCGGCGTTTGAAGCGCTCCTGCTCGACGGGATCCTCCGGCACGATGAATTCTTCGTTGCCAAGGCTTACTTCGTCTTTAGAGAGAGGCATGTAATTATCATCCTCTGATTCTTCATCAGTTGCATGTTCTTTAGGGCTAGCTTGCCCATCTTCTTGCTCGGCCTGCTCGAAGCCTGGCTGGGCAGGATTGTGTTCGTCTTGTTATCTCCTGTGCTTGCATCACTATTTTTGCTAAAGCGGGGCTTGTAGCGGCGCCGATGACGTCGGTGTCGAGATTGCTTCCCCAAGGGGTTATCTTCCGTTGCCTCATCGCCACTATTTTCTTTAGGGGTGTCCACCATATAAATATCATATGATGAGGTGGCGGTCCAGCTTCCTATAGGCGGTGGTTCCTGTTCTTCTCCTGCATCGTCGTCCATACCGTCGATGTCCTCGGAGTCGAAGTCAAGAACGTCGGTTAAGTCATCGACAGTGGCTATAAAGTGGGTGGTCGGTGGGGGACGAATTTCTTCATTGTCCGCTCCCCACTTGAGCCGGACATAGTTCAGCCAAGAATCTCCTGACAAGGAAAGAGAACTTAATGAGTTTAGCATGTCGCCCAAGGGCGAGTGCTAAAACATATCCGCGGCGGTGAACTCCATGACCGGCACCCAATCAGATTCGATAGGCACGGACGCATGCGGTTCAGATCCTGTGGCCGGAGACGAGTCCGAGAATCCGATGACGCCACTTTCATAGGAGGTGGAATTAGTCTTCGGCTTCGACGCTGATGAGTGTGCGGCCTCCGTGGCGGGGTCCATCCACCCGTCCTATGAAGGCACGATCTACTCCGGATTGATACCCGGTGCCAACATGGGTGCGATCTCCCGAATACTATCCGACGGCAGATCAAGGTCATGTCCGTCATGACTGCGGCGCACCTATCTTGGGCTCGAATCCATCGAATATCAAGTCTCCGCGGATGTAGGTAGTATAGTTTAAGCTTCCAAACCTGACTTGATGGCCATGGGCGTAGCTATCGATCTGCTCCAAATGGCCAAGAGAGTTGGCCCGCAGTATGAAGCCGCTGAATATGAAGATCTGTCCAGGGAGGAACACCTCCTCCTGGACCGCATCGTTGAAGATGATCGAAGGGGACATCAAGCCTTACAGCGATGGCACAGTGGAACTCTCAATGAAAGCACCAATGTCGGTGTCAAAACCGGCGGATCTCAGGTAGGGGGTCCCGAACTATGTGTCTAAGGCTAATGGTAACAAGAGGCAGGGAACACGATGTTTTACCCAGGTTCGGGCCCTCTCGATGGAGGTAATACCCTACTTCCCTCTTGATTGATCTTGATGATATGAGTATTACAGTAGTTGATCTACCACGAGATCGTAGAGGCTAAACCCTAGAAGCTAGCCTATGATTATGATTGTTGTTGTCCTATGGACTAAACCCTCCGGTTTAAATAGACACCAGAGGGGGCTAGGGTTACAAAGAGTCGGTTACAGAGAAGGAAATCTACATATCCGAATATCCAAGCTTGCCTTCCACGCAAAGGAGAGTCCCATTCGGACACGGGACGAAGTCTTCTATCTTGTATCTTCATAGTCCAATAGTCCGGCCAAAGTATATAGTCCGGCTGTCCGAGGACTCCTTAATCCAGGACTCCCTCACTCCCCCCTAAGTATGACTATCTCTCACTAGCCCTTGGGAACAAATGTAATATCTCCTTCCATCTATAAGTTTACCTCGATATCTCTCGGTGTATCTTCTATCGCGCACACAATTGTCACTCGATCTCCCACCCATGTTGTCCCATCACGATTTCCAGGGGATCTCTTTGTCAAAAACATACACTCTCTCCTCCCCATGTCTGCATTTTTTCACATGTCTCTCTCAACCTCTCTCCCTTGTTTGTTAGACCTCTCTTGGCCACGTGCTAGGGGTCTTTATCTCTCAGTTGCAAACAACCACACACTATCTCCTCACCTCGCTTCCGCTGTCGAAGATGCACGTGTGATATGTCTGCATAAGACACATACTTTTCTCTACTTTATCGTGTGTTTTCCATGTCTCTTTCGCACACGCACACACACTTTTTTCACTCACTCTTTCTATTTCTCTCTCTTTGTCTAGTTAGGTACTCTCTCACGTCCATGAACAAATGGATGTTTTGAAAACTCAAACCTCATAAAGGTTTGACCAGGTATATGTGGAGAAAAATGTTTACATCTAGAGCAATCATTAGATTCATCACAATATGTACTTACTTCATACTATCATTTATCTTTGGTATTCTAGATATAAGTCATTTCTTTATGGACTTGGTCAAAGTTTCAAAAGTTTGACTTTAAAAAAATATAGGCACTACATTATCGAACGGAGGGAGTACCTCTTTCTCTCTCTCTACTATGTCTCATGGGCCTCCCCTCTCACTCGATCTCTCTATACCGAGGGATTATATGGTCATTGTGTTAGCGTATAGCTCCGTATATTGTTTAGTTGCTCGGTCAACCAGTCCACATGCTTCCTTGTCAGCTCGTGTTCTCTATCTTCATGTGCTGTCCCATGTGGCAGTGGGTGAAAATAAGTAAACTAGAGGCACATCTGACACGCGGTGAAGTAAAAAAAGTTGAAACCACTCACGGTAGTACCCCGCACGCTAGTAAATTGAGGGCACACTTCTTCCATGTGAAGGACGCACTCGCGCACACTTCACCACTGCGCGGCGGCATGCACACAAGGACGCACCCGTGCACACCCAGCACACAGTAAACACCAAGCACACGTGTACACCGGTGTTGCCGCCGGCTGAGATGGACGGCAAGGCAGCCAGCAAGCGGAGGCGGCTCGAGCCAAAACCGCGTCTGGCGAGCCTGGACTTCATTAGCAGCCTCCCCGACAACATGCTGCTTGTCACCATTGACCTCCTGCCCACAAAATCTGTCATGCTGACCACCCTGCTCTCCCAGTGGTGGCGCCCGCTCTGGCGCCGTGGCCCCCTCAACCTCACCGTCGACAGCTGCCTCTGCGACGGGGATTGCAAATGCATGGCCGCAGTCTCCAAGATCCTTTCATCGCACCCTGGGCCAGCCAGACGCCTTGACATCTGCATGTTCAGTACCAACTGCAAAGTCAAAGCCAAGTTTGAGGAGTGGTTCTTATCCCTTACCCTAGATCTTCTTGAGGAGCTCCGGTTTGAAGCTAGACGATGTCGCTCTCTACCGCCATCCGCGCTCTGCCTCAGCCAACACTGCGCTGCGCCAGCTTTAGCTCCTGCTGTTTTCCCCAGATTAATGCCGCCCCCGCCCTTCTTCTCCCTCAACTCAAGAAGCTCGACCTCTTCGACGTTGGCATCTCATAGAAGGCTATGGAGCACCTGCACAGCTATACTGCACTTGAGTACCTTCGTCTTCGGCAGATCCACGGGTTCATTAGCCTCCACATTGCCTCGATGAATCTCCGATGGATTTATGTGTCTTGCAGGCCCCGCAACAGGACATCAATTGGGAAGAGATCACTCCAGCTGTTCCACATTATGGTCATTGAGAATGCGCCTTCCCTTGAAGGATTCCTTGTATCTAATCTAGAAGGTCCAACAAAAATCAGGGTCATTGACGCGACAAAATTGACATCGTTGGTGTACACGCCTGCCAAATTGTCCGAACTCTTTATTGCATCTGTAATCGTTCAGGTGCAACACTCATCTTCTTCTCCATCTTCTTGAAATTCATATTTTTCAATTTCTTCTTGATGTATTTATGACTGTCATCTAGAAAATGATTCCCACAAGCTTGACCCAGTCTGTGCGCACAGTGAAGATCTTGGCAATAAAATCTGTCGGCCCCAACTTGGATCAAGCTGTTGGATTCCTTACATGCTTTCTATGCACGGAGAATCTACTCATTGAGGTGAAACTTCTTTCCTATTAGTAAACGGTAATCACAACGTAGCTCAATTCTTTCGCAATTTTCCCAAATTGTGATGACAAGTGTAGTTTTCAAAACTGCATCTACACACTGCATCGAAAGAAATGTTTTTAGTATTTTTTTCTCACGTGATCACCTGCATCGTTTTTTGTTGTTGTTGTACTACTAGTAGCCTAGGTTAGTCATAGTGGCAAGTAACTTAGACTAGTAACTACATGGTTAGCTTAAGAGCAAGTACTACCTCTGTCCTGATTTACCCTTCGTATTTTGTAGTATCAAAATCTGAGCATAGATTCAACTGACAAAATGTTAATGCATGTAACTAAAAATTATATCGTTGTATTCGTATTTGAACATAATTTCAAGTGGTATAATTTTTGGTGACATGCATTGGCATTTTCTTAGGTAAATCTATGGTCAAAAGTTTACACTAAATACAAGGTAGTACAAAAGTGGGCTATAACGGTCCTCCACTATGTAGGCCAAAACATGTGCCAAATTCACTTCTGATGCATTTGGCGTCGATGCCCCTCCATTGCTCACCTGGTGCCCCAATCCGGATCACCTACTTTGCTCTGGTGCCAAATTAACTCACACAATGAAAAAACACTTGCGTGGGAGAGGGAGAGGACTGAGGCAATAAAAAAACACTTGTTTGGGAGAGGCAAATGATGGTGTAGTTGCTTTGATCGATTTGTTTATACATGTGGGTCTGTGTGCATAGCAGTGCCAACTCTCTCACATCGCTAGAGTGATGCCAAAATACTTTAATTTGACATCGATGCGTATTATGTGGCATATTTTTGAGAAATATGGCATCATCCACATAGTGGAAGGCAACAAATGCCCAAGCTCTTCACGTGCTCCTAGGTAAATGAGAGGAAAGAGAGAGAGAGAGAGAAAGAGAGAGAGAGGGGGGGAGAGAGAGATAGTGAAAAAATATCACTAGCCCTACAACCAACCCTATTGTGTGAGCGAATGATATTGGTACCTCCTGATGACACGGCAATCTTATATAGCCAACTGCTCTAATATGTTCTCTTCTTTTGCAGATAAAAAAAGACTCAAAAGTGAAAAATGTGCTGCAGTATAACAATCTCATCGAATGCCTTGTTCTCCATCTCACTGAAATTGATTTGATCGACTACCAAGGAAGCACATCTGAGATTAAATTGGCCAGGTTCTTTGTCCTGGAGGCAAGTGTGCTCAAGGTAATGAGGTTTGGCGTTCTCTGACGCAACAATGAATGGCGTGCTGATCACCACAAGCGTCTAAGCCTAAATGACAAAGTCTCCGCATAAGCTGAATTGTTTTGAAACATCAACTCGACAGAGACTCAAAAATTTATTTGCCCATTAGTGACTTGTCAGGGCGGTGGATTTTAATTTGTACAATAATGTTGCATCCACCTAAAGTAACAAAAGTTCTTACGTAAACTTCCTAATAATTCCCTCTTCGTAGGTGTTACTCCTAGCATTTGTAATATCAGTTTGAAACTTGTAATAGTACGACTATCCAGCACGAGGTACTATGTTACAATAAATGTTGGTATGCATAGGTGCGACAACAATATATGCATTACTCGAGTACAATATTTGTTATTACCAGCAATAGCCCATGCATTGCAAGGAACAACAAGATGCATTTATACGAGTTGTTTATCTTGTGGGAGACGAAGATAAACGAGGGAAGGCCTTATCTGCAAATGTGGAGAGGGGTGCAGGTATCTTTTTGCAAAATTTCCATAGTTTGCTTTCTATCCACCAGATATTGTAGGATGGCAGGCACACCATCATCACCAACTCGGTTTTTCAACAAGAGTTTCTCTATTTCTCTATACTACTATAAAAACCTTTGAGTTCGTGATCTAGATCTAACACATACAAAACAACTCCGTGTCTAGATCTAATGCATACAAAACAAATTGCTGTAGTTTTGCAAAAACATGTCTGCACTTGTTCCCTATTTACAAACAACTCCGTGTCTCACAATCATCCTTATCTCTTCCTCACCACATCTAGAAGGCCATGGAACAATCTGGCGCAATGGCCGCTATCGGTGCCGTCCACCTCCAATCTTGGTGTTCCATGCAATGCACGGGCATCCTACTCGTATAAGAAAAGAGTAGAGATACTCATGGTAATGCACGGGAAATTATGTCGAACACGGGTAGTTGTAAGCAGGCTAGCTCTATAGCCACGATGATAGTGACTGCACACGGTGAGGCTGACTTTGGTATGTTGAACACGGTGCCTACACTCAGGTGTCATCTCTGGCACAGGGTCTTGTCACTTCACTGTGAGGAGTAATTTGACCAACGGGTACTACAGTACTAGTACTACATTGGAATTACTACTACTAGTCTAGCACCACCTTCTGGATTTAGTAGTCCTACCACGTCCGTCTAGATTTATTATTTGACTAGCAATATCTGGTAGTGCATGTCACAAAAAATATACTACTCCCTCTATGAATAAATACATGGAGTATTGTTTTATTTGGTTTTGAACATAGTTCCCGATGATATTATACACTCTCCCTTCCGATAGATGGCTCAAATATGAAGTCTCATCAATCAGACTACTATTGTACTCACCGAGCGGCCAGCTTGGTAAGCTACCAACAAAAAATTGCAATCAAAAACTACTATTGTACTCTGTCGGTGCAACAGACCCAGGGCCTGTTGACCTGACTATGCATAGGCACAAGATCAAGAGTAGGGCACCAGAACAAGAGATCAAAAGACTCGGAGAACCAGAGATAGAGCAGAAGGAACGAAGACCAAGACAAGGAGCAAGATATCGTCGAAAGAGAGGCCTCGCTTGCAGGGCAGGCGAGCCCGGCAAGGGGTGAGGCCACCCCCAGAAGAGAAGGACCAACGCGTCCGGAAGGGCCTGCCGGGACTCGCTAAGACCAAATCACTCCATCGACTACCCCACCACGACCCACATCATGGATCAGTGCGATGTCAAGACAGATGATGATTAAGTGACAACCAATCACCACATGGCGGCCACTTCCTACCAAATGAACCCACAAATGACACTCGTCCAGAGACATGTCAAGCGAGCAGGCATGGAGCTGGCAAATTAGCCCGACAAGCCTTGCCGGGCGACCAACGATGTGACACTAAGTGGCACATTGAATGCACGTTGTCATCCTGTAGAGTTAGGTATGATATGCTTGTTTGCTATCATATCAGTGTATAATGACCTATTTTCCATGGTGGTAACCCCTTGAGATATAAAAGGAGGCCCATGGCAATGATGAGAGGGGTTGGAAAACTTAGATCACACACCCCCATACACACGTAGTCTCCACTGCCCTGAAGCGACCCTGCCGGCAAGTGTACTACGCACCACCTCCACCTTTTCCGAATCAAGCCACCAAAGAAGGAGTAGGGTTTTACGCCTCACCGCAGCCTGAACGTGATCCCCTACCGCACTGCCTTGCGTTGGTTTGCTCTTTGTGCAATGCGACTTCCCCTGCCGAACCAGCAAGGGGCCGTCCTGGTCCCATAGGTGGTCGTTGTTTCCCGCGACATCTTTGGAGCGCCAGGTAGGGGGATCACTTGTGCGAACCTGAAGATGTAAGAAGTGTGTCATCTTCATCGACATCTGCATCGTCGACGGCGCCATCGACTATGGCACCCACGAAGAAATCAGCTCCTTTAGCTCATCCGTTCACCTCGAAGGCTTCGCTACCCGCGGCCTCCAATGTTGCGGGGGGCACAGAGACGCACAAGGGTGCGAATGCTGTGGGGGGGGTGTGGCCGGAGCAGGCGGCACCGCCACCACCCCCTCGCGGCCGACGCTGGAGTAGAAGATGCCGTAGGAGAGCGACGTCAGCAACACCATGACGGCTGCGCTCCGGCCGTTGACAGGAGCAACCATAGCGATGGCGCTCAGTCTGGGTCGAGCCACCACCCTGCGACCGTCCATGCCACGGGCGCGACCGCTGCGCGTGCACACTCCCCGGGGTGCGACGACCAAACTGGTGCACCCAACAGAGCTGATGGCCCTCAAGCACCTCCGCCTCGCCACCCTGCTACCAAGATGGTTGCACCACAGCAGCGTGGGCGCAGTGCAGCCGCCGCTGGCTCCGCTAGGAGCCGGGCGACGACGCGATTGACATTGTCATCATCTATGCCAAGCATGGCCTCGGAGGCCATGGCACAGGCCCAGTTTCTGCTAAGGTGTGGGGACCCCGACTCATAAGTCGTGATCACCGAATGCACGTGTACAGTGATCCCAGAGATCAATGCTCACTGAACACACAGAAGCTGAATAACAAGAGTCTTACATCCATACATACCATATTACACAAGTAGGACCATTATGGTCGAGCCTTGAGTACAACATCGCAGCGGAAAAACTTCATCGATAACTTGGACCCATGCCATCTGCCTTAACCCTACAGGCATTCTGACTGGGGAGCGTCCTAGCTCGCGTGCTCGTCACCGAAGAGTTCCTCATCACATCATGTTCTTTCATGCCTGGTCAATAAAATAACCAGTGGCAAGCCAATGAGTACTTTGAATGTACTCGCAAGCAACCCATGATTTGGTTCAAGGTACAGTAATGCATGACATAGGTAAAGTTTTTGCATAAAGCTAGTTTTGAGTGCAAGGACATGTTCAACATCCTATAAAGCATGCATCAAGAGAATTCAAGTAACCATGAGATCTGGTCACAGATATCAACATAAATAGAATGGGCACCAACCCATTTATCATAAACAGAGGGGGCACCAACCCATCTCAATCGTGTCAAGTCCTTTGACTTGATCCAAGACATCTCCATCATCTCACACACACTGGGTTTGAAAACAAGTGGACGTAGCCCAAGAGCGGTTACCCAACTGTCCATGACCGTGGACACGGCTATTCGAATAGTTTTACACTCTGCAGAGGTTGCACACTTTACCCACTAGATCCGGGGAGCTTCCGTGTCATCCACGACCCGCGGTACCTCAAGTACCCGGGTAAGCACCCGATCACTACCTTTCCCTAGACGACACTAACATGGAGTCCACTCGATTGGCAGTAACCCCCGTGCCCAACATTTCAAATAACATTTTCATGGAGCCTTGCTCCCATTTCCATCACATACCACTGGCACGGGGTACCAACGGTGTGTCCGGTGCCCCATAAAGATGGTCATGGCCGCCCTACCTGGCACGACCCCGTCCCAAGAGAGAGCACCAACTCTCCCCTGTCACTAGTAATGCGGGCTCCAAGCTAGTATCGGTCTAGGTACTCAATAATGCCCTTTCCCATATAAGGGTAGAGTGGTCGCGCATGTAAGGTTGGAATAACGGTCGCAACTCCGACCAATCCGTTTTGAAAACAACACACCCTTTGCTTGGCACACCACTTCGTCCTCAAGTGGTCACCCATCTCATCATCTCCCTCGGGCATAAGTGGCACCCGACGGGGTTTTCGAAAAGACTTGAAAATATTTTGTCTCCATCACCATGCATAACCCCGTCCCTTTTTGCGTAGCACTACTTAGTATCCTATCTACTCCCACCGGCATAACCCTCATAAGAAGGTAGGGCCATGCACAATGCAAGTGTCAATGATAAAATAACGGGGCAACCAATCCACGTGGTTCACCATCTCACCATGATTCCGATGCGACAATAATGAAGAGCTATAAATGACATGCATATAAAGGGGTTTCATAGTCATGGTCAAAGGGCTGCTTGCCTGTTTCAACAAGGTCTTCGAGGTCTTCAATGTCTCTGGTCCAACTCCGAGCATTTCGTCTACTTCGTCCACTATCGTTGAAAGCAACCATAATAAGCAACACAACAAGGCAAGAATAAATGTGCTCTAAAAATGGGAAGTTGACTTTTATTGGATACCTCTGGTCATATGAGGGATGACCAAAGTGATTTCATTGGAAGTGGATCAATGGACATCTCCGAACATTTCCATATGACGGAATCAAGAGGTTTATGGTTTTGCAAGAAGTGTATAGAAATATATTTTTGAAAAATGAGCAAAGGCACCCATTTAACAAAGGATGATTTTAGAAGCATCTAGGAATTGGTTTCACTGGATTTGGAGTTCAAATGAATATCCTATGATTTTGCAAAGTTGGCTATATACAAGGAAATACACCACTAGTTGAGGTGATACAGAAAATATTAGTAAAAATGTTCAAAAACTAAGTTTTTAACTTAGATGCATCTAGAAATTTGAATCATGGGATTTGGGTCAAGTTTGAGCTCTCTGTGATTTTCTAAAGTTCATCACAGAAATAGGAAAACAAGATTTGATAAATGTTTGTGAGGAAAAAGTCTCTGGAAAAATGTGCATGTTGCACCAACAGGTAGAGCATGATTTATGGAGTCCCTAGAAATTTGAATCATCAAATTTGGACTTAGAATAAATAATCTATGGATTTTACAAGCTGCACAGAAAAGAAAAACGGGAAAAAGGGGTTTTACCCAGATGGGCTGGATCTGGGCGGCGGCGGTGCGCACCGGGCGAGGCTTAGCGGCAGGCGCCACTGGGCCGGCCCAGTGACTCGGCCGCACGCGCGCAGGGGCCACGTCGAAGGCGGCCTCCAAGAAATACGCCTTCGCGCGAGGGAGGCGGTGAAGGGGGAAGGCGCCTCCACTTAAACGGCGGGGCCCAGCCGCTGGGTCGCTGACGCGCGGGGCCCGCCTGTCGGGTTCTTCCCCAACCTCCCGCGCGGGCGCGTCGGGAGACAGAGGAGGCGAGGCCGGACGGTGCGGGCGCTCTCCCCTACGGTACGGGCCACCTCCGGCGACGCCCGGCGTACCGGAGCGCTCAGGAGGCCATGCCGCACCCACCCGTGGGTGGCACGGTCTCCCCGAGGCATCGGGCTGAGCAGGGCATTGGCCGCGGCGGACGAGGCTGACGGTGAGGTTGGGGGCACGGAGCTGCGGCCGCGGAGAAGAGAAAATGGAGTCCGGGAGAGGTCCGTGGGGAAGTGGGCGATGCTCTGGTGCAGGTAGGAGGGTGAGAGGAGCACCGGAGAGCTCAAATTTGAGCGGTGGCCGGCGGCAAGATTTCCGGCCATGGAGGTGGATGGGGGCACTAGGGGAGGATTGGGTTGGTCCAGAGGGACTCTAGGGGAGAGGGGGAGCAAACGGAGTGGAGAGGAGGCTCGGGGGTGGCCTTAAATAGCCGCCCCGTAGCTCATGGTGGACGCGGCGCACGGGTGGCCACGGCAACGGCTCGGGAGGCCAGGAGGGAGGGAGTGAGGTTGTCTACGGCGTTCGTGGGCGTGGTCCAAGTCGGGGAAGAAGGAAAGGGGAAGCGGGCGAGGTCAGAGGCGCGCGCGTGGGAGCATGCCCATTGGAGCTCTCGGGCGGCCGGCGCGCGTGCGAAAGGAGGCAGCAGGAGGGAGAAGGAGGAGTGGGCCACCTCGGTGTCGTGTTGCGGACGTCGAGGAGCATCGACTGGCGCAAGGGGGAGGCTAGAGGTGGTCGGGGGTGCCGTGTCAACGGTCGGGAGCACGCTGACGTGCTCCAGAGCGCGCAAATGGCCGGCACCCGCAGCTTTTCCTCGCGTCCTCACGCGCCCACTTGTGTCTAGCGGCTGCTCAGGGGAGTAAATAATGTGGGAAAGGCATTGGATGCCCTGGGGCTTGCCAGGAGTGAGAGAGAGGTGAGAGAATGGGAGGAAAGCTGTTGTCCAGAGGGGGAAAGTGAGGGTTTCACCTCCAAATAATTGAGCTGTGGATCAGCCATTGCAACTGGACGTGCAAGGGGACCAGGTGGGGCTGTGGTAACAAGTTAAGCTCATGGAGAATAGTGGAAGTGGCCAAAATAGGCATTTTAATTATCTGCCAGAAGGTGTTTGATGATGGTTTGGGCAAGTAAATGATTTGCATCTGCCATGAGACTCCATAGGGTGAAATGACACATATAATTAGGGCCTTCCACCAGTTTGGAGATCATTTGAAGAAAGTTGACAATGCAACTTTGGTAAACCCTAGGAATTAGCAGAAATGAACTTGTGTAGATTTAGTTGAGTAAATCACTTCTCCTTGATGTACCACTTGGTGTGGTGGCCTCATTTGGTTATGTGATCATGCTCACAAAAGTTGGGGTCAAGGAGAGAAAGTTGGTAATGCAAAGTTGTTCAAATATGGTTCTGGACAGAAAGAGTTTTGGGGCACTTTGATCAAGTTAACTTGCTCTCCAACTTGTGCCATTTGGTCTAGATGCATAATTAGACCATTTGAGCAAGTTCACAAGGTTTGAGAACATTTGGACATGTTTGGTAATGTAAAGTTGCTCAAACTTCAAAATGGACAGAAATGGTTTTGAGAGGTTTTGATGATGTTATCTTGTTCTCCAAGTCATGAGACTTGGCAAGATCATCCAATATGTCATATGAGACATGATAGAATTTTCTTGGAATATTTGGAGAATATTTCCTTTGTAAATATTTCAAAAGCTTGAAATATCCAGAAAGGGTTTTAGAGGGATTTGACCAATATTTTGAACATGACCATGTGTTGAAACTCTTATATATGGACAATATATGTCCTATGAGTTTCCCTAAATTTTGTCAAATATTTTTTTGAAACAGTAAAGTAATTTTTCCTATTAAAGACCATTTCTGGCCTTAAGAAAAAGCTCTTAAATAAAATAGGAAAATAACTTTCAAAATTATATTTTTGTGGTTTCTGGTTATCCTATATCTAATAGGAGCCAAATACATTTTTAGAAAGAGTTTTACTGCCCTTAATTAAGTACTTGCAGTGCAAACCTCAATTCAGGGGTTTTTGGAAAACTAAATTTAGAAAATACTTTTTGGCCAAATTATTTTTGTAAGAAAATTCTATATTGCTCTATACACATGGCATGATCATTGGGAAAAGGTTTTGGATCAAGGAGATGAAGTATAGGAGTTGGAGGATTTGTTTGATTTTTAGAGCACTAGCAAACAGCAGACAACCATTCAATCAATGCAAGGACAAAACACTCAAAAGTTTTTGTCAAACCACATTTTAGCATGATTATTGACTTAAGTGTTGTGCCATGAAAATCAGGGTGTGACATAAGGTTTCCACCAGCGGCCACGCAGATGGATGAGTGGCGAGCCACAATTCAAAGTCTGCTTGGTTTCACCAAAGACAAAGCCTCCCCAAGCCACAACAACAGCCCGTGCCGCTACCTGCACGAGGGAGGACGTCCACATGGTGCAGTCCACGCTGCGGCGGCTGGCGCGGGCTCAACCAAATCAAGAACTCGATGGTGCCTCGACGGCCTCTTCCGATCCTCAGACATGTCCAGGCCAAAGGCAAATCCCGAAAGGAGGGCGGAGGAGATGTGTGCGTCGCCGAGCGGAGTCGCAGCAACCTCCTCCGAGCCGACAGGCGCGGCGGCCCTGACATCGATGAACCTACTCTTGGCGTTGGCAGGCTCCTACCCTTCAAGGTTGGCTGTCCTTCCTTCACCTAGGAGTTGCGGCAAGTCTGTCGGCCGTCCATTCGCACGTTCAAGCCAGAGATACCTGAGAAGTATGATGGAAGACTGAACCCGAGAGAGTTCCTGAGCATCTACACCATCACTGTTCAGGCTGCCGGGGGAAGAGATGAGAAGGTGTGCGCCAATTACTTCTCATTGGCACTCAAATCCAACGTGAGGTCCTAGGTGATGCATCTGCAGGAGAACTCTGTTTCGTTGTGGGCAGATCTATGACATGAGGTCATCGGCGCTTTCACCAGTGGCCACCAGGAGTTAGGCCGCCCCGGCGATCCACAGCTTCTCAAACAAAAGGAAGGAGAGACCCTCCGTAAGTTTTTTGAAAGATTCAGTAAAGTTCATAGGAATATTCCAAATCTCCATCCGGCAGCCATGATAGATGCCTTCCAATCCAATGTGCGCAACCGCCGAATTCATGCCAATATGAACATGCGGTTACCAAGACTGTGAAGGAGCTATACACCCTGGTAGATAAGTGTGCCCGGATGGACGAAGGGAGGAAACGTCCTAGAGAGGAAGATTGCATTAATGTTGATTCAGAGGACGATGATGAATCCACCAGTCAGAAGCAACCTAAGAAGCACAGCAAGAAGCAAAGGGATAAGGCAGTATTGACCGTTCAAGGGTCTGGCACCCCAGTACTGGCAAGATCGCCAAGACTGAGGGCCCCGCAACGAGATTGCCATGTGCGCCGATTGTCGGGAAGCTACAGCTGCCGAGAAAGGCCGGGAAGGGCGATGGGCCGTACTACAAGATCCACCAGACCAAGGGCCGCGACCTTCAGGAGTGCTATCAGGTCGAGCAGTTGGCCAAGAGACAGAGGGAAGAGTATGATAAGTGGGATAAGGAAAAGGGTCGGAATGCCAAGGGCGGTAAGGGCCAAGGCAATGGAGCAAATCGCCCCGACAAGCCCTTTCGGAACAAAGGAAAACCCACCGGGGGCCAGGAGAAAGAATTCTGCGGTGGTGAGAGTGACAAGGGGGATGAAGAGGAAACCAGTGAGCATGAGTTTTAGAAGGCCACGGACACCCTATGCATTGACGGGCTTCCATCTTTGCACACCTCCCACCACCAACTCAAGCGATGGGCTCGGGAAGTCAATGTCGTGGAACCAGCGCCGTAGGCCCGGAAGCCGCTCAAATGGTCCCGTACGCCCATCATCTTTGACGTAGAGGATCATCCTAGCCTCACCGCCATGGTAGGATGCTTGCCTTTGTTGGTTTATCAAACAATTCACAACCTCAAGGTCACAAAGATGTTGGTGGATGGTGGGGCCAGACTGAATCTGATTTCCCCGGCAGTTATCGACATGCTTCAAATATCAGAAGAAGAGTTAGAGGTTACAGGCACGTTTCAAGGAGTCAACCCCGGCAAGAGTCATCCTAAAGTGAAGATTACGTTGCCAGTAACATTTGGTGGGGAGCTTAACTACCGGACTGAGAAGATTGTGTTTGACGTAGTTGACCTCCCCCTACCATACAATGCGATCCTTGGACGCCCTGCCTTGGCTAAATTCATGGTGGATCCCACTATGCCTACATTACCCTGAAAATGCCTCGGACGCTAGGAGTCCTGACCATGCCATCAGATGAGAAAGAAGCCGTCATTTGTGTAGACAAGATGTACAGGGACGCGGTAGCAGCAGAGGCTGCAATGGCAGCAGTTCCCGCCAAGGAGAGCAAAGGAAAGAAACAGGATTGTAGGGCTTCTGGCAAAGAGTCCAGGAAGCGTGCCCCTCCGAGTGCACGTCACCTGTTGACAACATGCAAGAGTGTTCCAATAGCAAGAGATCTAAGGTTGCTGCCTGCAAGTGAAAAAGGTCCCGGCAGGGCTGGCTCGCGTTGATGGTACTTTCACCATCAGTGCCACCCTTGATGACAAATAGGAAAGCACGCTCATTTCCTTCCTGCGGGCGAATATCGATGTGTTTGCATGCCAACCATCTGATATCGCCGGTGTTCCCAGGGACATAATCGAGCACCACCTTGCTGTCTGCCCACACGCCAGACATGTTAAGTAGAAAGTTTGGAAGCAGGCCTTGGAGAGGCAACAATTCATTGCAGAAGAAATAAAGAAGGTTGAAGTAGTTGGTTTGGTTAGAGGAGTGCTACATCCCACTTGGCTATTAAACCCAGTAGTAGTCCGGAAGGCGAACGGGAAGTGGAGGCTGTGCATTGATTTCACAAACCTCGACAAGGCTTGCCCAAAGGACCTGTTTCGCTTGCCGCGTATTGATCAGATAGTGGATTCCACCTCAGGTTCTAATTTACTCTCATTCCTGGACGCCTATTCTGGGTATCACCAGATCTTCATGTTAAAGGAAGACGAGGAGAAGACATCATTCATCACTCCATGTGGTACGTATTGCTTTGTCCACATGCCATTCAGATTAAAGAGTGCCGGCACTACTAGGAAAAGGGCTATAGATGGAATTGACACTAATGGCGCACCAGACATGTGGTGCGCCATTAGTATATACTAATGGCGCACCACACCCTGATGCGCCATTAGTGTTGAAACTACTAATGGCGCAACCTGCTCACGGTGCGCCATTAGTACTGAATTTTTTTTTGAACTAGTGCGCCTCTCCAAACATACTAATGGCGCATCCTCTGGTGGTGCGCCATTACTAGTTGTAACTAGTAATGGTGCACCGGCCGGAAGGTGCGCCACTAATGTTATTTTTTTATTATTGTTTTTATTCCTTTTTTTGCAAAAGTACTAATGGCGCACCATCTGGGGGTGCGCCATTAGTAACCTGGATTACTAATGGCGCATTTTTTGCTGGTGCGCCATTAGTAAGTGGGCAGCAACAAGATATTTTGGACAGCCTCTCCTCCCACACTCACTTTCTCCCCACTTCATTCTCTCCACCGCCTCCTCCTTGTCTCGGGCGCCTCCTCTTTTTCACCTCATTTCCACCATAGATTCATTCAAATTAAGTGGTTAAGTTACCTTGTTTTGCTAGGTAAGTAAGGGGGGAAGCTATATTTATGTTGTTCTCCCTACAACAATGTGCACATGCACTTTTTATGGCCTATCTAGATCTATGTATGTTCGTGGTGTTGCATATGTTTGTGGTGTTGCATATGTGTTTGTGTTTGGAGGTGTACCGGTATTTGAAATGCGATAGTTGCCAATATTTTGCCGGAATGTTGATTCATTTCCGTTTCGGCGAGAATTTTGGCATTAAGCATTCTTTTTGGTCCTATTTTTAGGGAAAGTCATGCCAAATTTTTTTCTTGGTTCTAAAATATCGTTTTGCTCTACCCCGCAGGCGACCATGGTCCGCACGATGACCGAAGGCATCGTGAATAGGTTTTTGAGGTCCGCGAAGGCCGAGATGCTTCAAAAGAATGAGACGGAGATAAGATGTCCGTGTCGAAGATGCAAGCTGAATAGCCTTATTCCGGACCCGGATTCCGGGAAGGGGCGGGACCACCTGCTCTTGCGTGGTTTCATGGATGGCTATCGGTGGCAAGGTGATGAAGATGACTACGAAGTCGTCCATGGGATCAATGGGCAACATGCCAGAGAGGACCAAAGATGGGCCAAAAGCAAGGGCAGACTTGAAATCAATGGGCATCAGGCAGGAGCTGCACGCTATATATGATGATGATGATGATGATGATGAGGCGAAGCAGGACACAGAAAGTCGTCGCAAAGGCAAAAAGGCCAAGAAGACCGGAAATGACTACCCTCCCGCGTGCTTCACTCTAAGTCAGGAGGAGATCGAGCAGTTTTTCACCTGCCTCCTAGGAGTAAAACTTCCTTACGGTTACGCGGGGAAGATAAGCAGATACCTAGACCCAGCGAAGCAGAAGTTCAGCGGGATGAAGTCTCACGACTGTCACGTGCTGATGACGCAGATACTTCCAGTTGCAATCCGTGGGATCATGGACGCGCACGTCCGTGAAGCGCTATTTGGCCTATGCAACTTCTTCGACGTCATCTCTCGGAAGTCGATTGGCGTGAGGCAACTCAGAAGGCTACAAGAAGAGATCGTGGTGATACTATGCGAGCTTGAGATGTACTTCCCGCCCGCATTCTTCGACGTTACGGTGCATCTGCTGGTCCATATAGTGGAGGATATCATCCAACTCGGGCCGACGTTCCTGCACAGCATGATGCCATTCGAAAGGATGAATTGTGTCATCAAAGGATACGTTCGCAACATGTCACGTCCAGAGGGAAGCATAGCCAGGGGCTTTCTGACCGAAGAGTGCATCTCCTACTGCACGAATTATCTAGGCATCGAGAACCCCGTTAGTCTGCCCGTCAATAGGCACCTCGGCAGGCTCGCTGGATGGGGTCACCGTGAGGGTCGCCGCGAAATGCATGTCGACTTCGAGGGTCGACTCGCCGACTTTGAAAGAGCAAACCTAGTCGCGCTACAACACATAGACGTGGTCGATCCTTGGGTGGTAGAGCACAAAACCTTTATTAAGAAGACGTACAATGACCGAGGCCAACAGAGGACGGACGGAGATATACTCAAAGAGCACAACTCATGTTTCACGCGTTGGTTCAAGCAGAAGCTTCTGTCGTACCCTTTACATGAGGATTCTTCCGCGGAAGAACAACTCATATTCGCCTTGTCACGGGGCGCCGAGCACAACCTGATGACCTATGAGGCGTACGATATCAACGGCTACACATTCTACACCGAGGCCAAGGACATGAAGAGCGATGGTTATCAGAACTCCGGGGTAACGATGGAATCCTACACCGGTAACGACAAGGACAGATACTACAGAAGGATCGAGGAGATCTGGGAGCTGAGCTATGCTGGAGAGAAGGTCCCGATGTTCCGTGTTAGATGGGCCAAGAACGTCATAAAAGAAGACCGATATTTCACCACCATGGTTATACCCGAAGCCAAATCCAAGACCGCGGGCGCAAACGTCACCGCGAAAAATGAGCCATGGGTACTGGCTTCCCAAGTGGACCAATGCTTCTTCATTACCGACCCGCCAAAGCCCAGTCGTGTTGTCGTGAGGAGAGGCAAAAGGAAGATCATCGGAATGGATGGAGTAGCCAATGAGCAAGACTTCGACAAGTACGGCGACCCGAGGATCGAACATGACGACAATGATGAAGTAGCAGCATACACCACAAGAAGAAGCAGGACCACCCTACCTAAAGGACGTCTGTTCCACAGAAGAACTCCATTTGCGAAAAAGAAGGGCAAGAAGATTGTTAACAGATAGCTAGCTAAGATCGATTATATTTAAATCACAGCCTTCATTTCTCGATTGTATTTCATGGGCACTTTTTGAACTATCATGAATATTTTTAAATTTCATGGACACTCTATCTCGATCCCCCTCCATCTCGATCGCTATCCCACCTCGCCAGATCCGGTCCCCCTCGCCGCCGAGCACCCCCCGGTCCACCGGCCGCCGCCGCCAACCCCCCGCACCCTCGATTCCACCACTCAACCGCCGCCGCCGACCCCCCGCACCCCTCCCCTACTCAACCGCCGCCACCGACCCCCCGCACCCTCCCCCGCTCCACCGGCATTACTGTTTGATGATATTTTTTTAAAAAATATTACTATCTTATAAAAAAATTACTGTCTTATAAAAAAAATATTACTGTCTTATAAAAAAAATTACTGTTATGATTTAAACAAGTTTGAACATATTTAAAAACAAATAAGTATCAAACAACATTTTAAAATGCATAAATTTTTTTTGTGGAGCCTAGGAATCGAACCCAGGACCTCCTGGTGTGAGAACTGGCACCTGACCAGTCGAGCTAGTAGAGGGGAGTTGATGTGGATGAGGTCACGTGGGTGATAACCTGTTGGCTCGAGCGGAAATAAAAAAAAATACTAATGGCGCACCAGGCCGAGGTGCGCCATTAGCATGTATATACTTATGGCGCACCGAGGGGTGGTGCGCCATTAGTATTGTGCCCACTACTTCGTACCCATCCCCTCTCTCTCCCTCGCCCGAGCCCGAGCCCTCGATCCCCTCTCTCTCCCTCGGCCGAGCCCTCGCCCTCGATCCCCTTCCCCTCTCCTCTCCCTCGCCCTCGATCCCCTTCCCCTCTCCTCTCCCGACGCCGCCGCCCCGCCACCCCGCCGCCCCGCCGCCCTCGACGCCGGCCAGATCCGCCGCCACCTCTGCTCGAGCTTCTCCCATCGACCACGCCGCTGCTCGCGTGCTTCTTCTCTCCCGCGACCCCGCGACCCCGACATCGTCCCCGCATCCAGAGGTGGTGCGCAATTAGTATGCCAAAGCACCTGGGTATACATGGCCCCTGGGAGGCATACTAATGGCGCACCCTGGCATATACTAATGGCGCACCCGAGGTGCGCCATTAGTATACCAGATACTAATGGCGCACCAGGTGGTGCGCCATTAGTAAAAATTACTAATGGCGTGCTATCAATGGTGCACCACAGATGCGCCATTAATAGCCATAATAGGTGCGCCATTAGTAGGGGTTTTTCTAGTAGTGTGGGTCAACCTTTGCAAGGGTAGTCCAGATTTGTTTTGAACCTCAGTGGCACAAAAACATTGAGGCTTATATGGATGACATTGTGGTCAAAACCAAGGACGGAGCAACTCTCATCCAAGAATTGGAGGAGACGTTTACAAATCTGTGCAAGATCAACTTGAAGTTAAACCCAGAGAAATGTGTGTTTGGCATCCCACAGGGGGATCAAAGCCAATCCCAGCAAGATTAAAGCCATCGCGCAGATCCAAGCGCCAAGGATAGTTAAAGATGTGAAGCACCTGATGGGATGCGTTGCCACGCTTAGCAGATTCATCTCCAAGCCTGCCGAGCGTGCCCTGCCGTTCTTCAAAATTTCAAAGAAGTCAGGACCCATGGAGTGGACCCCTAAAGCAGATGCAGCTTTGCAAGAGCTGAAGACCTACTTTTCCTCTATGCCATCCCTAGTTGCACCCAAGCCCCAGGAGCCGTTGTTGTTGTACTTGGCGGCAACAAACCAAGTGGTCAGCGTAGCCTTAGTACCATAGCGAGAAGTGGATGAGAAAGAGAGTAAATAGAGGCCAGCAGGGCCAGAGAGGGATAAGAGAAGCAGTGAGCATGACAACAATGACGACCCCAAGGACGCGACAAGGAAGAAAGTGGTGCAACGCCTAGTGTACTTCGTCAGCTCGTAGTTACAGGGGGCTAGATCGAGGTATTCTGGCATGCAAAAGTTCATCTTTGGCCTCATCATGGCCTCAATGAAACTGCGCTACTACTTCCAAGCTCATGAGGTCATAGTTGTTACTCGTTTCCCGTTACAGCGGATACTCCAAGACCCAGAGGCTATCGGCAATATAGTGGAGTGGGCTTTGGAGTTATCCAGCTTTGGCTTGAGGTTTGAGAGCACATCAACTGTTCAGAGCAGGGCACTGGCAGAGTTTATTGCTGAATGGACGCCAACCCCTGATGAGGAAGTGACAAAGACAGTTGTCCCTGGCAAGGAATCACCCCAAGAATGGATCATGTATTTTGATGGTGCTTTTTCCTTGCAACGTGCGGGGGATGGCGTGCTTCTTGTTGCCCCCACCGGGGAGCACTTGAAGTATGTCATCCAGATGGATTTCGCACTGGAAGTGGCCACCAACAATACACCAGAGTATGAAGGGCTCCTTGCCGGGCTCAGGATTGCAGCAGAATTTGGAATTAAGAAGATGATCATTCGAGGAGACTCACAGTTGGTGGTGAGACAAGTTAACAAGGATTAACAAAGTCCATTAACGGAGGCATACATTGAGGAAGTGAGAAGATTGGAGGAGCACTTTGACGGATTGCAAATAGAGCATGTACCCCGTGTGGAAAATAGCATAGCTGATCATCTATCAAAGTGTGTTGCGCAAAAGCTTCCTGTGGAACCAGGGAATTTTGTTCTCCGTCTTACTCAGCCCTCCATATCCCCAGCAACAATGGCCCGGAAGAGGAGAAAGTTTGACACCGGAAAGCCTCTCCCGGTGGAGCCGTCCGCTCTCGGCAGAGACCCTGCCGGAAACAACTCCTCATAGCCTACCGGACCACCCCCGCCTGCTGGGTCCATGGACCCCGCGCACGAGGCCAATGCTGCCAAAACAGAGGAGGTGCCGCTACTCCTTGTTGCCGAGCCATAGGCTCCCACTTGGGCAAGGCACATTATCCGCTTCCTCCAAACCGGAGAGCTTCCCGGCGATCAAGACGAAGCAGAAAAAGTAGCCCGGAGGGCTAGTATGTATAAGTTTGTCGATGACACTCTGTACAGAAGGAGGCCCAATGGTGTGAAATTGAAGTGTGTCTGCGGGGAAGAAGGAAAGGAACTGCTGGCTGATATACACAAAGGAATGTGCGGCTCCCACATTGGATCAAGGGCATTAGCTGGGAAAGCATTTGGTCAAGGATTCTATTGGCCCACAGCCCTCCAAGATGCGGTCGAGCTAGTCACTAGGTGTGGAGCCCGTCAGTTCCTTTCCAACAAAACCCACCTGCCTGCCCAAGCGCTTCAGACAATCCCTCTATCATGGCCATTTACGGTCTGGGGGCTCGATATCCTCGGCCCCTTCCCCCGAGCAATCGGGGGCTTGGAATTCTTGTTTGTTGCCATCGACAAGTTTATAAAGTGGCCGGAAGTGACTGTCATGAGGAAGGTGACTGCTTAGTCAGTTCTAGAAAGATCTGGTGTGTCATGTTGGAGTTGCAGCAAGGATCATCACAAACAATGGCACCTAGTTCATGAGTTTCGCCTTCATGCAATATGTTCATGCCCTCGGATGCAAGATCTCGTTCACCTCTGTGGCACACCCCCGGAGCAATGGACAATCTAAGAGGGCGAACGCTGAAGTGCTATGCGGACTCAAGACAAGAACTTTTGATACACTGCAGAAGCACGGTAGGCGGCAGATCGAGGAGCTGCCGGTAGTTCTTTGGTCCCTCAGAATGACACTAAACCGAGATACCAGGCAGACTCCCTTCTCCCTGGTCTACGGGACAGAAGTAGCTATCCCCATGGAACTCATTTACGGGTCGCCTCGAGTGCTTGCTTACGACGAGATCATGCAAGATTAGCACCGGCGTGATGACGCTGTGCTACTCGAGGAGAATCATCTCCGGGCTGCTACGCTTGTTGCAGACTATCAGCAAGCCTTGCGTCGCTATCATAGCCGCAGGGTGCACTCCTGGAGTTTTAAGGAAGGTGACCTTGTCCTTAGGCGCGTTTAGTCCGCCAAGGGTACACACAAGTTGTCACCGAAGTGGGAAGGCCCTTACCAGGTAGTACGAGTCACCAGACCTGTCGCAGTCCATCTGGAGACCGGAGATGGCACTCTGTTTCAAAACTCATGGAATATTGAGTATCTCCGCAAGTTCTACCCGTAAGGTGCGAGGGTGCCGGGCCTTGCCCAGCAGCCACCCATTTCTACAGGCCTTGCCTCAGTTGCATGCAACCCCTTGTACAAAGCCGGGGTGATGACCCCGTGCGAGAATAAAGAAGCGCTCTAGATGGGCCCCAACCTAGATTGCATGCATGCATAAGCATTTCAGATTACCGCAAAAGCATTTCATGAGCATCTGCATATGCATATAGATAGGATTGCATCCTGCATTCAGTCTCATCTGCATGAAGTTGCAGGTTGTCACCATGGGCTTGGCTTCGACGAAAGGATGAGAAGATTGCTCGGCACTGCAATCCCGGCAGGCCAAACAGATAAGTTCTGCCTCTTGTCCATTCGTGTTTTGTAAGCTATAACTTAGGCATTAGAACACCTCACCACTCCTTTTAGACTTAGGTGCTCTCATTCCTGGCCCGGTCAGAGTGGTTGTAGTTGCCTTTGGTAAAAAGAAGTTGGCGAGGGGCTGGTCCTTCTGTCTGTAACCCGGCAGATAAGCTTCTCCGATAGACAAAAAGAAGGCCGACAGGGTAGCCTGCGGGGGCAAACTTGTTTATTTACACTAAAGAGGCATCTCACCTCTGCATGGACATATACATGCACGAGTTCTCGACAAGGTTCATCTTTTTCATTAATATGTTGATACAAGTACAAGCATTACAAAACACAGAGATGGACTCGAGAGATTACATTATATGAATTAAATTTTGGCAAGTGCCTACAGATTTAAGATTAAAAAAAGATAAAGGCCCTGTAAACTCCCCTCCCTGTTTCTTCTCCTCCCAGGATATGTGGGGAGAAGAAAGAGGTTGGGGGCACCGCCTATGATAGAGCCCACCCCAATCTCGTCAAGGCCTGCCGGGCGCGAGGCTTGACAAGATCAGGAGTGGCGAAGCTGCAAAGGAGGGCGACAGCCCGGCCACGCTCTTGGTCACCACCACCTGAAGCCCCAGCTCAAGCGACAGTGGAGTCATCCACCAAAGATCAGCTGGAAGACTGCTGGAGGAGGCAAAGGCACTAAGGGAACAGCCCCCTCCCTGGCAACCAGGAGGCCGGTGATGATGGTGCCGGGGAGGAAGGGAGGAACGAGAAGACGAGGCGGCAGGACGTCAGGACGAGATGAACGCATCGATGCAATCATGCTCTGTCCTGATAACTTGCCTCCCGCCTTCTCCATCTCCCCTGGCATCATCGTCATCAACGCCTGGCCTGGGCAGCGCCAAGACCTTCGTCCGGCATCCCCTCCGAAGAAACGGCGAACGGCCAAGGCGACCAAGGGGCAAGAAGCACAACGCTCCCCTCCTCGGCCGGTAGGCAGGTGCCCCCTGAGGGAGTCCTGGATTAGGGGGTATCCGGACAGCCGGACTGTGTACAACGTCCGGACTATTGAAGCGTGAACATACAGGACTCAATACTTCGGCTCGTGTCCGGATGGGACTTTCCTTGGCGTGGAAGGCAAGCTTGGCGATCCGGATATTGTGTTTCCTTTCTTGTAACCGACTCCATGTAAACCCTAGCCCTCTCCGGTGTCTATATAAACCGAGGAGGTTGGTCCTTAGAAGGCCGATCACAATTACAATCATACCATCATAGGCTAGCTCTTAGGGTTTAGCCTCTACGATCTCATGGTAGATCTACTCTTGTACTACTCATATCATCAATATTAATCAAGCAGGAAGTAGGGTTTTACCTCCATCGAGAGGGCCTGAACCTGGGTAAACATCTGTGTCCCTTGCTTCCTATTACCATCAACCTTGATGCATAGATCGGGACCCCTACCCGAGATCCGTTGGTTTTGACACCAACATTGGTGCTTTCATTGAGAGTTCCTCTGTGTTGTCACTGTCAAGCTCGATGGCTCCTTCAATCATCATCAACGACACTGTCCAGGGCGAGACTTTCCTCCCTGGACAGATCTTCGTGTTTGGCGGCTTCGCACTACGGGCCAATTCGCTTGGCCACCTGGAGCAGATCGATATCTATGCCCCCGGCCACCAGGTCAGGTTCGGAAACTTGAACTACACAACGAATATTCGCGGAGACTTGATCTTCGACGGATTCAGGCCAGCACCAGGAGCGCCGATCAGGCACGATGAGCACGGCTTAGACCTGCTGTCAGACGATGCTCAGGATATCACCCCAGCAGAAGCCCCGGATCTGAATCCGGGGCAGGTTGCGTTGCCTAAGGACGGAGGGCTAGACCCCGCCCCGCAGGCCATACCCTCATCGGCGATGGAGCCGAACACAGGCCTCACTTCTGAGGGAGCCTGTGACTCCGGACCCCCGGAGTCATATCCAGTTGTAGGTTCCAGTCTGTGCGTCCCTAAGCCCACCGAACCTGGTTGGGCTCCGGTGATGGAGTTCACCACGGCGGACGTCTTTCAGCACTCGCCCTTTGGCGACATGCTGAACTTATTGAAGTCTCTCTCTTTGTCAGGAGACTCAGGGCCAAATTATGTCCGGCCTGAGTGGGAAGCGGATGGCGACGGAATTTGTTGCCCACCCACCACCCACTTCATTGCCACGATCGATGATTTAACCAACGTGCTTGACTTTGATTCCGAAGACATCGATGGTATATACGATGATGCAGGAGAAATACAGGAGCCACCGCTCACGGGGCGGTGGACGGCCACCTCCTCATATGATATCTATATAGTGGACACTCCGAAGGAAACTAATGGCGACGAGGCAACGGAGGATAACCCCTCGGGAAGAAAAGCAAAGCATGGGCGTCGTCGGCACCGCTCCAAGCCCCGCCATAGCAATACCGGCCCCGGAGACGAAAATAATCCGGATGGCGCCGAAGAAGAATATGACCCTGACCAGCCCGCCTTCGAGCATGCCGAACAGGAAGACGAGCAGGTCAGTCCAGAAGAATAGGCGACGGACGGATACCCGGAGGAGGACAACTACATGCCCCTCTCCGAAGACGAGATTAGCCTCGGCGACGACGAATTCGGCGTACCTGAGGATCCCGTGGAGCAGGAGCGCTTCAAGCATAGACTTATAGCCACTGTAAGGAGCCTGAAGAAGAAGCAGCAGCAACTCCAAGCTGATCAAGATCTGCTCACAGATAGATGGACTGAAGTCCTGGCAGCCAAGGAATACGGACTCGAACGCCAAACGGCTGACCGGCGACCCCGTGGCCGGGATAAAATGGGATATCAGCACGGATACCAGCCCGCACCCCCACGCCGACACACTACGACCCAGGGCAACAAGCAAGACTTGCAAGATATTTTGGAAAACAAAGCAGGATAGCCAAGATCAATCTACGGATCACGGGGGCGCGCCTCAGCGCATGACGATGATCGTCGCGCCGGATACATCATCAACAAGTCCGGCCGTGTCGAACACAGCAACACAGACCAATTCGAGCTGCGTAGCCACATAGCCCGGCACAGAGGCGCCGCACACCCCCTCTGCTTCACTGACGAAGTGATGGATCATGAATTCCCAGAAGGGTTCAAAGCCGTAAACATCAAATCGTACGATGGCACAACAGACCCCGCAGTATGGATCAAAGATTTCCTTCTCCACATTCACATGGGCTGCGGAGATGATCTACACGCCATCAAGTATCTCCCCCTTAAGCTCAAAGGATCTGCCCGGCACTGGTTAAATAGCATGCCAGCAAATTCCATTGGCATTTGGGAAAACCTGGAAGACGCATTCCTTGATAACTTCCAGGGCACATATGTGCGACCGCCAGACGCCGATGACCTGAGCCGCATTACGCAACAGCCCGGAGAGTCAGCCCGGAAATTCTGGACTCAGTTCCTTACTAAAAAGAACCAAATAGTCGTCTGTCCGGACGCCGAAGCCCTGGCAGCTTTCAAGCATAATATCCGCGACGAGTGTCTCAGTCGACAGCTCGGCCAGGAAAAACCCAACTCTATGGCAGCCCTCACAACCCTAATGACCCGCTTTTGTGTGGGTGAGGATAGCTGGTTGGCTCGCAGCGGCACCATGCCACAGTCCGGCACTTCGGATGGCCGCGATGCTAACGGCAAGCCACGGCGTAACAGGCATAAGAGACCTAACAACGGCGATAGCACTAAAGACACGACGGTCAACGCCGGATTCAGCGGATGTAAATCCGGTCAGCGGAAAAAACCGTTCAAAAGAAATAATCAGGGACCGTCTAGCCTGGACCGCATACTAGAGCGCGCGTGCCAAATTCGTGGCACCCCGGACAAGCCAGCCAACCACACCAATAGAGACTGCTGGGTGTTCAAACAGGCCGGCAAGATAAACGCTGAAAACAAGGGCAAGGGGCTGCACAGCAACGATGACAACGAGCCCCGGCGTCCGAATACGGGGGGACAAAAGAAATTCCCCCCCAGGTGAAAACGGTCAATATGATCTATGCCACTCACATCCCCAAGCGGGAACGGAAGCGAGCACTATGGGATGTCTATGCGATGGAGCCAGTCGCCCCCAAATTTAACCCATGGTCAGCTTGTCCGATCACCTTTAATCGTAGCGATCATCCTACTAGCATCCGTCATGGGGGCTCAGCCGCATTGGTCTTAGACCCAATCATCGACGGATTCCACCTCACGCGTGTCCTTATGGACGGCGGCAGCAGCCTGAACCTACTTTATCAGGACACAATGTGCAAGATGGGCATTGATCCTTCAAGGATCAAGCCCACCAAAACTACCTTTAAAGGTGTAATTCCCGGAGTAGAGGCCCGCTGTATGGGCTCTATAACACTGGAAGTGGTCTTCGGATCCCCAGACAACTTCCGGAGTGAAGAGTTAATCTTCGATATCGTCCCTTTTCGTAGTGGTTACCACGCACTGCTCGGACGAACCGCATTCGCTAGATTCAATGCGGTACCACATTACGCATATCTCAAGCTCAAGATGCGAGGACCGCGCGAGGTCATCACTGTCAATGGAAATATGGACCGCTCCCTTCGAAGAGAAGAGCATACGGCAGCCCTCGCGGCAGAAGTACAATGCAGCCTACTCTGACAAACCAATCCGGCAACAAATTCGAGCACTGTCAAGCGAGCCCAGAGCACCTCGCAACACGATCATCAGGAACGCCAAGAGCGTGATCAGCAGTCTGGCCGCCGCTCAAGCCCCTTCAAAGCAGCATTCGTGCCACGGTACACAATTACGCACTCAAGATACCATGGGCATAGGTGGAGGCACATCAATGACTCAGTCAATAGTGCGGGTAACCGCCAAATACCTTCATACTCTTTTCCTCTTACATTTCAGGACACCGCGTTAGTGCAGCATCCTTAGAAGAGCCGAATTGCCGGACTCAGATGGGAGAGACATCCAAGGAGGCAACAGACATTGTGCACAGAAGGAAATACCCAGGTGGAATCTATTTACGATCATTATACCTGCTTTATCTATCTGTACACAACCTGCCCCTGGATAGGACATGTCAAATAGTCCTATTTCTATCTCTGCTTAATGCATCCATTGTAAACATATGCTTAAACGTATTTTTCGTCAATGGGAGATTATATATAGCGTCAGCTTATTATCCTTATTTGAGCATTTTCTTCTCTTATAAATGTTTATCTGGTATTGCATCCATACACCTTGGTACGGTCAGTTTGCCAGGGGCTTCTCATGGCACCCCGTAATATGGCAAATAAAGTCCAAACACTTTCAACAGTGCGGCACCCCGAACTTATAGCATTATATGCATCAGCTCCGAATCATGTCTTGGGTCTACAGTTGGGATAGCCCGGCTCCCTTGTTTTGGTGCCTTACGTTCCGTTATATCGGCTAAGGTAGCGCAAGGAGAACTACTGCGATTGTGTCCTGGTTCTTCCGGACGAACACCTCAGTAGAGAAAGCCGAAAACTGACCGACATGATGTGGCGAGAGCTGGTTGCTGTTTGAGAGGTACTAAAATCCTTAAAGATTTTCCGCTTTAGGCGATAAATTGGCTTTGTCCGGTCTAGGCGTATATAGCGCCCCAATTCGGCCTTCCGGATTCAAGGGGCTTCGCCAAAATTTAAAATTGTAGACTTTTATGGCTAAGTGAAAGTTATAAAGCCGCATAGTCCGATTGCCTCATTCGCTGCGTCGGACACCTCCTTAAGGGACCAAACATTTCGATAAAGAGTGTCTGGGTTTTCCACGAACACCCCAGTGCTAGTCACGTGGGGGCGGAAGCCGACGACTTGCCTACTTTCAGGATTTTATAAACAGCCGCACAGAAGGTAATATTTTAAATAACAAAAGCGCTACATAGCGCAAGTAACTTCGTCCTTAAATTACAAACATGATAGAAATGAATTCATTCAAAAACGGTGTCCTTGGTACATTCACCAGCCATGAGACGAGCACCCTTCATAACGCCATCATAGTACAGCTCGGGATGGCGATGCGCCTTGCCCTTCGGCGGCCCGTCCTTGACCAGCTTCTCCGCATCCATCTTGCCCCAATGCACCTGACGCGGGCAAAGGCCCGACGGGCACCCTCGATGCAAACGGATCGCTTGATCACCTCAAGCCGCGGACAGGCATCTACCATCCGCTTGATCAGGCCAAAGTAGCTACTAGGCAGGAGCTCACCCGGCCACATCCGGACTGTGAAGCCCTTCATAGCCAGCTTGGCCGCCCTGTGGAGTTCGACCAACTGCTTCAGTTGGTCGCATAGAGGCATCGGATGTTCGGCCCCATCATACTGGGACCAGAACAACTTCTCCATTGAGCTCCCCTCCTGGGCACGGTAGAACTCCGCAGCGTCCGATACGCTGCATGGCAGATCTGCAAATGCCCCTGGAGAGCTTCGAATTCGAGTAAGTAAAATAAACGCCTCCTCCACATGTTTGCTTTGCATAAAGAACTTCTTACCCACTGCTATCTTTTTGGCCTCTTGGATCTCCTGCTGTGCTTTCCCGGCTTCAGCCTTGGTGTCTTTCAAATTTACAAGGGACTTTGCCAGCTCGGCCTCTTTCACCTTCAGCTCATGCTCCACGGACTCACACTTCCTGTGGAGGTCCCGAAGCTCTTGTTGTACCTCGCCCACCCTAGCACTTTTCTTTTCGCGCTCCTTACATTCAGAGGCCTCCTTGTCTTCAGCCTCGGACAGCGCCTTCTTCAGGGATGCCACTTCGGCGGTGGCCCCTGTTACACAGTCACGACACTTAGGTGTTAGACTCACCAATTTTGAGTATTCTCAAATGCATAAGATAGGGAATCACTTACCCTTGTACTCTTCGAGCTGTCTCTTCGTGAGGTCGAGCTCTCCCCATGCCTGCTCCTGTTCCCGTTTCAGTGCGGCAACCTCGGCAGTATGGGCAGCAGCAGCAAGCAGCACAGCCTGCTTATTCACAACAATACTTATCATTAGACTCCTGCGGATTATAATTGACTGTGGCTACTACCTATCAGGGGCTACTACCTATCAGGTGGTAATTTTGCACATATTTATTACTTACTTCAAAGCCTGTTAGGAGGCTGGTACAAGCTTCGGTTAGTCCGCTTTTGGCGGACGAAACCTTCCGAATCACCGTACTCATAAGAGTATGGTGCTCTTCATCCATGGAAGCGCCGCGAAGAGCTTCCAGCAGACAATCCGGCGCCTCATGCGCAACGGAAGTCCGCGACACAGACGGCTCGCCCTCCCTAACGAGGGGTCGTCCGCTTGAGTCCGGAACCATCGAAGGTTCCAGAATTGTGTTCGGCTGAGAGCCCGGTTGGCCATGGCTCTCTTCGACACGATCCGCGGGGATCTTGAACCCCGCGTGTCCGACATCTGGAATCCCTCCTTGGGGCGTCTCCAGAGTCACCTCCCCCCTCTCCGGGAGCCTTCAGGACAACACCTCCGTGTCATCCGCGTGTTGAGGGGTAGTGGCCATCGGAAGCGAATTTATCGCGAATCACTCAGGGACCCGGAGAAAGATACCTCGGGGTGAGCCGTGGCCAGACTGCACATATGTTCGGCATTATAAATATAAAAACTATGAAGTGAAATCATGACAGAATGCGAACACTTACGATCGCACTAGGGGCTTCCCCCCTGGGCAGCCACCCCTCCTCACTATGAGCGGCTGCGGCGGAGTAGTCCGGAAGGGGCACCTTCCCCTTCTTGGACGCCCCAGCCTCCCCCTCTGGAGGAGTAGTGCGGGGAGGTGGAATTTCTTCTTGATTCCACCCGCCTCCGTGGGAGGAATCTGTTTCGTCGTCATCAGACGACAGGGGTGTGACGGCCTTGTGTCGAGGGCCTTTTACAGACCCCTGGTCCACCTCCTCGGGCCCCTCACCCTTTTCGGATGGGGCGTCTTCTTCTTCTTCCTCCTCCCCTTCGTGGGAGGAGTCCGCCTCGTCGTCTTCGGACGAGGCTTCTGGCACAACCTTACGCCGGAGACCCTTTCGGGTCCCCGGAGCCTTCTTCTCGGCCTTCTTCTCCAGCACCTTGTACGGTGCCGGGACCAGCATCTCCGTCAGGAGAGCATCGGTCGGGCCTTCTGGCAGAGGAGCCGGACAGTAAACCTGCTCCGCCGTCTCCACATAATCCTGAAACAAATATGCATAACTACTTAGGTCTCTCCTATAAATATATTTGGAAGAACTAGGTCCGGTGGTAATCTGAGAACTCACCTGACTAGGGGCCCGCACGGCGTGAAGCCCGCGGTCCTCGGATGTGGGAGGAGGTACTTCGGAGGCCCTAAAAAGCACCTTCCATGCGCCTTTATGCGTCATGTCGTAGAGCTTCCAGAGCGTCTGGTGTTCGACCGGGACAAACTCCCACAGATTGACTGCCCACCTTTGGTAGGGCAGGATCCATCGAACGAGCATGACCTGGATCACGTTGACAAGCTTGATGTTCTTGTCCTTCATGCTTTTGATGCATGTCTGGAGTCCGGTCGGCTCTGTAGAATTTCCCCAGGACAGGACCATCTTTTCCCAGGAGGTGAGCCGCATGGGGGCTCCGGATCGGAACTCGGGGGCCGCTGCCCAGTTGGCGCCGCACGGCTCGGTGATGTAGTACCACCCCGATTTCCACCCTTTCGCGGTCTCCGCAAAGGAGCCGTCGAGCCATGTGACGTTAGGCATTCTTCCCACCATGGCCCCTCCACACTCTGCTTGTTGGCCGCTTACAACCTTCAGCTTCATGCAGAAGGTTTGCAGCCATAGGCCGAAGTGAGGTCGGATGCGGAGGAAGGCCTCGCATACGACGATGAAAGCCGAGATGTTGAGGACAAAATTCGGGGCTAGATCATGGAAATCTAGCCCGTAGTAGAACATGAGCCCGCAGACGAAGGGATGGAGTGGAAATCCCAGTCCACGGACGAAGTGGGCGACGAATACGACCCTCTCGTGGGGTCCTGGGTCGGAATGACCTCCCGGTGTCCGGTAGCTGGTGCGCTATGTCTGCGGCCAAGTATCCGGCTGCCCGAAGATTTGTGATGTGCTTCTCCTTGACGGTGGAACCCACCCACTTGCCTCCTGCTCCAGACATGTTTAGCTGTGCGGAGAAGACCTGGGCTTGGGCGTTGGAGCTCGAGGGGGCAAAGGAGGAAGAATGCGTGGGTAAAAATGAGGAAATCTTATCCCTTTATAAAGGCGCCGAAAGCGGTGCGCCTCCCCACTTGCCCGTTGGGAATCGCTTGTTTCCCCAGCGCCACGATTAATGACGTGGTGGGATTACCCATACCCGTATTTATGAGAATCCCATGATAAGGTGCCCGATCTCTGCTTTGACAAGACGTGTCAAAGAAACTGCCTTGCAATGACTACTTTGGAGTATTCGGAGAAGGAACCCGCCTTGCAATGCCGAAGACAATACTGCGCGCCGGACTCATCGTCATTGAAGCCTGGTTCAAGGGCTACTGAGGGAGTCCTGGATTAGGGGGTATCTGGACAGCCGAACTGTGTACAACGTCCGGACTATTGAAGCGTGAAGATACAAGACTCAAGACTTCGGCTCGTGTCCGGATGGGACTTTCCTTGGCGTGGAAGGCAAGCTTGGCGATCCGGATATTGTGTTTCCTTTCTTGTACCCAACTCCATGTAAACCCTAGCCCTCTCCGGTGTCTATATAAACCGGGGAGGTTGGTCCTTAGAAGGCCGATCACAATTACAATCATACCATCATAGGCTAGCTCTTAGGGTTTAGCCTCTACGATCTCGTGGTAGATCTACTCTTGTACTACCCATATCATCAATATTAATCAAGCAGGAAGTAGGGTTTTACCTCCATTGAGAGGTCCCGAACCTGGGTAAACATCTGTGTCCCTTGCTTCCTATTACCATCAGCCTTGACGCACAGATCGGGACCCCCTACCCGAGATCCGCCAGTTTTGACACTGACACCCCCCTCGTCGACATCAACTCCAGCTCTAAGGAGAGGAGATGTACTAGAATTTCCAATGATCCCTGGCCCCTCCCCTTGGGCTCGGACCAAGCTCACTCCCCAAGCTTTAGCATCTTCACTCAGCATTTTCGACTCGAAGCTAAATCCTAGAGGCCAGCCCTAGGCTTCCCTTTCCAGCATACTCAAGGTGGAGCAAGACGGAAGAAGAAGTGGATGTTGTTGGATGCCTCCGTTCCACCCCCGCTCTCCCTTTTATAGGCAGACAAGGAAGGCTGGGGGATGGATCTGCGGTGAGTGACCACCGCCCTCCTCCACCAGTTCAAAGGAGCCGGGCCCTCGCCATCATGTTCTCCCATGCTACGCGCCTCCGTTACCTACCCTGTGCAATGCATGCGGCATACATGGCTAAGGATAAGGGCGTGGTGGGAAGAGTAAATCGGCAGTTTCTACCCTGTGCGTTAAAGTCATTCACGGGCCATTACTAGAGCGGTCCCACCACCATTGGCCTTGCCCAACGCGCGGGAAAACCGGAAACTGGCCCGAAATCAAGACTAATGAAGAATCAAAGGAGATCTCAAAAGACCAGCTTCTTCAACAACGCTGCCTGTGCACTTGTTAGGCCGTACCCTGTAGACGCTTGGCTTCTGTCGGTGCAACAGACCAAGGCCCTGTTGACATGACTGTGCACAGGCACAAGATCAAGAGTGGAGCACTAGAACCAGAGACCAAAAGACCTGGAGAACCAGAGACAGAGTAGAAGGAACCAAGACCAAGACAAGGAGCAATATATCGTCGAAACAGAGGCCTCCCTTGCAGGGCAGGCGTCCCGGCAAGGCCTGTCGGGAATCGCGAAGACCAAATCACTCCACCGACTACCCCACCATGACCCACATCGTGGATCAGTGGGATGTCAAGACACATGAGGATTAAGTGGCAACCATTCACCACATGGCAAGCACTTCCTGCCAAATGAACCCACAAATGACACTCATCTAGAGACGTGTCAAGCGAGTAGGCATGGAGCTGGCAAATTAGCCCGGCAAGCCTTGTCGGATGGCCAATGATGTGACACTAAGCGGTGCATTAAATGCACATTGTCAGCCTGCAAAGTTAGGTATGATAGCATTGTTTGCTATCATATCAGTGTCTAATGACCTATTTGCCACTATGGTAACCCCTTGAACTATAAAAGGAGGCCCATGGCAGTGATGAGGGGGGTTGAAAAACTTAGATCACACACCCCCGTACGCACGTGGTCTCCACTGCCCTGAAGCGACCCTACCGGGCAAGTGTACTACGCACCACCACCACCTTTTCCCAATCAATCCACCAAAGCAGGAGTAGGGATTTACGCCTCACGGCGGCCCGAACCTGGGTAAAATTGCTTGTGTGATCCCCTGTCGCGTCGCCTTGCGTTGGTCTGCTCTTTGTGCAACGCGACTACCCCCTACCGAACCAGCAAGGGGACATCCTAGTCCCATAGGTGGTCGTGGTTTCCCGCGACATACTCCCTCCATACTGGTGCATTAGTCACGTTAAAAAAACGAAATAATCCCAAAACTTTTAGGCGCGATGCATTAACTACCCACCTCGTTCCCTGGTTTTTGCACGAAAAAAGAAATCACCCAATAGGAGACATGGGGTGCGTATGCATTCAATGACTTGAGACTACTTAGCACAACATGCAGTGCTTAGTTCTCTTTATGAAATGACATTAATTACAAAATACTACTCCTACCTCTGTCCTGGTTTATTGCCCCCCTTAGTATTTTATGCCAAATTTTGACCATAGATTTAACTAAAATAATAATAATGCATGTCACCAAAAATTGTATCATTGGGTTCGTATTTGAACATAGTTTCCAATGATATTATTTTTGGTTACATGTAGTAACATTTTATTAGTTAAATCAAAGGACAAAACTTGGCGCAAAATGCAAAGGGGACCAATAAACCAGTAAACATCGAAGTTCTCCCGTTTTGCCCGAACTTAGTCTCGGTGAGATGACTATACTGCACCGCCATGGAGGGAGGGCCGAGGAGTAGATGGCCAATGCACACGTAAATGCAACACTATCTGCACTTCTCATGTAAAGGCTCCCCACCAGTCCAATCTACGAAATCTTACGGACCTACAAACCCTAACCAAGGGCAAGAGTGATCACTCCAATCGCAAGATCAGTTGACTAGAAGCTAGACCCATGGAGGTGTTGAGCGCGAGCATCAGCTAGATGTTCTAGATGGTCAACGACGCCGGCCTGCGGTCCGGCACCGACCAACGTCTCCAGGTCGTGCTTGAGGCCGCCAGGGCGAGAGGCCTCTAGGAAGATAACTTCATCTCCTTGTTCGACGAGGTCCTCATCGCCTTTCTCGACAAGTTCACCGTTGTCAAGAAGCTGGAGGATGACCTTGACCTACGCATCTAGCCCACGCGCCCAGGCTCTGCGATACCCGCCACCCTCAACGGCTTATATGGTGACAGCCTCTTCAATGCACTGGTGGCCCGACGATAGCCCTCCGTCACGCCAGAGAATGTCAACCTCGAGGTCATGCTTGCCGCGCAGCGCCTGGCGTAGCAAGACACCATCAACATAATCACCCACGTCTATGCGCAAATCTTCCACAAGGACTACTATGTGCAAGAGGAGGACGCTAGGACGCTGGCCTTCTTGGACCGTGGGGCAACCTTGGACGGCATGAGGATGCCGTTAATGGATCTGTATGTATCTTTATCTTTCCGTCAATTTCCGTCAATCACCCAATAGAAGCACGTTGAGCTCGCTACCAACGCCGCTGCTCCTCACACGTCGGTCGGTGACCCGGCGCACTAGGGCATGAGGATGTCGTTAATGGATCTGTATGTATCTTTATCTTTCCGTCAATTTCATGTAGTAGTATATTGTACTAGTAATTATCTTACCTTTCGCATCAACTTCATAGTTTTCGTGCGTACTTCATGCATGAACCGCACCAGAACCGAACTTCTCATTGCACTAGGAAAATCGTTATTTCTATCTACCGGTCGCGCCGTAGAGCAGAACCAAATTTTACAAGTTACAAGTTCAAAAGGAAAACCCTGCTGTGTTCCCGTCGCACCCCCACATGGTTGGTCGGCACACCGCTCAAGGGGGAATGCGTGTTGTGTTGCATTTTCACTTACAAGTGGGACCACAGTTGAGCAAACCGACTATCGGGAAACCCCCACCCCGCCCACCACGCGATGGCTGAGTTAGAGAAAACAAGAGGGAGAAGAGATAGCTATAGCTAGTCCTGGTCATCTCAGGCCCGGCCCTGTCGGCTCACCCAGGCCCTGCCCTAAATCCAGGGCCTAGGCCTGATGGGCTTGCCCGTGGGCCAGGTTTGGGCCTGAGTTTTGAGCACACCAGCAGGGCCTGGATGGCTTGGGCTTGGCATACTGGCATTTTAATAAAGAGGCCCGGCCCATAGCCCTAAGCCCTAAGGGCTTTTCAGGGCTTTTTACCAGATTGGCTGGGCTTGGGCTTGAAAAGTAGGCACGATGGTAGGGCCTGGGCCTCAGTTTTCTACCATGGGCTTTTTAGGCCCGTACCAAGCCCGGCCCGGCCCATCCCATGGCCAGATATAGTTGTAGCACGGACTCCAAGAAATTGGTGTCAGATGGGACTCGTGTGGGTGGCATGTGGCGTACTGCTAGATGTGAACACTAGGTATGGCCCATGCCACCCCACTATATCGAGGTGCTGGTTACATAGAGCGAACACATTATCTCTCTAGGAGTACGGTACACCACTAGTACTCCTCACATTGTCGTGAAATTTTCTGGAGTCCGTGCTCAGCCGTCCTCTCTCTCTCTCTTCTCAGCCAGCCAGCAGACGCACAGAGTGTGCCCATCGTCTGTTTCCTCACATTCGGTCCCACATGTCAGTGAAAACACAAGACGACCCACTGAAATTGCATATCTTTCACCTCGACGTGCTGGTGATGAAAAACAAATCCAATAAAAATCTTCGGTGGCCGCTTTGGGAGTAACTCAAGAGTAAGATTCTATTTATAGTTTAACGAAATATGCACATCACATGGCTTCAACTAGCACTCCACTTTCTTGCATGACGTGACCTGGATACTAGATGTCCCATGTGTCGGGAAAAGGAGGAAGAACTCGGCCAAATCTTCTCCACATTTAGACCGGAGGAGTAGGAAACACGACAAGCCATGTGCCTACATCATACGTAGTGTATAGGCCCACCTCACGTATCACCATATTTCTCGGCCTCCGTGCGACACCTAGCTCTAGTTGATGGTATACTACTACTAGGACTAACTATTGTACTATCATACTACTACTAGGTTGCCTCTATGTGATGTGGCAACTTCATATAACTAGATGTTGGCTATACTACTACGATACTCACACTCCAAGAAGTGACTCGAAAACAATTCATAAATTGAGTTTGTCACATGCATATGCAAATGTACCATTCATTACATACAACAAGTCATCAACATACAATGATAACAAGGATACATGTTGGATTATAGATTATTTCCAGCAAAACATTCGAGTAAATACTAAAAAATTTATCACACAAAAAATAACAAGCAATGAAATGAACTTCAGGTCAACCAATCCTCGGTGTTGGAAGCACTTGCTTTGAACCATAACTGATTCTCTGGGAAGGGCCAACTATTGTCAATCCCGAGACCAATACAGGACTCATCATCCAGGCTGAAGTGGCCTATAGCAGGACGAATATTGTGATAGCCAGTGTAGGGAACCATAGCAATATTCGAGGTATAGATACAACTGCTTCTCATAAATGCTTGTAACGTTGTGCCAACAGCAGCTGGATTGCCTTTCACCATCAGCGGATAGTTTTGTCCAAGGAAGATAGAGTTTTCTTTGAGATTATGAGTGCAGAACCATTCAGAAGGTCCTGGCGCTAGCACACTAGTATCCATCCTGAATACCCTGCAACGGGTGTTGGAATAGGTCCTGAAAGTGCGACCATGGGAGACAACACCTGCTTCCTTAGTAATATCAGCAGGGCCTTGTATACATACAAGAAGAGGTCCCTATGGGAAACCACGGCCACCTATGGGGGTCCCTTGCTGGTTCGGCAAGGGGGATGCCACGTCGCACATAGAGCAGAAGAGCGTGGGGCAGCATGGTAGAGATCACATGGGCAATTTTACGCAGGTTCGGGCCGCCGTGAGGCGCAAAACCCTACTCCTGCTTTCGTGGATTGATGGTGGAAGGATGGTGGTGGGGCATAGTACACTTGCCCGGCAGGGTTGCCTATGGGCGACAGTGGCTACGCACGTAGGAATGTGTGGGTATCCAACCTTCCAACCCCTCCTACGGTCGCCATGGGCCTCCTTTTATAGGTTAAGGGGTCACCACAATGGCAAAGTGGTCATAATGCACTGTTAAGATAGCAAGTAGTGCTATCATACGTAACCCCGTAGGCTGATAGGGCACATTAAAAGCCCCGCCCAACGTCACATCATCGCTTGCCCGACAAGCCTTGTCGGGCTGTCTTGCCAGCTTCACACCTGATCGCTTGACACGTCACAGGACTGGTGTCATTCGTAGGCAATTCTCATAGAAAGAGGCTGCCATGTGGTGAGTGGTTGCCACTTGATCACTTTGCGGCTTGACACCGCACTGATTGACGGCGTGGGTCATGGAAGAGTGGTTGGGTGAGGTGGTTTTCGCCTTCGTGAGTCCCGGCAGGCCCTGCCGAGACGTCTTGGATGTTTTCTTCCGGGGGAGACCCCGCCCTTGCCGACCTCATCTGCCCGGTAAGGGAGATTTTTCTCCTGCTGACCTCTTGATTCTCTCGCTTGACCTTGGTCCTCTTGATCTGCATGTTACTCCTTCAAAGATCTTTGTCTCCTCTACTATGGCATGGCCTGGTGCCGTAATCTTGTTCCCGTGCCTGTGCACAGTCTAGGCAATAGACCCAGGGTTTATTGCACCGACAGAAGCTTTTGGGCCTGCCCTGATTGCCCTGCTGAGCGTCATTGGGTTAGGCCCTAATAAGTGCATAGGCAGGGGCACCGAAGAGGGTGGTCTTTTGATGTCTTCTTTGCTTCTTCATTAATCTTGACCCTGGGCTAGTTTCCTATTTCTCCGCGCGTCGTGTAAAGCAAATAGTTGTGGGGACGCTCTTGTAATGCCTCGTGAATGACTTTAACACACGGGATAGAAACTGCCAATTCACTCTTCCCACCACGCCCTTATCCCCTGCCATGTATGGTGCATGCATCGCGCGGGGTAGGTAATGGTGCGGGAGAGCATCAGGGCGAGAGCCTGGACTTCTTGAATTGGTGGAGGAGGATGGTGGTCACTTGTTGAGGGAGCAACTCTCCTCCTCGGCCCGTCTATAAAAGAAGGGGAAAAGGGAGGGCTAAGCCATCAATCCTTGTGTTCTTGCTCCTCCTCTATTTTCTCCTGCCCATTGACGATGTCGAAGAGAAGAGCCTGGGGCCAGCCCCCAAGCTCCTATTTGAGGCTGGTGCCGCCAAATGTCAGTGCTGGTGCTCGGGGAGTGAGCCTGGTCCATGTTCAGAGAATGCGTCGTGGACGAACCACCAGTGCCGCGGGAGATATAAAGCTTCCCCATCGTGGGGAATCGCTTGCTCCTTCCGCCACGGTTGGCTTCTTGTTGAGTAGTGTCGTGCCCAGCTCTGGCTACTACTGGTTGTGGGCTGGGTGATTGGGTCCTCGGCATCTTCGGAGCTTGCCAGGGAGGCAGGGCTGGGGATTGTTGGTAATCCCAGCACTACCCCTTCTGGAGGTCCTGGGGCTGATGTTGACGAGAGGCGCACCTTCCTGCCTGCCGAAGTGGGGAACGGCGCGCTTCGAGCCCCATGGCCATCTTGGTCGCTCGCCGTCTCTCCAGAGAAGGCGCCGGGCTGGAGTCCTGGCGCTCTTCAGGAGTAATGATGACGGAGATAAAATGAGAGAAGACGGAGAAGGCGGGTGGTGGGGGGCTAGGTCGAAGTACGGTGGCGTGGATGCCTTCGCCTCCGACTGGCGACCAGCTGCCTCATCTTAACGTTCTTCCCCTACCTTCCTGGAACCATCATCACTGGCATCTTTGGGTGATAGCCGGGGAGGGATGTTCCCTTGGTGCCTTCGCCTCCCCTTCAGTAGCCTTCCGGCTGAGCTTTGCTGGATGACTCCACCGGGGCTCAAGCCGGGGCTTCTTGCCGGTCCTAGAGGTGGCGACCAAGGGAACGCCGCTCTGCTCACGCGCTCATCCTTCACAGCCTCGCCACTCCCAGTTTTGTCAGGCCGCACCAGGCAGACCGCGATGGGACCAGGAGGGGCTCCTGCTTGGGTGCCTCTCTTGTCTTTTCCTCCTTCCACCGCAGTGCCTGGTGGAGGGAAAACAAAAAGAGGAGATTACAGGGAACTTATCTTTTTTCAATCTTAAATCTGTAGGCACTTGCCAAATTCTAATTCTAATAATGTAATCTCTCGAGTCCATGTGTGTGTTCTATAAGGCTTGTACTTGTAGGATCAGCATATTAATGAAAATGATGAACCTTGACGGGAACTCGTGCATGTATATGTCCATGCAGAGGTGAAAATGACTCTATCGTAAACAAACGAGTTTTCCCCTTCAGGCTATCCTACCGGTACCCTTTTCATTTTGTTGCCAGGGACTAGAGTCTACTGGGCAAAAAATAAAGGGACCAGCCCCCTGCCAAATCCTTTGCATCAAAGGCCACTGTGACCATCCAGGCCAAAGCAACGTTCGAGCCAAGGGTGGGAGCACCTAAGTTTTGAAGAGCGGCAAGGTTTTCTTATGCACAAGCTTAACTTACAGAGCACTTATGGACAAGAGGTAGAACTTATCTGTTAGGCTTGCCGGGGATCACAGTGCTGGTCGATCTTTCGAACTCCTTGTAGAAGCCAAGTTGACGGCAGGAACCTGCAGCTTCATGCAGATGAGAATGATGGATGATGCGATCCTATCTATATGCACATGCAAATGCTCATGAAATACTTATGCAATGCTCTTGAAATGCTCATGTAGGTATGCAACTTGGTCGGGGCCCCTCCAGCGCTTTGTTTATTTCTCTGTTGCTCAGGGTCATCGCTTGGCTTTGTACAAGGGGTTACATGCAGCTGAGGCAAGGCCTATACAAAAGGGTGGCTGCCGGGCAGGGCCCGACAGCCGCGCCTTACGGGTAGAACTTGCAGAGATGCTCAATATTCCATGAGTTTTGCAATTGAATGTCATCTCCGGTCTCCAGACGGACTGCGCCAGGTTTGGTGAATCGTACTACCCGGTAAGGGCCTTCCCACTTTAGCGTCAACTTGTTTGTACCCTTGGTGGACTGAACGCGCCTAAGGACAAGGTCACCTTCCACAAAACACCGGGCATGAACCATGCGGCTATGATAGCGACGTAGGGCTTGCTGATAGCACTACGGAAAAATACACTTCCGTGATGATATGTGTTTGTCACAATAGGTCATGTTTTCTATCGTGCATGTACATCCATGACAATTTTATGACAGAATCAAGATAGTCATACCTGTGCTGTCGTAGAACTGTTCCATGACATTACCAAAATTATCATCACGTAAGTGTCCACTTCCATGATGATAAATCATGTGTCATGGAAGTGCCTTCGTCAAGGGTGATTGACACATGGCATCCACCATAACGGCTCGCCGTTACGCTATCGGGTTTGGTTTTGGATCCGATAACCCGTTAACAGTCCCGACCAATGGGGATTTTCCACGTGTAAAATCATCATTGGCTGGAGAAAACACGTGTCGGCTCACCGGTGGGACAGTTGTCATCCACTCATTGGACCGAAGGCGCCTATGATATGTCGACACGTGGCATGGCCCAACAGAGGCCCATTCCAATGAAAAGACTGGCCCGTTTGACTTGGTCAAAAGGTGGCGGCCCGGCCCACGGAAAGCCTGTTAATGGCCTGTTCTCATATAGCCCATTTACAGCCCGCTAACCCAGGGCCCGTTATGACCTATCCGAATTAGGCCTAGTAGCATCATCTGGGCCGTCCTATATTATTCCAGCCCATTTTAACTTTCAGCCCATGTATGGCCCATGACATCTTTCGGCCCATATGAGGCCCTTTGTAACTCTTGACCCATTAACGACCCATGGTGAAACTGGCCCGTAATGAACAGTGTATCACTTTATACCCATTAATGTCCCATTATCCCATTGGGCCGTTTCCAGCCCATGTTATCTTTTGGCCTTCTCAAGGCCCATTTATTCTTGGGCTCATTTCCAGCATTCGGTTACTTACGGCTCGTTAATGTCATTTTCTTCTTGTGGGCCAATTTCAGCCCATAGTTATAGTCGGCCCGTTTGTGGCCTGTTAATACGTTGGGTCGTTTTCATAGCGTCATCAAATACAGCCGACTAACGATGGACCATTATGGTCGGCCCATGAACGGACAATTCCAACTCTAGCCAGTTTACGATAATAATGCGGTCTGTTATTGGCCCATGTTTGGCCAATCGATCATACGGCCTGTATAAGGCCCATTGATGATACAGCCCGTAGAAGGCCCATTGTGTCTACGACCCATAGAAGGCCCATTGTTTCTACTGCCCATAAAAGTCCCATTGTTTCTACGGCCCGTAGGAGGCCCAGTGTTACTACAATAAATATGTAGCCCATGGTTATTGTGGCCTAGTTTTAAAAAATAGGTTATTGCGGCCACTAGCAAACTATGGAAAAAGAATTGCACTAACTACAAGCAAAAAAATAAACAAGATAACAAGGAAATAAATAAGCAAGCAACTTACACTAGGCTATTACACATATTACATCCACTGGGCATCAAAGTTCGACACCAGTGCAAATATAGGGAACAAAGCAGCATATAAACGCCGCAGCAAAACAAGTCCAGAATAGAAACCACTTCAGAAGAGCTTAAGAAACAATATCCTGGGTACCCATAATGCTGGCAAGATGCTTAGCAAGCTTATTAACTTTCTCTTGTTTGGCGCTTAAATCCTCCAACGCTTGTTGTTGCACAAGAAAGTATGCACCTGAATTCTGCAGGGACTTCCTCAGTCCTTCGGCTTCTTGCCGCAGCACAACTGACTGATGCCTTTCAGCTTGTAGCTGAGACTGAAGAAGCCGAAGTGATTTAGGTAGCAAGTTCGAAGAGCTTGTGCCAGCGGTACTGGCCAGTAACTCGAACACTACATCAACGCAGGATTGTGGGGTTTTCTCACTGTCTACAAGATCGTTTTTATCACCTTTCTTGGAGACCTATAGGGTTGTCTCACTATCTTGAACCATATCTGCATTACTTTCTCTACCATTGCATAGTGGGGTGCTCTTCTCCAATATTCTATTCGCATACTACAAGAGAAACAAGCAGATACATCACAGGTTATAATGTAGTATACGAAACTCATTTTGATAAACCAGTTCTGTAGTAAGGTGGACAGGATAACAACATGAAACAAACATATATCTATGTACTATGGTCACTGTATTGTCCATATCATTCTAGTTTATGTTGCCTAATCAAGATAGAGACACAGTTCAACTCATATATTCTTAAGACAACAACATAGACAGAATATAAGGGTGAGAAACTACACAGCATTGGCAACACTTGTAATGTGCATCACATGAGAACATAACTATTTATACAACTGAACTGAAATCAACATAGAACAAGAAGTTAGAACAACAATCCAGTTAAAGAAATAGGTTTAAAACATACCAGTTGCCCCATTGGAGTTTCAATTTGACCCTTCAAATTCGAAAGTAGTTGGTATGAGTAAATACAGTGATGCAACAAAAAAGGAGTATGGACCATAGCTACGGAATCTGACCTGAGAACAATTGTTCTTCTGCTTTAAACATGGAGTTTGGGTTCGCTGTGGTGGTCTCGTGCTTTGGGCACTACAGTTGCTTTACAAACTGCTCGTGTGGGGGTACTCTGTTGTGGACATGGTGCTTTGTCAACTAGAAGTGGGTTACTATCCGTTGGGGTTGCGATTAGATGGGTTGTAGCTGGTTCTCTGCCCAACGGTGTAAGTGTGCAATCTGGAGAGTCTCGATTATGTGTGGTGGGGCTAGTTTGTGGGTCAGTACAACCATGGTTCTATCTGCATCGACGGGTCGCACCATCTTTTGTGAAGAACGAGTTTTTTCTCCCTTAGATACTGCCATCACCCCCTCCAATTCAAATGGCTTATAAACAAGAAAATAAATTGAACGTACAGACATTGTATGATAGACAGATGTGGTAATTCACATATATGTTGTCTAACCAAACAGGACAGCATGACACAATTTCACATATATGATGTCTAACTAAACATGATAGCATGACACAGTTTCGGATATATGATGGCTAACTTAACAGGATATAATGGCATAATTCAACATATGATGAGTATCTAAATAGGATGACATGACAAACCTATATGATGTCTTTCTAAAATAGGTTGGGATGAAATAATTCACATACATGTTATCTAAGTATACAGGATGGCATGATATAATTGACATAATTGATTCATATACTAAGAAGGTGGCACTCGCATGTATGATCTCTAAACTAAGCAGATGGAATTCAATATTGTGCATATGATGTCTAAACTAAGCAATGCAAGACACCATATGCATCATATGAGAAATACAAACATTGCAACTTAGAGCATACACCTCAGGTGGGATATAGGACTGGTCATTTGTCTCTGAAACCTCCTTTGAGGAGCTCCCTGTAACCATCGACATATATGCTTCAACAGGTACCATTGCCTGCTCTGAAGACCTTGTTTTCACTCTAGATTTTTCCATAACCAGCTCAAATGGCTAATACACACGAAGAGTAGTTCAATATGCACAGATTGTCGACAAATGGAATACGTAATGAAAAAAAGATGTCATGAGATAATTGACATATATGATGCCTTGCTACATGGCGGTGCATAATTCACATATATGATAACTGGCTGAAAAACATGGCATTGCATAATTCAAATATCTGATATAGAAAGAGCATGTCTAATCTAAGCAGATGTCATGGCAATGCAAGACACCATATGTATGATATGAGCAATATAACCCTGCCAAGTTAGAGCATGCACCTCGGGGGGTGGGGTGGGGGTATGACTGGTCATCTTGCTACCTCTTGAGCACTACATTGGTTTTCCCTTGAAGAGGAAAGGGTGATGCAGCAAAGTAGCATAAATATTTCCCTCAGTTTTTGAGAACCAAGGTTTCAATCCAGTAGGAGGCTCCTCAAAAGTCCCTCGTACCTACACAAACAAACAAGAACCTCGCAACCAATGCGATAAAGGGGTTGTCAATCCCTTCACGGTAACTTGCGAAAGTGAGATCTGATAGAGATAATAAGATAAGATAAATATTTTGGTATTTTTAGGATATAGATTGGAAAGTAAAGATTGCAAAATAAAGATAAATGGAAAACTTATATGATAAAATATAGACCCGGGGGCCATAGGTTTCACTAGTGGCTTCTCTCAAGATAGCATAAGTATTATGGTGGGTGAACAAATTACTGTCGAGCAATTGATAGAAAAGTGCATAGTTATCAGAATATCTAGGCATGATCATGTATATAGGCATCACGTCTGCAACAAGTAGATTGAAATGATTCTGCATCTACTACTATTACTCCACACATCGACCGACTCCTGCCTGCATCTAGAGTATTAAGTTCATAAGAATAGAGTAACACATTAAGAAAGATGACATGATGTAGAGGGATAAACTCAAGCAATATGATATAAACCCCATTTTTTTATCCTCGATGGCAACAATACAATATATGCCTTGCTGCCCCTGCTGTCACTGGGAAAGGACACCGCAAGATTGAAACCAAAGCTAAGCACTTCTCCTATTGCAAGAAAGATCAATCTAGTAGGCCAAACCAAACTGATAATTCGAAGAGACTTGCAAAGATAACCAATCATACATAAAAGAATTCAGAGGAGATTCAAATATTTCTCATAGATAAACTTGATCATAAACCCACAATTCATCGGATTTCGGCAAACACACCGCAAAAAGAGTTGTATCAAATAGATCTCTAAGAAGGTTGAGGAGAACTTTGTATTGAGATTCAAAGATAGAGATAAGAAGCCATCTAGCTAATAACTATGGACCCGAAGGTCTGTCATAAACTACTCACAATTCATCGGAGAGGCCTTGGAGATGATGTAGAGGCCCTCCGTGGTCGATTCTCCCTCTGGCGGAGCACCGGTGAAGCTTCCAAGATGGGATCTCGCGGATACAGAAGGTTGCGGCGGTGGAATTAGCTTTTCGTGGTTCTCCTGGATGTTCTCGGGGTACATGGATATATATAGGATAAAGAAGTAGGTCGGTGGAGCCATGAGGGGCCCACGAGGGTGGGGGGCGCGCCCACCCACCTAGGGCACACCGGGCACCCTTGTGCTCTCCTCGTTTACTTCTTGACGTCCACTCCAAGTCTCCTGGTTTGCATTTCTTCCAAAAAGATCACTCCCAAAGGTTTCATCCCGTTTGGACTCCATTTGATATTCCTTTTCTTCGAAACACTAAAATAGGCAAAAAAGCAGCAATTCGGGCTGGGCCTCCGGTTAGTAGGTTAGTCCCAAAAATGATATATAAGTGTAGAGTAAAGCCCATAAACATCCAAAACGGGTAATATAATAGCTTGGAACAATTAAAAATTATAGATACGTTGGAGACGTATCAAGCATCCCCAAGCTTAATTCCTGCTCGTCCTCGAGTAGGTAAATGATAAAAACAGAATTTTTGATGTGGAATGCTACCTAGCATAATTCTCAATGTAATTTTCTTTATTGTGGCATGAATGTTCGTATCCAAATGATTCAAAATAAAAGTTCATATTGACATAAGAGTAATAATACTTCAAGCGTACTAACAAAGCAATCATGTCTTCTCAAAATAACATGGCTAAAGAAAGCTATCCCTACAAAATCATATAGTCTGGCTATGCTCTATCTTCATCACACAAAGTATTTAATCATGCACAACCCTGATGACAAGCCACACAATTGTTTCATACTTTAGTATTCTCAAACTTTTTCAACTTTCACGCAATACATGAGCGTGAGCCATGGATATAGAACTATATGTGGAATAGAATGGTGGTTGTGGAGAAGACAAACAGGGAGAAGATAGTCTCACATCAACTAGGCGTATCAACGGGCTATGGAGATGCCCATTAATAGATATCAATGCGAGTGAGTAGGGATTGCCATGCAACGGATGCACTTGAGCTATAAATGTATGAAATATCAACAAAAGAAACTAAGTGGGTGTGCATCCAACTTGCTTGCTCACGAAGACCTATGGTGTTTTGAGGAAGCCCATCATTGGAATATACAAGCCAAGTTTTAGAATGAAAAATTCCCACTAGTATATGAAAGTGACAACATAGGAGACTCTCTATCATGAAGATCATGCTGCTACTTTGAAGCACAAGTGTGGTAAAAGGATAGTAGCATTATCCCTTCTCTCTTTTTCTCTCATTTTTTATTTTCCTTTTCCTTTTCCTTTTTTTCTCTTTTTTTATTTGGCCTTTCTCTTTTTTTATAAAGTCTGAAGTCTCATCCCAACTTGTGGGGGAATCATAGTCTCCATCATCCTTTCCTCACTTGGGACAATGCTGTAATAATGAAGATCATCACACTTTTATTTACTTACAACTCAAGATTACAACTCAATATTTAGAACAAAATATGACTCTATATGAATGCCTCCGGCGGTGTACTGGGATATGCAATGAATCAAGATTGACATGTATGGAAGAATTATGAAGGTGGACTTGCCACAAATACGATGTCAACTACATGATCATGCAAAAGAAATATGACAATGATGATGCGTGTCATAATAAACGGAACGGTGGAAAGTTGCATGGCAATATATCTTGGAATGGCTATAGAAATGCCATAATAGGTAGGTATGGTGGCTGTTTTGAGGAAGGTATATGGTGGGTGTATGGTACCGGTGAACGTTGTGCGACACAAGAGAGCCTAGCAATGGTGGAAGGGTGAGAGTGCGTATAATCCATGGACTCAACATTAGTCATAAAGAACTCATATACTTATTGCAAAAATCTACAAGTCATTGAAACAAAGTACTACGCGCATGCTCCTTGGGGGATAGATTGGTAGGAAAATACCATCGCTCGTCCCCGACTGCCACTCATAAGGAAGACAATCAATAAATAAATCATGCTCCAACTTCATCACAAAGCGGTTCACCATACGTGCATGCTACGGGAATCAATAACTTCAACACAAGTATTCCTCAAATTCATAATTACCCCACTAGCATGACTCTAATATCACCATCCTCATATCTCAAAACAATTATCAAGCATCAAATTGATCATAGCATCCAATTCACTTTCTATGATAGTTTTTATTATACGCAAACTTGGATGCCCATCATTCTAGGACTAATTTTATAACCATAGCAAATACCATGATGTTCTAAAATACACTCAAAATAATAAAAGTGAAGCATGAGAGATCAACAATTTCTACAAAATAAAGCCACCGCCGTGCTCTAAAAGATATAAGTGAAGCACTAGAGCAAAAATTATCTAGCTCAAAAGATATACGTGAAGCACATAGAGTATTCTAATAAATTCCAAATCATGGGTGTCTCTACCAAAAGGTGTGTACATCAAGGATCATTGTGGTAAACTAAAAGTAAAAGACTCATATCATACAAGACGCTCCAAGCAAAACACATATCATGTGGCGAATAAAAATATAGCTCCAAGTAGAGTTACCGATAGACGAAGATGAAAGAGGGGATGCCTTCCGGGGCATCCCCCAGCTTAGGCTTTTGCTTGTCCTTGAATTTATTGGGGTGCCATGGGAATCCCCAAGATTAGGATCTTGCCACTTCTTATTCCATAGTCCATGAAATCTTTACTCAAAACTTGAAAACTTCACAACACAAAACTCAACAGGAAATCTCATAAGCTTCGTTAGTCCAAGAAAGAAAAACCACCACATAAGGTACTGTAATGAACTCATTCTTTATTTATATTTGTGTTAAACCTACTGTATTCCAACTTCTCTATGGTTCATACCCCCCGATACTAAACATAGATGCATCAAAATAAGCAAACAACACATGAAAAACAGAATCTGTCAAAAACAGAACAGTCTGTAGCAATATGTAACTTTCGAATAATTCTGTAACTCAAAAAATCCTAAAAAAATAGGAAGTCCTCGGAAATTTGTATATTGATCTACTTCGAAAAGAGTCAACGCAAAAGCACATTCTATGATTTAAAAAAATTATTCTCGTGCGTGCAAAAGTTTCAGCTTTTCAGTAGAATCAAATTAACTATCACCGCATGTTATCCTATAGGTTCTACTTGGCAAAAATACTAATTAAAACATAAAACCACATCTAAAAATAAGCTAGATGAATTATTTATTACTAAACAGAAGCAAAAAGCAAGGAACAAAAATAAAATTGGGTTGCCTCCCAACAAGCGCTATCGTTTAACGCCCCTAGCTAGGCATAAAAGCGAGAATAGATCTACGTATTGCCATCTTTGGCATTCAATTCATAAGTGGCTCGCATGATAGATTCATAAGGTAATTTGAATTTCTTTCTTGGAAATTCTTCCATGCCTTTCCTTAATGTAAATTGGAATCTAATATTCCCTTCCTTCATATCAATAATTGCACCAATCATTCTAACGAAAGGTCTACCAAGAATAATAGGACATGAAAGATTGCAATCTATATCAAGAACGGTAAAATCTACGGGCACATAATTCCTATTTGCAACAATAAGAACATCATTGATCCTTCCCATAGGTTTCTTAATGGTGGAATCCACAAGGTGCAAGTTTAAAGAGCAATCATCAAAATCATGGAAACCTAGCACATCACATAAAGTTTTCGGAATCGTGGAAACACTAGCACCCAAATCACACAAAGCATAGCATTCATGATATTTAATTTTTAGTATTTATAGTAGGTTACCACTCATCATAAAGTTTTCTAGGTATAGAACCTTCCAATTCAAGTTTTTCCTCATAAGATTGCATCAAGGCATCTATAATATGTCTGGTAAAAGCTTTATTTTGACTATAAGCATGTGGAGAATTCAACACGGATTGCAACAAGGAAATACAATATATTAAAGAACAATTATCATAATGAAATTCCTTTAAATCCATAATAGTGTGTTCAATGCTATGTAAAGTTTTGACCTGTCCAGTCCCACTTTTACCAAATTTAGCATCAAGATCTAAAAACTCCAAATCATTGGGACGCCTTTTAAATAAAGTTAACTCATCTCTAGTCCCATCATTATAAAGATTCATATTGCAAAACAAAGATTTAATAGGGGACACATAAATAACTTTTAGATCTTCATTATTATTTTCATGGAAACTAGAAGAACACGCTCTTACAAAGCAATCTTTCTTAGCACGCATCCTAGCAGTTCTTTCTTTGCACTCATCAATGGAAATTCTCATGGATTTGAGAGACTCATTGATATCATGCTTAGGTGGAATAGATCTAAGTTTCAAAGAATCAACATCAAGAGAAAGTCTATCAATGTTCCTAGCCAATTCATCAACTTTAAGCAATTTTTATTCAAGCAAAGCATTGAAATTCTTTTGAGAGATCATAAATTCTTTAACACTATTCTCAAAATCAGAGGGCATCTTATTAAAATTTCCACAAGTGTTATTGTAGGATTACGATAATTATTAGAGGAATTATTAGGAAACGACCTAGGATTAAAGTTTCCTCTATAAGCATTGTTACCAAAATTATTCCTACCAACAAAATTCACATCCATAGATTCATTATTATTCTCAATCAAAGTAGACAAAGGCATATCATTGGGATCAATAGGAGCACTCTTAGTAGCAAACAATTTCATAAGTTCATCCATCTTTCCACTCAAAACATTAAGTTCTTCTATTGCATGAACTTTTTTACTAGTAGATCTTTCGGTGTGCCATTGAGAATAATTAACCATAATGTTATCAAGGAGTTTAGTAGCTTCTCCTAACGTTATTTCCATAAAAGTGCCTCCCGCGGCCAAAACTAAAAGATTTCTAGAAGCAAAATTCAATCGGCATAAATTTTTTGTATGATCATCCATAAATTCAAACCATGATTAGGGAAATTGTGAATCATTAATTTCATTCTTTCCCAAGATTGGGCAACATGCTCATGATCAAGTTGTATAAAATTCATAATATTATTTCTAAGAGAGATGATCTTAGCGGGAGGAAAATACTTAGAGATAAAAGAATCTTCGCACTTATTCCATGAATCAATACTATTTTTAGGCAAAGACGAAAACCAAGTTTTAGCATGATCTCTAAGAGAAAACAGAAATAACTTCAATTTAACAATATCATTATCCGTATCTTTCTTCTTTTGCATATCACATAAATCCACAAAGTTTGTTAGATGAGTAGCGGCATCTTCACTAGGAAGGTCGGAGAATTGATCTTTCATAACAAGATTCAACAAAGAAGCATTGATTTCACAAGATTCAACATCATTAAGAGGAGCAACCGGAGTGCTAAGGAAATCATTATTATTGGTATTGGAAAAGTCACACAATTTGGTATTATCTTGCGCCATCGTGACAAGCAATCCAACACACATGCACACAAGAAGGCAAGCGAAAGAGAGAGGAGAATGGGAAAGAGAGGGCGAATAAAACGGCAAGGGTGAAGTGGGGGAGAGGAAAACGAGAGACAAATGGCAAATAATGTAATGCGAGGGAGATGAGTTTGTGATGGGTACTTGGTATGTCTTGACTTGAGGGAAGACCTCCTCGGCAACGGTGCCAGGAATCCTTCTTGCTACCTCTTCAGCACTACATTGGTTTACCCTTGAAGAGGAAAGGGTGATGCAACAAAGTAGCGTAAGTATTTCCCTCAGTTTTTGAGAACCAAGGTATCAATCCAGTAGGAGGCTCCTCAAAAGTCCCTCGTACCTACACAAATAAACAACAACCTCGCAACCAATGCGATAAAGGGGTTGTCAATCCCTTCACGGTAACTTGCAAAAGTGAGATCTGGTAGATATAATAAGATAAGATAAATATTTTTGGTAATTTTATGATATAGATTGGAAAGTAAAGATTGCAAAATAAAGATAGATGGAAAACTTATATGATAAAAGATAGACCCGGGGGCAATAGGTTTCACTAGTGGCTTCTCTCAAGATAGCATAAGTATTACGGTGGGTGAACAAATTACTGTCGAGCAATTGATAGAAAAGTGCATAGTTATGGCAATATCTAGGCATGATCATGTATATAGTCATCACGTCCGCAACAAGTAGATCGAAACAATTCTGCATGTACTACTATTACTCCACACATCGACCGACTCATGCCTGCATGTAGACTATTAAGTTCATAAGAACAAAGTAACGCATTATGAAAGATGACATGATGTAGATTGATATACTCAAGCAATATGATATAAACCCCATCTTTTTATCCTCGATGGCAACAATACAATACGTGCCTTGTTGCCCCTGTTGTTACTGGGAAAGGACACTGCAAGATTGAACCCAAAGCTAAGCACTTCTCCTATTGCAAGAAAGATCAATCTAGTAGGCCAAACCAAAATGATAATTCGAAGAGACTTGCAAAGATAACCAATCATACATACAAGAATTCAGAGCAGATTCAAATATTTCTCATAGATAAACTTGATCATAAACCCACAATACATCGGATCTCGGCAAACACACCGCAAAAAGAGTTACATCAAATAGATCTCCAAGAAGATTGAGGAGACCTTTGTATTGAGATTCAAAGAGAGAGAAAACGCCATCTATCTGATAACTATGGACCTGAAGGTCTGTAATAAAATACTCACAACTCATCGGAGAGGCGTTGGAGATGTTGTAGAGGCCCTCCATGGTCGATTCCCCCTCCGGCGGAGCGCTGACGAAGGCTCCAAGAAGGGATCTTGCGGATACAGAAGGTTGCGGCAGTGGAATTAGGTTTTCGTGGTGCCCCTGGATGTTTTCGGGGTATGTGGATATATATAGGAGAAAGAAGTAGGTCGGTGGAGCCACGAGGGGCCCATGAGGGTGGGGGGTGTGCCCACCCCCCTAGGGCACACTGGGCACCCTCGTGGCCACCTCGTTTACTTCTTGACGTCCACTCCAAGTCTCCTGGTTTGCATTTGTTCCAAAAAGATCGCTCCCGAAGGTTTCATCCCATTTGGACTCCGTTTGATATTCCTTTTCTTCGAAACACTAAAAATAGGCCAAAAAACAGCAATTCGGGTTGGGCCTCCGGTTAGTAGGTTAGTCCCAAAAATGATATAAAAGTGTAGAGTAAAGCCCATAAACATCCAAAACGGGTAATATAATAGCATGGAACAATAAAAAATGATAGATACATTGGAGACGTATCACATCTGTCTCTGAATCCTCCTCTGAGGATATATCTGTAACCAGCAAGAAGTTTGCATTGACAGGTAGCACTGACTGCTCAGAAGACCTTGTTTTCACTCCAGATTTTCCCATGACCGACTCAAATGGCTGAAGCACAGGAAGAGTAGATGAATGTATAAACATTGTTGACAAATGGAATACATTATGAAAAAAATATGGCACGATACAATTCACATATACGATGACTGGCTAAACAGGATGGCATTGCATGATTCACGTATATGATGCCTGGCTAAAGAAGATGGCATTGCATAATTCCCATATACTCCCTCCGTTCCTAAATATTTGTCTTTTTAGAGATTTCAAATGGACTAGCACATACGGATGTATATAGACATATTTTAGAGTGTAGATTCACTCATTTTGCTTCGTATGTAGTCACTTGTTGAAATATCTAAAAAGACAAATATTTAGGAACAGTGGGGGTATGATATAGAAACCGAACAGGTGGCATTCACACAAAGCAAATCAAAACTAAGCTGATGACATATAAGATGTATAATGTAAGCAATGTGAGGCACCATATGCATGATTTGACCAACATCAACATGCTAGGGTGGAGCAAACACCTTAGGTGGTAAATAGGAGTGGTTGGCTCCCTCTGAATCCCCATCTGAAGAGATAAGTTCCTCTAGAATGCAATCTAGAATGGCGGGAGGGGGGCCCACTTTGCCCACCATGGAGCGGCGTCTGCATGACATTATATTCCCACACAATGGTCTTCTATTTTTCTCTACATGTTCAGTACGATTGTGTACAATAACTGACACGCATAATAAAAAAATAGTTATATTTTGTAAGGCCTAAGGGGTGCATGCAGAAATCAAGACTGATGGTAGCAAACGAGTGGATAGATCCAAAACTAATGATAGCAGGTAGATTATAGCTTTAGTTTAAAAAGATAGCAGTGGATCATCTATTGTTTGTTGCCCACCCAACATGAACCACATAGAAGATCCCAGATCAACCAGATAGTAGACAAATACTATTCGTTGTTGCCTCGATATGAGACCCACGGGCATTTTAAAACTCAAGTTTGAATGAAAAAGTAGCAGGTAATAATAACCGATGTGTAATGTAAGCAAACACAAAAGACTGTGATCTCTCTTCCGGAACTGTGTAGTCCTCAGGTTCACCTGCTCAGTCGATGATGGTAATGCAGTTGCCGTGGCTGCCGGCAACAGGGAAGATGATCTGAGGCGGCAAAAGAAAGTCTGCATGGGGAATCTCTGCTGCAATGAATGCTTCTGTTGATGGTGCACCTCAGGTGGGGTGGATGACGGCACGGCAGGAGCAGGACATAATACACAGAGTTTACTTTGACGCCTGTCTGAAAATGAAGTAAATCTATAAGGGCTCCTTAGAATTAGAGGATTCTATAAACGCAAGGACAGGGAAAACACATGGATAGGATAGGAATGCGCGCGCAAAACAGAGCATTTGGAAACATAGGATTTCTGTCAACCCGGGTGTTTGGTTCACATGAATTGGAAGAACACAGGATGGAGAAACATGGTCAAATTAAAGTCAAATCACGTGAAAATGAGAAAATAAGAATCTTATTACGCCAGTAATGCAATTAGTTCTATTCTTCATGCATATTAATTTGAAAAGGACGTCCAAGTGAATATTAAAATTCCTATGTTTTTTCTTTGAAAGAGACACCAAAGGAAAAAAATCCTCCAGTTTTGCTTTGCTACACTCCTTCTAACCAAATGCATGAATAGTAGTACCATAGTAGTTCCATAGCGAAGGATCCCTGAGGGATCAACATGAATGTAGAGTAACAAAGTGATGTGACGAGTGTACAACCTCTTTGGCATAGCCTTGTGGACCTCAGCATCATTGCATTGGACGTGGAGGATGGTGATGCTGGTGTGACTGTCGAAGGTGGGGAAGAAGATATAAGGCCTCTGGAAACGGCGCCGAGGGTACTGCTCCACTGTGATGGACGGTTCCGTTGTTGGAGTAGCTCCGGTGAGGTGTACGGCAGCAAGGCCGAAGCAGGACAAGACAGACAATGTTAATCTGAAGTGGGACTCTAATATCATGTGCAATAGATGATGTAAAATACATCACCAAAAAGTGCTAGATGTAAAACGCATCAGCCACGCCACGTCCGCTCTAACAGATGTTGTAAGTACTGTTCACTCTGAACTTAACTGAAGAAACTAAACTTTATAGTCGAAACTGAATTTTACTGTCGAAACTGATTGAACTAGTAGTAGTGCATTGCAATAGATGTTTAGGGCGTTCGAGCACTAGTAGCAGAGAAGCAGTGATCTAAATCAGTAGACGCTCGAGCAGGGAACACACTAGAAGAGAGCAAGTCATGCAGTAGCACTGCGAGCGAGTGCTAAAGAAGCAACTCATTTAGCTGCCGGAGGTTGTGCAGCAGCAGCAACACGAGCGAGAGTAAGAGCAGAGCAGCAGCATGATCGAGAGCAAGAGCGGAGCAGCAGCGCGATCGACAGCAATAGCAGAGCAGAGCAACAGCACGAACGAAAGCAAGAGCAGCGCACCAGTGCGACTGACAGCAAGAACAGAGCCGCAACGCGAGCGAGAGCCAGAGGAGCAGCAGCTGCATGAGCGAGAGACGGAGCTGCTGCAGCTAGTGCCGGTGTGGAAGTCGCCGCCGAGGAAGCAATGACGTGGGGGAGAGACGCCGTGGATGAAGTGGCCGGCGATGGCACCGTCGATGGAGACCCGCCATGGCTGCTCGGTATCGAGCACCGGCAGCCCCGTGAGTTGGAATAAAAGATAAAATGCAGCGATAAGTGCAGAACCTCCTTGGTGGCTCCGAGTTGGCCTCGGTTTCATCGGAGGAATTGGTGAGCGTGCTGCGGTTCCGGTGGGGCAGGTCAAGATGGCGCTGTGGGGATGGAGGTGGCGCGATAGACGAGGCAAACATTGGGGTAACTCCTCGGAGGTGGAGGATGGGGCGGCTGATCCGGCGGGACGACGAGATCGATGATGGATCCTCATCCAGTGTGGTGGATTAGGGACGACGAGCTGTTGTGGTGGACGACGTCCTCGGGGTAGAGTCTTCGGCTGGGCAGCGGTTGGGAAGCCGACGGAGGAGCATGGGGTTTCGCAGGTTTTGGCGGCCTCGGTGTATGAATGGGGGGGCCGAAGGGGAAGGTAGGGGGAGCCATGGCTTAGGGACACGCTTGTCCGAAATGTAGGGTAAGTTATCATCGTACCCCCACCGGTTTTGACACCGCGATGTCGAGCCGGCATTTCTGGCTGAGGGGTAGAAGGGGGATTTCACGTGTCTGGGCTGCGGGACCGATTTCGGATGAGGAGGGACTTTTCGTGCGTCGAAATTTCAGGATAACAAGGCGCGGTGCAGGTTGAAGAGGCGGGAGTTTCAAAGCAGGTGAGACAAAAGATACTCGAGCTTGAAAATTTCGGGATAATAAGGTGTGGATTCCTTGTTCGGCAGAACAAATTTAACGTGTACAAGAAAACAATTCATACAAGACACAAGAGAGTCATGTCCCCTTTTACTATATTGCTATAAATGCTATTGAAAAAACTACAAGAAAAATGTAAAAAAAATCGGGAGAACAAGATTACCCTGTACTATACCAAATCGATTCGCATTTCCCTCGACAACAACAAAAAACAAATCAATTGCCACCAAAAGAAAGAGTAATGTCTCTTTTTATATGATTACAAATGCCAGGATCTCAAATTTCAATTTTTGAATCCACGTTATGTTGAATCCGAATATATCGTTAGGTGACCTTGCAGTTTATAATTGATGTAGTTGTACATTTTGATCTTCCATCATATATGAACATTTTAGTCCACCCTATGAACATATATATTGTCGTCTACCATATAGACTAAATTTGAATCAATTTTCCTTATTTGAATACGATTGTTCTCAAGTTATACAATCATTTAAATATTATCTTCATAACAAAAAACATGCATGTAGCAGTAATTATATTTCACTATGAACTACATGTACCATATGATCTCCAATTCAAATATTTGAATCCATTTTATGTTGAATTCAGATCATAGTACATTGGTCTAGGTAGCGAGATGTTCGGGATAATCTAAACCATGTTTTCATATGTATAATTTTTGGCTGAATTGGGACAAGTTTTGGTATAAGCTTCTTGCAGAACCGGAGATTCTCTCAACAACCCTCGTGGTTCCGAGAGGGAACGTGTCACCTTTGTGTGCGAAACGATATACGCTGCCTCCCCCCTGATTTTTGTTTACAAAGGCAACATAGAACTATATGAGTGCCCTGTTAAATTTTGGAATTATTCCGGGTTCGTTTAGCCTTTTTATACATTAATTGAGTTTCTGGACATTTAATGTGCACAATCCAAATTTGAACTGCAAGCACATGCTCCGGTGCATCAAAGTTGGTTGAAAAATTACATGTGTGTCCTTGGTTGAATTTCTAGGTCCCATGCAAGAAATGAGAATGAAATTCAAACATCTTGGCATCGTGACTCGGCCGAGAACATCGAGAAACCTGCATTTTAAATTCATGAAAATCCAAAACTTGCCTGGAAATCATGAAACTTGGCATAGTGTCATGTCATGGCACTAACATGCTGTGGCAAAAAATTGGGCCAATTTGGAACAAGTTTTGGTATAAGCTTCTTGCAAACCAAAGCTTCTCTCAAGAAGGCTCGTGGTTCTGTGAGGGAATGTTCCACCTTTGAGTGTGAAACGATATACGCTGCCCCCTTGAGTTTCTTTACTGAAGCAAAGTAGAAGTACATGAGTGCCCTGTTAAAATTTGGAATTATTCCGGGTTCATTTGGCCTTTTTATACATTAATTGAGTTTCTGGCCATTTAATGTGCATAATTCAAATTTGAACTACAAGCACATGCTCCCATGCACCAAAGTTGGTTGAAAAATCACATGTGTGTCCTCGGGTGAATTTCTAGGTCCCATGCAAGAAATGGGAATGAAATTCAAACATCTGGGCATCGTGGCTCGGCCGAGAACATTGAGAAACTTGGTTTTAAAACTCTTGTAAATCCAAAACACGCCTGAAAATCATGAAACTTGGCATGGTGTCATGTCATGGTACTACCATGTTGTGGTGAAACAATTGGCCGAATAGGAACAAATTTTGGTATAAGCTTCTTGCAAACCGGAGCTTCTCTCAACAAGGCTTGTGGTTCTGAGAGGGAACATGTCACCTTTGTGTGTATAATTCAAATTTGAAATACAAGCACATGCTCCAGTGCACCGAAGTTGGTTGTAAGATCACATGTGTGTCCTCGGGTAAATTTCTAGGTCCCATGCAAGAAATGGGAATGAAATTCACAATCCTGGGCATCGTGGCTCGGTTGGAAACATTGAGAAACTTGGTTTTTTAATTCCTATAAATCCAAAACACGCATGAAAATCATGAAACTTGGCTTGGTGCCATGACATGGCACCAACATGCTGTGGTAATTTTGCTGTCCGATTTGCGAAGGCGCACACATTAACAATCAACGAAGTCATTTTGCAACAAGTGATGTCACGTTACAATCGGAAACACAAGTATTATTGAAACCGTGTGCATTCTATTTACCATTTACGTGCCACCACGCGTCCCCTTTTTTATTAGCTAGGAGGCGTCGTGTGTTGGGGAACGTAGTAATTTCAAAAAAAATCCTACGCACACGCAAGATCATGGTGATGCATAGCAACGAGAGGGGGAGTGTATCTTCATACCCTTGAAGATCGCTAAGCGGAAGCGTTTATCAACATGGTTGATGTAGTCGTACGTCTTCACGATCCGACCGATCCAAGTACCGAATGCACGGCACCTCCGAGTTCTGCACACATTCAGCTCAATGACGTCCTCGCCTTCTCGATCCAGCAAGACGGGCGAAGTAGTAGATGAGTTCCGGCAGCACGACAGCGTGGTGACAGTGTTGGTGAAGTACAATCTCCGCAGGGCTTCGCCTAAGAACTACGGAAACTATGACGGAGGATAAACTAGAGGGGACGGGGTTGCCGGCACACGACTTGGTGTTTCTTGATCTGTCTTTGGTGCTAGCCCTACCCCTGTATTTATATGTTGAGCCTTGGGGTCGAAACTTGGTCTTCTTCAAGTGACCATTTCCTTTGCAGTGTAAGCACTCAGTTTCAGGCTTTGGTCCAGCTTTGGTCTTCTTCAAGGGAGTGACAACTTGTTTTGCCATTCTACTTGAAGTTTCCCTTTCTTTCCCTTTGCCCTTTTCTTGAAACTAGTGGTCTTGTCAATCATCAACACTTGATGTTCTTTTTTGATTTCTACCTTCGTTGATGTCAACATCACGAAGAGCTCGGGAATCATTTTCGTCATCCTTTGCATACTATAGTTCATCACGAAGTTCTACTAACTTGGTGATGGTGACTAGAGAACTCTGTCAATCACTATCTTATCTGGAAGATTAACTCCCACTTGATTCAAGCAATTGTAGTACCCAGACAATCTGAGCACTTGCTCACTAGTTAGCGATTCTCCTCCATCCTTTAGCTATAGAACTTGTTGGAGACTTCATATCTCTCAACTCGGGTATTTGCTTGAAATATTAACTTCAATTCCTGGAACATCTCATATGGTCCATGAAGTTCAAAACGTCTTTGAAGTCCCGATTTTAAGCCGTTAAGCATGGTGCACTAAACTATCAAGTAGTCATCATATTGAGCTAGCCAAACGTTCATAACGTCTGCATCTGCTCCTGCAATAGGTTTGTCACCTAGCGGTGCATCAAGGACATAATTCTTCTGTGCAGCAATGAGGATAAACCTAGATCACGGATCCAATCCGCATCATTGCTACTAACATTTTTCAACACAATTTTCTCTAGGAACATATCAAAATAAACATATGGAAGCAACAACGCAAGCTATTGATCTACAACATAATTTGCAAAATACTACCAGGACTAAGTTTATGATAAATTTAAGTTCAATTAATCATATTACTTAAGAACTCCCACTTAGATAGACATCCCTCTAATCCTCTAAGTGATTACGTGATCCATATCAACTAAACCATAACCGATCATCACGTGGAATGGAGTAGCTTTCAATGGTGAACATCACCATGTTGATCATATCTACTATATGATTCACGCTCGACCTTTCGGTCTCAGTGTTCCGAGGCCATATCTGCATATGCTAGGCTCGTCAAGTTTAACCTGAGTATTCTGCGTGTGCAAAACTGGCTTGCACCCGTTGTAGATGGACGTAGAGCTTATCACACCTGATCATCACCTGGTGTCTGGGCACGACGAACTTTGGCAATGGTGCATACTCAGGGAGAACACTTTTATCTTGAAATTTAGTGAGAGATCAACTTATAATGCTACCGTCAATCAAAGCAAGATAAGATGCATAGAAGATAAACATCACATGCAATCAATATAAGTGATATGATATGGCCATCATCATCTTGTGCTTGTGATCTCCATCTCCGAAGCACCATCATGATCACCATCGTCACCGGCGCGACACCTTGATCTCCATCGTAGCATCGTTGTCGTCTCGCCAAATATTGCTTCTACGACTATCGCTAGCGCTTAGTGATAAAGTAAAGCAATTACAGGGCGATTGCATTGCATACAATAAAGCGACAACCATTTGGCTCCTGCCAGTTGCCGATAACTTGGTTACAAAACATGATCATCTCATACAATAAAATATAGCATCATGTCTTGACCATATCAAATCACAACATGCCCTGCAAAAACAAGTTAGACGTCCTCTACTTTGTTGTTGCAAGTTTTACGTGGCTGCTACGGGCTGAGCAAGAACCGTTCTTACCTACGCATCAAAACCACAACGATAGTTTGTCAAGTTAGTGCTGTTTTAACCTTCGCAAGGACCGGGCATAGCCACACTCGGTTCAACTAAAGTTGGAGAAACTGACACCCGCCAGCCACCTATGTGCAAAGCACATCGGTAGAACCAGTCTCACGTACGCGTACGCGTAATGTCGGTCCGGGCTGCTTCATCCAACAATACCGCCGAACCAAAGTATGACATGCTGGTAAGCAGTATGACTTGTATCGCCCACAACTCACTTGTGTTCTACTCGTGCATATAACATCAACGCATAAAACCTGGCTCTGATACCACTGTTGGGGAACGTAGTAATTTCAAAAAAAATTCCTACGCACACGCAAGATCATGGTGATGCATAGCAACAAGAGTGGGAGTGTATCTTCACACCCTTGAAGATCGCGGTTGATGTAGTCGTACGTCTTCACGATCCGACCGATACAAGTACCGAACGCACGGCACCTCCGAGTTCTACACACGTTCAGCTCGATGACGTCCTCGCCTTCTCGATCCAGCAAGACGGGCGAAGTAGTAGATGAGTTCCAGCAGCACGATGGCATGGTGACGGTGTTGGTGAAGTACAATCTCCGCAGGGCTTCGCCTAAGCACTACGGAAACTATGACGGAGGATAAACTAGAGGGGACGGGGTTGCCGGCACACGGCTTGGTGTTTCTTGATCTGTCTTTGGTGCTAACCCTGCCCCTCTATTTATATGTTGAGCCTTGGGGTCGAAACTTGGAGTAAAAGCCTCCACAAAGTCGGTTTCACCCGAAAGGCAAGAGTCCTTCTCGGACTCCAGGGCCAGATGCCAGGGTTCCCGGCGTCTGGACCCAGACGCCAGGGACCCTGGCGTCTGGTCCCTGGATTCCGCAAAACTTCCTTTTGCGCTTTCCCAAAACCTTGTGGGCTTTCCCCTTTGGCCCAAATAACGTGTTCTCGTACCCAAACATTTCGGGAAACATCCGGAACCCCTTCCGGTGAATTCCGGAACCCTTCCGGAGATCAAACACTATTATCCCATATATCAAACTTTATCTCCGGACCATTCTGGAGTTCCTCGTCATGTCCATGATCTCATCCGGGACTCCGAACAACATTCGGTTACCAACATACATAACTCATATAATACTATATTGTCAATGAAACGTTAAGCATGCGGACCCTACGGGTTTGAGAACTATGTAGACATGACCTAGAACTTGTTTCCGGTCAATAACCAATAGCGGGACATGGATGCCCATATTGGCTCCCACATATTCTACGAAGATCTTTATCGGTCAAACCGCATAACAACATACGTTGTTCCCTTTGTCATCGGTATGTTACTTGCCCGAGATTCGATCATCGGTATCTCAATACCTAGTTCAATCTCGTTATCGGCAAGTCTCTTTACTCGTTCCGTAATACATCATCTCACAACTAACTCATTAGTTGTAATTCTTGCAAGGCTTATAGTGATTTGCATTACCGGGAGGGCCTAGAGATACCTCTCCGACAACCGGAGTGACAAAACCTAATCTTGAAATACGCCAACCCAACATGTACCTTTGGAGACACATGTAGTACTCCTTTGTAATCACCCAGTTACATTGTGACGTTTGGTAGCACCCAAAGTGTTCCTCCGGTAAACGGGAGTTGCATAATCTCATAGTTACAGGAACATGTATAAGTCATGAAGAAAGCAATAGCAGAATACTAAACGATCATGTGCTAAGCTAACGGAATGGGTCATGTCAATCACATCATTCTCCTAATGATGTGATCCCGTTAATCAAATGACAACTCATGTCTATGGTTAGGAAACATAACCATCTTCGATTAACGAGCTAGTCAAGTAGAGGCATACTAGTGACACTCTGTTTGTCTATGTATTCACACATGTATTATGTTTCCGGTTAATACAATTCTAGCATGAATAATAAACATTTTGCATGATATAAGGAAATAAATAATAACTTTATTATTGCCTCTAGGGCATATTTTCTTCACCGTGCAGGGTAGCTATTTGAGTACGAGAGGGGCGTGATCAGACCCCTGCGCGTGCTTATCGGGAGGAGAGCCCTTTGACCTCCATCTGCCGCCCACCTCTCTCCCAAGGTCTCTGTTTAATGGCACCCAACCTCTATTTAATGGTGTGCCTATGTCTCACCCGACTGAGACTTAAGAGAGAAAAAAGAAAATCTGAAAAGAAAATTTTGCACGGATCTTGATGTAAGATCCGACGGACCTATATATCATCTACTTCGACTTATATCAAGACTGATGAATATATAAGGACGACGATAGTGGATAATAATTGTCTTACATAATTAGGAAGATAATTGAAAAATCCACATGCGGCTACGCCCGAAACACACAATGGCAGAAGGAGAAGGAAGACAACAATATGGCTCACTGATCTCCACTTTCTTGATGAGTTGCTGCAGGCCGCGGGAACTAGTCTCTGCGGCGAGCGGCGATGTGCTCTTTCGTGTCCTCAAGACGCTTCTTGAGAGCATCCATGGATTCCTCCACCAGCCTTTGGCGCCTGATGCGGAGCATGTCATTCTCGTCGATAAGTTTCTTGACAATGACGCTGGTGTGACGCCCCGATTCAATCGTACACTAATCATGCACGCAAATGTGTACGATCAAGATCAGGGACTCACGGGAAGATATCACAACACAACTCTACAAATAAAATAAGTCATACAAGCATCATAATACAAGCTAGGGGCCTCGAGGGCTCGAATACAAGTGCTCGATCATAGACGAGTCAGCGGAAGCAACAATATCTGAGTACAGACATAAGTTAAACAAGTTTGCCTTAAGAAGGCTAGCACAAACTGGGATACAGATCGAAAGAGGCGCAGGCCTCCTGCCTGGGATCCTCCTAACTACTCCAGGTCGTCGTCGGCGGGCAGCACGTAGTAGTAGGCACCTCCGGTGTAGTAGGGGTCGTCGTTGACGGTGGCGTCTGGCTCCTGGACTCCAGCATCTGGTTGCGACAACCAGGAAAAAGGAAAGGGGGAAAAGGGGGGGAGAAAGCAACCGTGAGTACTCATCCAAAGTACTCGCAAGCAAGGAACTACACTACATATGCATGGGTATATGTGTAAGGAGGCCATATCAGTGGACTGAACTGCAGAATGCCAGAATAAGAGGGGGATAACTAATCCTGTCGAAGACTACGCTTCTGGTCACCTTCGTCTTGCATCAAGTATAAGAGAGCAGATTGAAGTCCTCCAAGTAGCATCTCCAAGTAACATCTCATAGCATAATCCTACCCGGCGATCCCCTCCTCATATCCCTGAGGTAGAGCGACCACCGGTTGTATCTGGCACTTGGAAGGGTGTGTTTTATTAAGTATCCGGTTCTAGTTGTCATAAGGTCAAGGTACAACTCCAAGTCGTCCTGTTACCGAAGATCACGGCTATTCGAATAGATTAACTTCCCTGCAGGGGTGCACCACATAGCCCAACACGCTCGATCCCATTTGGCCGGACACACTTTTCGGGGTCATGCCCGGCCGCGGAAGATCAACACGTCGCAGCCCCACCTAGGCAAAACAGAGAGGCCAGCACGCCGGTCTAAACCTAAGCGCGCAGGGGTCTGGGCCCATCGCCCCGAGCACACCTGCACGTTGCGTGGGCGGCCGAAAGCAGACCTAGCCTAGTGGCGTTCCAGTCCAATTCGGCGCGCGCCGCTCCGTCGCTGACGTCTGAAGAGCTTCGGCTGATACCACGACGTCGGGATACCCATAACTACTCCCACGTAGATGGTTAGTGCGTATAGGCTCGTAGCCAGACACAGATCAAATACCAAGATCTCATAAAGCGTGTTAAGTGTCCGCGAACGCCGAACAGGGCCAGGCCCACCTGTCTCCTAGGTGGTCTCAACCTGCCCTGTCGCTCCGCCACAAAGATCCACACAGAGGGCCGTCGGGACAAAGGTCCTTTCAGCCCCCAATCCGTGAATCACTCGCGGGTACTCTTCGAGCTGACCCGACTTTAGTCACCATCTGTATAGTATGTATATAGGTATAGTATATACCCGTGATCACCTCCCGAGTGATCACGGCCCAATAGTATAGCAAGGCAGACTGACAAGAATGTAGGGCCAATGATGATAAACTAGCATCCTATACTAAGCATTTAGGATTGCAGGTAAGGTTTCAACAGGTGTAGCAACAATGTCAGGCTATGCATCAGAATAGGATCAACGGAAAGCAGTAACATGCTACACTACTCTAATGCAAGCAGTATAGAGAAGAATAGGCGATATCTGGTGATCAAGGGGGGGGGGCTTGCCTGGTTGCTCTGGTAAGAGAGAGGGGTCGTCAACTCCGTAGTCGAACTGGGCAGCAGCAGCGTCGGTCTCGTAGTCTACCGGAGAGAAGAGGGGGAAGAAACAATGAATACCAAGTAAACAGATGCATATCGATGCATGACATGTCAAGAAGCGATGCTAGGCGTGCCCTAACGTGGTATGAGGTGGTACTGGTTAAGGGGGGAATCATCCGGGAAAGTATTCCCGGTGTTTCGTGTTTTCGGGCAGAGGAGCCGGAGGGGGAAAGTTGCGGGTTCGATAGGTTAGGGGGGTGTGGCGGACGAACGGACTGCGTATCCGGAATCGTCTCGTCGTTCTGAGCAACTTTCATGTAGAAAGTATTTTCATCCGAGTTACGGATTAAAAGATATGATTTTCTAAAGATTTAAATCATTTTCTGATTTTATTTATTCATTTAAATCCAACCTTATCCAAAACAGTGCCTGATGACGCAGGCATGACATCAGAGTGATGTCAGCAGGTCAACTGGTCGGTTGACCAGTCAAACCAGACAGGTGGGTCCAGTGGGACCCACATGTCATTGTCAGGGACAATAACAGAGTTCTAAAATTAACTGAAAGGGTTAATTAAGGTGTGGGTCCTAGCAGTCAGTGAGAGGTTAAAGTTTTAATTAACTAATTTAATTAATTAGCAGTTTATCTATTTGTTTTTTTTTATAGCATGGGCCCCGCATGTCAGTGCCACTGGGCTGCCCCGTCAGCACGTTGACCCAGTCAACAGGTCAACAGGGGCCCCGGGCCCACCAGTCAGTGGCCCGAGACGGTGCCTCGTGGGTGCCAGCTCAGCACCCGCCGGAGACGCGCCGGGGCTAACTCCGGCGACCAAAACAACGGCGGCCCCTCGCCGGAGTTGGCCGGAACCGTGCTACGGGGCTCGGTTTCGGGCGTGCGTGGGTGCGCTCGAACGGTCACTCGACCGCGCGTCGAGTGGTGGTGGTGGCATCGCCGGACCTGGCCGGAAACGTCACCGGCGACGAGGTCCGCGGCGTTGCGTTCGGGCGCTGTCGGAAACGAGGCTAGAGGGCACGGGAAGGCACGGGTCCGAGCTCGTTGGGCTCATGGGAGCAAGAGGAGCTCGAGGCCGTGCCCAGGTGAGTGCGACAGGGGCCGTGGCCACGGCGGCGAGGTACACCGCGGCGATCGGAGCCCGGGCACGACGACGAGCTAGTTACCACGCGAGCTAGGAGAGCTAGAGGGCGGAGGAGGGAGGCAGCTCACCTAGCGGCACGCACGAAGGCCGGTGGTAGTTTAGTAGCAGCAGGGGGGGTGTCGCCGGAGTTGGTGAAGAACGCGACCGCCGGAGATGAGGGCGAAGGGGATCCGGTGATTCGGGGTTCCTCCACTCCAGCTGAGGCCTCCGGTGGACGAGGAAGATGACGGAGGCGTCGACGGACACGCAGGCGCGGCGAGGCGGCGACTGTGGCCGTGCGATTCACGGCGGCGAGGCCATGGCGGCGCTCGGTTGCGGTGGGGAAGGAGGGGGAGATGGATCTGGAGGGGAGAGGGAGAGGCGCACGGACCGAGGGGAGAGTGGGGCGAGTGGGAGGGGAGACCGAGGGGGTGCGGCGTCGGTGACCTTATCCCCTCGTCTCGTCGCCGGCGAGGGGGGTTCGGTTGGGACGCGCCCCTGTTCCGACCCGGGTCGGGGGAACAGGGGAAGGGGACGCGGCGCGGGGGCTGGGCCGGCTGGGCCGGCCAGTCTGGCTGCGGGCCAGGGGGATTGGCGGTGGCCGTGCGGGTGGGTTGGGCTGGCTGGTCCAGGGGGCTTCCCCCCCCCTTTTTTTTTGGTTTTTTTTTCCTTTCTGTTTTATTTAGTTTTAGGGCATCTAGGCATTTTATAAAATAGTGTTTGCTTCACCATAATTACCAGTGCAATATTTGGCAACCCCCGAACATTTTCGCTTTGACTTTTGAAAACTTAGGGTGTTTAACACTAATTCATATTTTGAATTAGCAATGATTTTGAACTACCACTTGGTTAGCAACAGTAACACTGGTGACATGGCATCATTATAAGAGTTTTACTGTAGCCTAAATATCCGGGCGTTACAAATCTCCTCCACTACAAGAAATCTCGTCCCGAGATTTAGGAGGTAGAAAGAAACAGTGCGGGGTATTCACCACGCAGGCGATCCTCACGTTCCCAAGTGGCTTCATCTTCAGAATGGTGCGACCACTGGACTTTGAGGAACTTGATCGCCTTCTGGCGTGTGCGGCGTTCAGCTTGGTCAAGAATGCGGACCGGATGCTCTTTATAGGAGAGGTCCTGTTGCAATTCGAGCACTTCATGATCCACTGCTCGGATTGGGTCCTTGAAGCAGCGACGGAGCTGCGACACGTGGAACACATCGTGAACCTGAGAAAGGTTCGACGGAAGCTCCAGTTGATATGCCACTTTTCCACGCCTCTCGAGAATAGTGAATGGGCCAATATAGCGAGGAGCTAGCTTGCCCTTGATCCCGAAGCGGTGAGCACCCTTCATTGGTGTAACGCGAAGATAGGCCTTCTCGCCAGGTTGATAGACCATGTCTTTATGATGACGGTCATAATTACTCTTTTGGCGTGACTGAGCAGTCTTGAGATTCTCGCGAATAATGCGGACTTGCTCTTCGGCATGTTGGATAATATCCGGACCGAAGAGTGGACGTTCCCCAGTTTCTGACCAGTTCAGAGGGGTTCGGCACTTTCGTCCATATAACACTTCGAAGGGGGCCATCTTCAGACTAGCTTGATAGCTATTATTATAAGAGAACTCAGCATACGGGAGAGATTCCTCCCATTTCTTGCCGAAGGATATAACACAAGCTCGAAGCATGTCTTCGAGAACTTGGTTGACACGTTCAACTTGCCCTTGTGACTGAGGATGAAAAGCAGTGCTGAAAGACAGATGAGTGCCCATAGCTTCTTGGAAACTTGCCCAGAATCTTGAAGTGAATAAACTGCCACGGTCTGAACTGATAACCAGTGGAATACCGTGAAGCGAAACAATTCTGGTCATGTAGAGAGTTGCAAGCTGACTAGCAGTGATCGTTTCTTTGACCGCCAGAAAATGTGCAACCTTAGAAAGTCGGTCAATGACGACAAGAATAGCATCATTGCCTTTCTGCGATTTGGGGAATCCAGTGACGAAGTCCATTTCAACATGGTCCCATTTCCATTCAGGAATAGAGATAGGTTGCAGAGTTCCAGCAGGCCTTTGATGTTCTGCTTTGATACGACGGCAAACGTCACATTCAGCAACATAACGAGCAATGTCTTGCTTCCTATTAGACCACCAGAATCTCTGGCGGATGTCTTGGTACATCTTTGTACTACCAGGGTGGATACAAAGAGGCGTATCATGAGCTTCTTTCATAACTTTTGGAGTCAGATTTAGGTTTTCCCTCTTACTCGGTACCACTAGGCGACCTTTGAAGAATAGGGTGCCTGCGTCATCCACAGTGAAGAATGAGGGCTTTCCTTCTGCGAGATAACGTTTAATCCTCTCGACTTCATCGTCACATTTCTGTATCCATTTGATGGTGTCCACAAGATCTGGTTTCGCAACCAGGGTATTGAGAGAACCCCTGGAAACAACATGGAGGTTCATCTTGCGTAACTCCGGGGGAGGGGGAGCGAGTGCACCCGGAGGAACAATATGGAGGTTCAGCTTTCTGAATTCTTCAACGAGTGAGGGCTGAACTTTGTGAACCTGGAGGTGGTTGCAGTAAGACTTGCGGCTCAAGGCATCAGCCATTACATTAGCCTTGCCTGGTGTATAGGAAATACCCAAATCAAAGTCTGCAACAGTCTCCATCCATCTCTGCTGACGGAGGTTCAGGTCTGGCTGAGTAAACAGATACTTCAGACTTTGGTGGTCAGTGAAGATCTCGCAGCGATTACCGAGCAGGTAATGTCGCCACTGTTTTAGCGCATGAATGACAGCAGCAAGTTCGAGGTCGTGAACTGGGTAGTTCTCCTCGTGGGGGCGCAATTGCCGAGAGGCATAAGCAACCACTTTGCGCTCTTGCATTAGGACACAGCCTAGTCCTTGACGGGAAGCGTCGCAGTAAATGACGAAGTCCTTCTTAGTATCAGGAGGAGCTAGTACTGGGGCAGAAGTCAACTTGTCCTTGAGTGCCTGGAAACTTTCCTGACATTTATCTGTCCATTGGAACTTGACGCCCTTATGCAATAGGTTAGTCAGAGGCCTGGCAATCTTGGAGAAGTTCTCGACGAATCGACGGCAGTAGCTGGCGAGACCGAGAAAACTTCTGACTTGCTTAACGTTCTTCGGAGGAGTCCAATCGAGAATAGCCTGAACTCGTTCAGGGTTGACGGCAATACCATCCTTAGAGATGACATGCCCAAGATAGGTTACTTCGGGAAGCCAGAATTCACATTTGGAGAACTTGGCATAAAGTTGATGCTCTCGTAGCTTTTCCAGCACGAGGCGAAGATGTTCAGCATGTTCCTCTTCGTCCTTGGAAAATACCAGAATATCATCCAGATAAACCACGACGAACTTGTCGAGGTAATCCATGAATATATAGTTCATCAGGCGAGAGAAGGTGGCTGGAGCATTGGTTAAGCCGAAAGACATGAGGGTGTACTCGTATGAACCATAACGAGTCACAAAGGCGGTCTTGGGGATATCTTCCTCACGAACACGGATCTGGTGGTAACCCAACCTCAAGTCGAGTTTAGAGAACACTGATGAACCAGCCAATTGATCATACAGATCATTGATCCGAGGAAGAGGATACTTATTCTGAATGGTAGCTTGATTTATAGGACGGTAGTCTTGGACCAATCGGTTTGTCCCATCTTTCTTCTTGACAAAGAGAGAAGGTGCTCCCCAAGGAGAGCAACTTGGGCGAATGAAACCACTTTGAAGAGATTTATCGATTTCCTCCTTAAGCTCAAGGAGTTCATGCGGCGGCATCTTGTAGGGTCGCTTGGCTATAGGAGTGGTGCCTGGTTTCAAGTCGATGACGAATTCGACAGCTCTAGCAGGGGGAATCCCTGGTAGTTCTTCAGGAAAGACGTCTAAGAATTCACGCACGACGGGAATGCTTTCAATGCCCTCGAGAGGTGTAGCGTTCAATGAGTTTAAGGCATAAAGCCTGGCCTCGACATTCCGAACCAGATGAGCATCGTAGCTAATTATTTCATCAGAAGGGTGTAGCAGATGGACGGTCTTGGTGGCGCAAACGATAGAAGCGGTATGCGCCTTTAACCAATCCATTCCCAGAATGAGATCAATGCTACAGGACTTCAGTACGATGGGAGAGACAAGGAATTCCAGTCCTTCAATTTCTACAGGGACGTCGTTGCAAACCATGGAGGTTCGACATTGGCCCGCAGGGGTGTGCACTAATAGTGAAGCATTCATGTCCTCACATTTAATGTCGTGCAAGCATGCAAAATCTTCTGACATGAATGAATGCGATGCACCTGTATCGAATAAAATAGATGCTGGTACTGAATTTACGAGGAGTGTACCCATCACAGTAGCAGGCTGGTCTTGAGCTTCATTCAGATCAATGTGGTTGGCATGAACACGGCCATAAGACTTGGCAATGTTGTTGCGGGCCTGGTTGTTCCCACGGCCAGTTGCTGGAAGGGCCAGTTGATTCTGTCTCTGGTTGCATTCCCTAGCACGGTGCCCTGGTTGTCCGCACCTGAAGCACAACCCATTCTCGGGGGTAGGAACAGGAGCTTGGGGTGGTGGAGCTGGAAGCCTCGGCTGCCTAGTTGGAGCAGCCGGCAGACGAGGGGCAGCATAAGACTGCCTTGGGGCAGGTGCAGTTGGACGGTACATGCTGTTCGGGATCCATATCTTACGCTTCTGCGAGGGCGGGCCCGAAGATGAGCCCGTGTCACGGTTGCGCCTTTGAGAGCTCTGGTGTTCTTGCAGACCAGTCTCTACATTGATGGCCTTGTTCACCAAGGTGGCGAAATCGGCAAAGTCATGCACTAGAAGTGTGAGCTTGATGTCAGCTTGAAGGCCTTCACGGAACTTCTCCTGTCTGCGAGCATCAGTTGCAATGTCTTCTTCAGCATAGCGGGATAAGTCCAGAAACTCCCGCTGATAAGCTTCAACAGTCTTGTTGCCTTGGGTGAGGTTGCGGAACTCACGCTTCTTCCTGTCCATGATTCCCTGAGGAATGAAACGGGCACGGAAGGCAGCCTGAAAGTCTGGCCAGGAGATGATTGTCCCAACTGGCAGAGTACGCCTGTGGCTGTCCCACCATTGAGCTGCGGGTCCCTTCAGGAAGAAGGAAGCAAAGGTGACATAGCTAGCAGGGGCTACATCAGCAGACTCCATTTCATAGGTGATGTCACGAAGCCAGTCATCAGCATCCAGCGGCTGGGTTGAGCTGCGGTACACACTTGGGTTGAGGCGTATGAAATCCTGCAGAGTTGTTGTGTTTGGATGCTGGTTCATATTGGGGCGAGGAAACTGAGCCATCACGTTTTCCATGAACTGGCCATCTCAAGCTGTTGGATCATACCAGCCATGTACTCAGGCGGTGGTGGGAAGTTGCCACCACGACCACGACCAGCTGGTCTAACCATCCTGCTAATATATAACAGGGGTAGTTCAGTATTGAGAAATTTGCATAGACAAGAGTCATTCATGATGAAACATGCATAATGAAAGGAGCACGACAGATACCACATAGATAGTCGGCATAACTTACAAAAGGGGTCGGACATAGAGTTCAGTCCACAGAGTTCAGTACATAGATTAAGTCATCATAGGCGGCACGCAGGCTCGCGAGTGCATCTAAAACTAATGAGCAAGACTACATCAGTCCCAGGAGGTACTATGAAGGTAGCTGTAACCTGACAGCTGGTAGTGAGGCAACGGATAGTCCTCCACGTCAGTGGCCTGGGGGCCGCGGATACTCTGGTGTAGAACCCGACGCTCAGGTGGCAGAAGAGGACCAAGTGCGGGAGAGTAGCCTCCCACCTCTGGCCATCCGACACCGTGGGGCATCACGGTCCTGGCTGGGTAGATCGCAGAACGCGGCAGCTGTCCAGACCGGACAAAGGGGTGCAACCGCGTCAGAGCCCTGTAAAGGTGCTGACGAGTGGTGTACAACTCGTGGCGAAGAGCTCTGTTAGCTCGGTCCAGCCCATCAGCATGCAGGACCAGGCGCTGATGGTGGAAAGGCTCTCGGGTGACGGTGGAGTAGGCGGCAGTGTAGTATCCCTCCGCACCAACGTCAGATGCGATAGGAATGTGCCTGAAAGGGGAAGTGTCCAATGCCTGATACTCTCCACGAAGACGTGTCAGAGCAGCATGAGCCGCATCGTGGACTGCCATCTCGATGGTCACTCCAACACCATGAGCGGTGTGCAGCATGGTAGTGGACTCATACTCCCGAGAGTAGAGGTGGACGATGGCACGGTACTGCTCCTGGTTAAAGTCCTGGTACTCCTCGTAGACGGTGTACTCAGGGTGCCAGCGATAACCCAGATAGGTCATCATACCAGCTAGCACAGCAGGTGATCCTGAGGCACCAATGGCCGCAATGTGGCGCACGACTTGCCTCGCGGGTTCCATCTGAAAACAAAGATGTTTCAATGGAGTCAAATGACAACATGGGCACTATTCAAAATGCTATCCTACAGAATAACTATGGCTTATCCAACTTTGGGGTGAACGTGCTAACGGGATCCTAATGTTAGAGTTAGTAAATTCGTTTAACCCGAGTAGAAAAGAGTTCAGAGTCCCAGAGTAAAGGTCGAGGAGTAAAAGATCCTAGTACCACCCGATGGCGACGTGGGCCCGTAAGGCACACAGCCAAGTTAGTAAAAGTTTTTGTAATGTCTAGACTCGACTTCGGCCAAGGAGTGTGGAAGGGGGATTCCTACAGGCAGTCGGCTCTGATACCAACTTGTGACGCCCCGATTCAATCGTACACTAATCATGCACGCAAATGTGTACGATCAAGATCAGGGACTCACGGGAAGATATCACAACACAACTCTACAAATAAAATAAGTCATACAAGCATCATAATACAAGCCAGGGGCCTCGAGGGCTCGAATACAAGTGCTCGATCATAGACGAGTCAGCGGAAGCAACAATATCTGAGTACAGACATAAGTTAAACAAGTTTGCCTTAAGAAGGCTAGCACAAACTGGGATACAGATCGAAAGAGGCGCAGGCCTCCTGCCTGGGATCCTCCTAACTACTCCAGGTCGTCGTCGGCGGGCAGCACGTAGTACTAGGCACCTCCGGTGTAGTAGGGGTCGTCGTCGACGGTGGCGTCTGGCTCCTGGACTCCAGCATCTGGTTGCGACAACCAGGAAAAAGGAAAGGGGGAAAAGGGGGGGAGAAAGCAACCGTGAGTACTCATCCAAAGTACTCGCAAGCAAGGAACTACACTACATATGCATGGGTATATGTGTAAGGAGGCCATATCAGTGGACTGAACTGCAGAATGCCAGAATAAGAGGGGGATAACTAATCCTGTCGAAGACTACGCTTCTGGTCACCTTCGTCTTGCATCAAGTATAAGAGAGCAGATTGAAGTCCTCCAAGTAGCATCTCCAAGTAACATCTCATAGCATAATCCTACCCGGCGATCCCCTCCTCATATCCCTGAGGTAGAGCGACCACCGGTTGTATCTGGCACTTGGAAGGGTGTGTTTTATTAAGTATCCGGTTCTAGTTGTCATAAGGTCAAGGTACAACTCCAAGTCGTCCTGTTACCGAAGATCACGGCTATTCGAATAGATTAACTTCCCTGCAGGGGTGCACCACATAGCCCAACACGCTCGATCCCATTTGGCCGGACACACTTTTCGGGGTCATGCCCGGCCGCGGAAGATCAACACGTCGCAGCCCCACCTAGGCAAAACAGAGAGGCCAGCACGCCGGTCTAAACCTAAGCGCGCAGGGGTCTGGGCCCATCGCCCCGAGCACACCTGCATGTTGCGTGGGCGGCCGAAAGCAGACCTAGCCTAGTGGCGTTCCAGTCCAATTCGGCGCGCGCCGCTCCGTCGCTGACGTCTGAAGAGCTTCGGCTGATACCACGACGTCGGGATACCCATAACTACTCCCACGTAGATGGTTAGTGCGTATAGGCTCGTAGCCAGACTCAGATCAAATACCAAGATCTCATAAAGCGTGTTAAGTGTCAGCGAACGCCGAACAGGGCCAGGCCCACCTGTCTCCTAGGTGGTCTCAACCTGCCCTGTCGCTCCGCCACAAAGATCCACACAGAGGGCCGTCGGGACAAAGGTCCTTTCAGCCCCCAATCCGTGAATCACTCGCGGGTACTCTTCGAGCTGACCCGACTTTAGTCACCATCTGTATAGTATGTATATAGGTATAGTATATACCCGTGATCACCTCCCGAGTGATCACGGCCCAATAGTATAGCAAGGCAGACTGACAAGAATGTAGGGCCAATGATGATAAACTAGCATCCTATACTAACATTTAGGATTGCAGGTAGGTTTCAACAGGTGTAGCAACAATGTCAGGCTATGCATCAGAATAGGATCAACGGAAAGCAGTAACATGCTACACTACTCTAATGCAAGCAGTATAGAGAAGAATAGGCGATATCTAGTGATCAAGGGGGGGGGGGCTTGCCTGGTTGCTCTGGTAAGAGAGAGGGGTCGTCAACTCCGTAGTCGAACTGGGCAGCAGCAGCGTCGGTCTCGTAGTCTACCGGAGAGAAGAGGGGGAAGAAACAATGAATACCAAGTAAACAGATGCATATCGAGGCATGACATGTCAAGAAGCGATGCTAGGCGTGCCCTAACGTGGTATAAGGGGGTACTGGTTAGGGGGGAAAAAACATCCGGGGAAGTTTTCCCGGTTCCGGACGTCTGTCAGGCAGATGAACCGGAGAGGAAAGTTTGCAGGTTCGATAGGTTAGAGGCGTGTGGTGGACGAACGGACTGCGTATCCGGATTCGTCACGTCGTTCTGAGCAACTTTCATGTTGAAAATATTTTAATCCGGATTACGGATTAAAAGATATGATTTTTAAAAGATTTTATTAATTTCAGGAATTTAATTAATTATTTATTTAATTTCGAAAATGCTTTTATGACATCAGTATGATGTCATGCTGACATCATCAGTCAACAGGGTTGACCGAGTCAACCCTGACAGGTGGGTCCCGCATGTCATTCTCTAATATCTAATTAACCTAATCAGAGTTAATTAACATTAGTTAATTAGGTTAATTAGTGATTAGGGTTAATTAATCAGAATTAATTAGACTAATTAATTACTTACTTACTTAATTAATTAATTAATTAGTTAATTAGTTTTAATTCATTTTCATTTTATTTTTATTCCCTGCTTTAATTAATTAAAAAAAAAACGTTCTGTTGTGTGGGGGGTGGGGCCCCCATGTCATTGGCCCCGAGGGGCAAACGGGCAAGCGGGCGCGCGGGGCGATGCCCGTTCGGGCGCACCCCAGGAGGACACGGCGCCCGCGCCCGCGCCCGAGGCCAACGGGGGCCGGGGCGGCCGAGGCCCAAGACGGCGGCCGGAGGCCGCAGCCACGGCGCGACCGGCCGGGCGGCCAGCGGCGCCGGCGAGGCGATTCGGGGCGACGGGGCGGGGCCGGCAGTGGCGTAAA